>NC_134271.1:69349493-69693659 GCF_031893055.1 Leptodactylus fuscus
CATTTATAGGGGTCACTTTGAAATAAGGTAGACCTTGTATCAGATAGTACCCTTGTAGTTTGGTAGACCTTGTATCAGATAGTAGCCTTGTACTTTGGTAGACCTTGTATCAGATAGTAGCATGCCTAGTTTGTCAAACAATGATCATCAGTTGTTTAGCTGTATTACCATGGAGAGTGTAACCATTTGCAAGAGAAAAATGTAGTATTAGATAGTGGCAATTCAAATGCAGCACCCAGACTGCCAAAATGGGGATCCCTTTGTGCCACCCACAGCATATGGTGAGAAAATTTCTTTAGGATGTATGGTGCATGATATGTACTTAAAGGGGTTATACAGGACCTCAGCTCTATACACTGTAGAGAACCTCTGATTGGTACTTGGACTGGGCATCAGTCCCTCCACCAATGTCAAATTAATTAGATAACCCCTCCAAACAAGTTGTACATGATTAGAAAAACACAGGTGCTGCAGGCAGTCCACAGATTGTATATACCATAGTATTGCAGCCCCATTCACAGGATAGTGCTGAAATTCCAAGTAGAACCCATTTACTAGTTTGGCACTGTTCTTGAAAGAAGGTATAGGTGTTCTACCCACATAAAAGTTTTTTTGGGGGGAAAACTAAAAAAATAAGCTTAAAATAAAGCTTCTTGTGGTATCTCGCTCAGATTTCCTCTCCTACCCCTGTTTTCTTTTTATCTACCCAATTTGTCATTGTTCATATCTCCTTGCATGGGTGAGTCTTACTTCATTCTACAAAACTCTTCAGTGCTAAAACATGTCACGCTGCGTTCACACCAGCACTTGCACTACATTTGAGGATTCCATTCCCCTCAGCGAATGGAACCACACAGACCCCATTACAGTCTATGGGGTCTGCAGGTTTCCTAAGGTAACCACTTTTTTATGTGGATTAGGTTTCCATTCAGGGGGTCCCCAAGTGGACCCCCCAAATGGAAACCCAAGCAGAGATGTGAATTTAGCCTTATTTGGTCATTTACATTATCCCAAATTTGCCATCCAGTGAACCACATTTTTGTGTACCAGTACAACCTTATTAAATAGGTACTGTGCTTATAGCAAACTTCTCCTAAATCAATAGTATAAGCTTATATAAGAACACAGTACTGTATAAACCTTCTTTTCCACTTATCAGGATCCTTTTCTGTTCCTACGCTTTCTAATCTGCTCACTCTCTCTGAATTAAAGCTAAATCCATCTTGAAAGACAAGACGGACTATCAGGTCAGTGAGGGATCAGGTTACATGCTACTCAATGAAATCTATGGAGAGGAGAGAAGCAGGAGAAAGAAGAAGCTTCTGGAAGTCCCTAGTAAATGTACCTAACCGCAGTGCTTGGGTTTAAAGCTACACTGGTCAGTGATGGGTGAACCTTGCAAGATTTGTTTTGGAGATATTTGTGAGGTTTGTCTACCAGTTTACGTTTAAGATCCAGAAGAGCTGCTATTATTATATATTATTATACTACAGGGGTCTCTTCAGATGCCACAGTTTAATACATGGAGGCACAGTTGAGGTGTGGAAACATAATAAACACTTGTACTCACCTTCCCTCACCTCTTCTGGGCTTCCTTGTGGTGTGTGGTGCTCTATCGCTGTTTTTCGTTGGTTTATGGCCTCTTCCAGACTGCTTGGTGATACCACAGGCCCGGAGAGACTGATGGGGCCTCAGTGGTGACATGGTACTTTTAAACATCATAACAACTGTGCCAAAGCAAATGATCAGGTGGTTTCAAATGGCAAAGATTTCACAAGGCCCCAGTCCTCTACATTTTTGGCTGCGTTACTTCTTTAAAGGGAGTCTGTCACCTCCTCCAAAGCATATTCAACCGCCTTCACTATGTTACAGAGCACATTACAGTGATAAACAGCTTTGTTTTATATGTCACTTTTGTAGATTTAGAGAAAAACAACATAAAAAGTTTATACAAATTAGTTATTGGTGCACTGGGGTGGGCCTTCAGCTCCCTGGAGCACTGCTCTCGCAACTCCAACCCCTACCGTCCCACCCAATGTGATGAGAGGTGATCCTCCCACTGCCATGACTTCACCCACCCTACGTGAGCTGCAAGACCATTGCTCCCAGGGCTGACGTCCCGCCACCAGTGCTCCAACTGTCTTATTTCCATAAGACTTCAAAGTTGCTTTTCTCCAAATCTACAAAAGTAACATCCATAATAAAGGTCTGAATTTTAGCACTGTAATGTGCTCTGTAACATAATGGAAGCAGTATGCTTGAGGAAGGTGATAGACTTACCTTTAACCCCTAACTCTACTGCGCTCACACTTGACCTTTCCCAGCCATGACAAAGTAAAACCAAAATATAATAATCTGCTGAACATAATGCATTTTTACTAAATCATTTGTGCAGCTATTTTGACCAAAAATATAAATCACATTTGACTGTTATTGCATTTTATTTTAGAGCAAGCGATTGATTTGAAATATATGCTTTAATGTGTGGTAATAATTTATAACTGCATCCTGTGCTGGCTATAATAATGTCTCAGATTTGGATGGTCTCCCTGAAATAAAATTAAGTAGAAATGTATGTATGGTCAAAGCACTGGTGTGTCAATTTTTAATTTTTTTTTAAAAAGATGACTATTTTTTTAAAATTTCTCTGTTTGCAAAGTATAAGTTAAATGTCAGACTTTGTGTCCAGCTAAAAAACCCGGTTTCCTCGCAGACAGGCAGAAGATGCACATGGGCGGTCACCTTTGCAAACCCATTCAAGTGAATGGGTTTGAAAACTGATCGCCGGGTTTCTGTTGCCAGTCCAGTTTCACCGGGGCAAAAGATGGAAACCCGGTGGAATACACAAATTGGACAACAAATACAGGTGTGAAGGGACCCTAATGGTCCATTCAGGCGGAGTTTTGTGGCGCTGTTTTTGCCACAATAACTCGTGTAAAGAATCAGCGCTGATAAAAAAAAACAGCAAAAACAGCGCCACAAAACTCTGTGTGAATGCACCCTAACACTGAATTTTCTAATATATTCGCTATTGCTCTCCATAAACCTATGATAGGTTTGTTTCCTTGTCGTAGGCACAGGACATATATTAAGCAAATACCTTTAATGATGGGTATCTAATAAAATCCCTTTAAAGCAAAACAGCAGTACTTGCCTATTACACTACTCCGAGTGTAGTGGTGCACCATCAGAATGGGTGACAGTTACATATACGTAAAATATTCCAACCTGGAGGATTACAGTTATCTAATCTATCCTCCCTACGATATTCACAAAGCTGAGGTAGCTGTAAAACCTCTTTTGTCAGGGACACAGTTTGTTCTGTGCCACAAAGAAAACTAAAGAGACTCCATCAAACAATTCTGCATAGCTCAGTTTCCTGGACCACTATAGATTGATAGGAAGAGACAGCTAAAGCAAATCTACAATTGTGAGGATTTCATCAAACAGCTCCCCATATTTCAGATTTCCTTATGTATGATAAGGGAAAAGAGGACCTTTGGGGTTAACTGGAGTCATATGACTTTAACTAGATGAAGACTTAATAAACTGGTCGAATTAGAGCAGATTCTAGTTGTAGATTTAGTATTTTGACACTTCTCAGTTTGTGCAGACCGTTCCCCCCTTCCAGTTATGTTTTTCATTCACTAGAGATTACGTATTTAGCTTGTTTCTGAGTGTGTTCATAGTGGCTCCCTTTTAGAGAGAAGGGCAGCCTGAGGCTAGCAGAGGGTGGCTTTATATCGTAGTGATAAAGCGCTCCTTTTTTAAAGAACATAATTACGACTGGGTCATCTGTACAATGTATGGCACAGAGCGAGACAATGTTACCACTCGGGAGACCACCTTTCATCATTTTACACATAGAGGAATAGGAGGCAGAGGTTTCATCTCAAACCAGCACAAAACAACTTAGAAACGGTTACTCACCACCTCCTGAATTATATGCCAGAAAAGAGCCTGTTCCAAATATATAACAATGGTGCACTGAAGTAGACTACACCTGCAGGATAGCTTAGAAAAGTTAAATATAGCGTGAACCTCTTCACACACACACTATAATGTAATAACTATTAATTCATCTGCTTTTAAACTAGTACAGTGGTAAGTGAAGGTGGACTTACCTGTAGCTATTTCAGCACATACCAATGACAGAATCAATGTGATTGATCAGTGTATTGACCATAATGAGAATACACTGTACACTGTATAAAATTACTCAAAATTTGGTGAAACAACACTGAATCAGCCAGCAGTTCTCTACAATAGGAGGGGAGCTGCAGTAGCCTGGCTCAGTCACTACACAGTGGACTTTTGCTTCTAGCTCTATCCACTGTGTTGATTGCTGAGAACTGCTGATTAGAGATGAGCGAGTAGTACTCGATCGAGTAGGTATTCGATGGAATACTACGGTATTCTAAATATTCGTACTCGATTGAGTATCACTCGCTGTTCGAATGTAAAAGTTCGATGCAGAACCAGCATTGATTGGCCGAATGCTATACAGTTGGCCAATCAATGCTGGTTCTTCTCCTATCTTTAGAAGTCTTCTCCGTGCAGCTTCCCTGAGGTGTCTTCCGGCTCTTCATTCACTCTGCCAGGCATCGGGCCTGGGCAGAGCCGACTGCGCATGTCCGCTTGTAGTGCGGGCATGCGCAGTCAGCTCTGCCCAGGCCCGATGCCTGGCAGAGTGAATGAAGAGCCGGAAGATGCCGCGGGGACGCATGCACGGAGAAGACTGCACGGAGGATCCAGCCCGACCCTCACTCATGGACTTCGTAAGTATAATTTGATCAAACGTTGCCTACCCCTGAAACGAGCATTTTCCCCCCATAGACTATAATAGGGTTCCATATTCGATTCGAGTAGTCGAATATTGATCTGCTGATCCATGAGGGTGCAGGGTTTTGGACCCCCACTAGTCTGATATTGATGATCTATCCAAAGGAAAGCACCTTTAAAAATTAAAATTTTTAAACAACTTCTGTAACCAATTTTGTAATATACTATATTAACAAATTTTAGCTCCTTTGTTTGAAATCCTGCATTTCTTTATTCTTTCCATTTCATCGCTATTGAGAGCTGTACTCTGCTTACTAACTGCGTGCACTGTACACGCTTATATGTCATGCAGGGGGGAAATAACCTACAAATGCATCATATGAGAGCGGATATTCTCATTTTGTATATGATACTAAGGTTGTGATTCTACTTATATCATTTCCAGAGATATCACTCGTTGAAAACACAGTCATGATTGGGAGCAGCTGCATATACATATCTAGCGCCGCACCTCCCATGAGGCGACCTGAAGCGACCACTTCAGGCGGCGCTATGCCATGGCCCCGGGCATGTTTGCTTACCTAAGCCAGTCCAGGACAAGCTGTCCTGGACTGGCTTAGCATCACCGTCACCGAGCGGTGGATTGGGGAGGCCCTGTGGACGCAGCGCTGCTCCAGCGGCCTCCCCTCACACTCAGGCAGAGAGCAGGTCCTCTCCCTGCCTGCTCTCTGCCTGCTAACGCCGGTCCGCCACGCCCCCTTCGCTCCACCTCCCGAGGGGGAAGCCGGCTTTCTGTCGTCCACCTCGGGCGGCAAAAAAGGTAGGTTCACCCCTGTACATATTCCAATCCAAATAATACGGTAGAAGTGCAGACTTGGTGTAACGTGAAAGATGAGAATTTCCTCTTTTATACAACACCAGAAACAGGTTTCTGATTTATCTGATGCTGAGATATAATTATGTGAAGTAACCTCGCATTCTTAATTTACTTGCATCACAAAGCTAGCCTGTACACGGTACACAGAGAGAAGCAGGGGCCAGCTCTCAATTGACAAGCAAGTGGTACTATAAAGAAATGCAGGTTTTCATAAAATTTATTAAAGGCTAAGGCCCCATGGGCCGGAAATGCTGCGCTAAAGTGCTGCGGGAATAACCGTGGCGGGAACACATCATGGTTCTTCCTGCAGCGCTTTGAACAGAAAGTTCATAGAGTTTTCCTCCGTGGACTGTCTGTTACTATTATATCTATGGAAAAGCTGCCGGCATTTCCGTAGATATAATTGGCATTCTGCGATTTCTAAAACTGCATCATTTTTTGAAATCGCAGCATGTCTGTGCTGCGGTTTTTTCCTGCAAAGTGGGCATGAAATTTGCATGAATCCCATCCACTTTGCAGACACTGTAAAACGCTGTGATTTTCCCCCTGACGTTTCCACCGTGGGCAAATCATGGCTTTTCCTGCCCGTGAGGCCCCAGCCAAAGAGAGTCTTTCACTAATTCTGCCAAGTCCAGCTGTTTTTATCATTTATTGGGTGCTGCTCCTCTATTTCCGAAACAATGATTTCAGCACAGTTCCTGATCACTAAGTTCTCTTCGTTTTGATACCTGATATGTGACTTAGTCTGTTTACTGTCATGAGGGTGTTGTCAGGTAGGAGCGGGCAAGGGATGTAATTCTGATCTCTGACACTGGAGTTGGTGAAGGTGGTGAACGGTCCTCTTTAATGACACAAATGGTGCCAAAGGCATTTTGCTTGTGACCAATGAAGCTATTCGATTGGGTTCTTACATTAATGGCTAATTACACAAGAAACATTTATCATCAACCTATATGATAGGTAATAAATGTCTGACCATATGGGGCCCCACTGCTGGGACCAACATCAATCACTAGAAAGAAGGTTCCAAGCTCTTCTTCCACAGGTGTTTGGATTGAGTGGTGGTTTTGCATGTACACTGCTACTCCAAGGTCTGAAACTGGCAGAGATAGCAGTGCTTGCAGGAAGCCCACATGTATCATCTATACTGTGGGATGCTAAAGAGTACCTGTTATTTCACTCCGATCTGAAAGAATGTAAGGGTTTGCTACTTGCTACTTATTGCATTTATGGTAATTTGTCTGCTCATATTTTTTCCCTCTGTGCAGAGATCCAGTCTTGTTGCGCTCCTTCTAGTTGTTCTCTCTATTCCTGGGGAAATATCCATAGTGTGGGTCTGTCAAAAAATGTGTTCTTGGTAAGAGTGTGATCTTCTAAAAGTAGTGGTCTTTTTTGAAAGATTTCACTGTTTTATCCTAATATTAACTCTTTCCTGCCAGCCCACCCCCTTCCCCTGAACCCATTTAAAGTGTGGTAGAGTATTTTCATATTTTGGCTCTATCTGCAGCCAAACAATTATCCTGTGTGTCCTATGCATGCACTCTGGAATTACATGTGTACATTGTACATCTGTACAATGTGCCTTGCATATATAGGACATGCATGATAGTTGTGACTGCGGAGACCACGCACTGTAGTTGGTTTTAAATAGGGGACAGTAAACTGTTAATATTCAAGGCCATACTGTGCATTCTGAAGAGGGAGGGCATATACCAGAAGGGGTGAGCTTGTGACTATGGCATGGAAGCCCACCTACACTTCTTGTAATCCATCTTAGAGTCTCAAAAACAGCCGCTAAAGACAGACTTCACTAGAGAACAGCAGTGGCCATCAAGTTAGTAGGAAGGTAAAAAAAAACCCTAGTAGTCAGTACTTTAAAGCAATTTTTAGCACAGAAAATAATTTTAGGTAAGAAAACAACGGTGACCATTTACAGTCTAAAGTCCATTGACCTGTCAACAAGTACAAAATACTAAATGCCGTATATCACATCTTGTTGTGTCCCAAAACTTAATCGTTTTATTATTACACCCATCCACCCATTATGGCCCCTGGAAGATTCTATGTAAATTAGCTTTCACTCAACAAGTGGGAGGAACCTTTTATTTTTTTCATAAAAAATGAAAGTTCTCCACCCACACCCGCAAATAAGAGCTAATTTACATAGAATCTTCCAGGGGCCATTTCTTTTGAACAGGTGGATGGGATTTAACAATAACATTGATCAGAGGCAAAGCAAGACTCACATGATGTACTGTATGTAGTTTAGTATTTTGTATTTGATGACAGATCTTCAGTAACGTGTCTTCTACTTATCCTTGTATACATTATCTTACTCCTAGATTTTACTAAAGGTTTTTTTCAGTAAAAGTCGTGAATAAGGCCCAAATATCATCAAAGTCTTTCAACATCTGGTTCTCCAATTAAAGAAAAACTCTCATCTGATTAGAGGATGAGGTAAGAAGTCCCATTTTCTCCACTATTTTCTTCTTGTGCACACGAGGCCCGGGACTTCTCTGAACCACTTCCACATCAACATAATGTATATCAAAGGCAATAAAATGAAAATAGGGCTAGATTCTGTACAAGGAAATTCTTTGGGGAAAAGTAAATTTGAATGGGTTAATCACAATATACTCTAAAGACAACTATTTTTCTTCAAGATGTCTTACAACAATAGTCCGGGTCTGATCATTATACTACTGTAATTCTGCAAAACTCTCTTTAAAAGTAATTCTGAAGATCCAACAGATGTTAACACAAAGGCATCCTCGGCGATAACAAGAATTAGGCGATTTTTTTTGTTTGTTTGTTGAAGCATCTGCATTGGCTTCTTGTCAGTTGAAGGACAAAATGAAGCATTTACACACAATACCCTATATAAAGATGAGCTGGCTTATTATTCCAATGGTGTCTTAATTTACAGTATCGATTCATAATGGAGGGCGGGTTACACAACTGGTTAGCAAGAGCAATGATATGTCAAGTTGGCCTCCAAGGTGGGCCTCCATGTTGCATCAACATGCATATATATCTTTGAAGATAGAAAGGTTTGGCAAGAATCGTTCTTGCTCTTCATATATTGCTGGTTGAAGGCATTGACTTAGCAAAATGCCAAGAACTGGAGAAATCAAGAAGTCCTCATTTTGGTAAGAATCCACTAGAATAAAACTTCACAAGATGCTTTTTTTCCAGGCTTTTTATCTAGTAGATTCATTTGGTCAAGCTCTATTGTATAGCCTTCTGAAATGGATATCTGCCTATCGTATATCTTCCCCTAGAATGAAGTTTACCATTATTATTATTGTGTAGTTTTAGTTGGTGCAGATCATGCAGTAGGGTAACCCATGTCAACTGATGAGGCCACCATCTGTTGGAAGCTATGCAGAGAAGACAACTTCTAGACCAAGCAGAGCACCCGCCCAGTCTTCAGTAGGTGAATGGGATCTATACCATAGGGCTCTTTTCTTCACCTCTAATGGTTAACATAACTAACAGAGGTATTTTATTATTCAGGAGTAGCTACAGGGGCTAACAGGGTATGTGCTGTACTTGCCAGAGGGCAACTACCAGCCAGTTTGCCTTTATCAAGGTATTAAAATAAAGGGATGTGGGTAGCAAACTAAACCTTTCCCTTGATGCAAAAAAAGAAAACTCAGTGTCATGTCTATGCTGTGTCTAGTATTTAAATGAATGAGGCTCAGTAGTAATTTCTGAAAGAGGATCCTTTATGTAACCCTAGACAACCCCTTTAATGTGAACTTGTGTTAATATTTTAAAGACTCCTTTCTGATTGAGTGGACTTATCATTGTACCATATTGACTGATCACTCGTTGGGGACATAAGACACATTATGGCCCAAGTGAAGTCATATGCCCACATTACTGTGTAGCATAGGTTACTAACAAAGCAGCGTATGTACATATAATAAATATAGAGATTACCCTGGATACCCTTGTGCTATTATATACCCTCTCAAAAGCTTATAGACCCCATTACATAGGGCTAACAAAATCTAGAGGAGAGAGAGGCAGCAGCCGAGGCTGGATGTTAAGCATAATAAATACTATTTGCAATGTACATAAAAAGGTAATTTTCTGTTTTGCTTCTGTGTTTTTTTTCTCCGCTGGTGTGTTAACGACTCAATTTGGAGAAAAAGGATTTAAACAATAAAACAGAAATATGTACGTACAATTACCAGTTAAAAAATACAGTGAGAGGCAAGCAAAATATGCTTTCTTTTTAACAGATTGTGTATTTTATGCTCCTGAAAAGATAAAAACCTCAACATCCAATAATAAATTCATCAGAATATTTATTTTATGGACCACATATGTGTTGTTGGGAAGTAGACGAGTCAAGTAATAAACTTCAGGCACAAATTTATGTTCTGTGTGTGCTCACACTGTGGTAAACGACAAACAAAAGGCTACAGTAGTATATATGTAACAACTATACTTATATATACATCTATAACAAGAGAGGAGAATTAGATAGATAGACTGTAGATAGATGGATAGATAGATACTGTAGATAGATAGATATTGTAGATAGATAGCTAGCTAGCTAGCTAGCTAGATAGATAGATAGATAGATAGATAGATAGATAGACTGTAGATAGATAGACTATAGATAGATAGATAGATAGATAGATAGATAGATAGATAGAGATAGATAGCGATAGATATAGATACGATAGATAGATAGATAGATAGATAGATAGATAGATAGACTGTAGATAGATAGACTATAGATAGATAGATAGATAGATAGATAGATAGATAGATAGAGATAGATAGCGATAGATATAGATACGATAGATAGATAGATAGATAGATAGAAGGAAAGATAGATAGATAGACTGTAGATAGATACGATAGATAGATAGATAGATAGATAGATAGATAGATAGATAGCGATAGATATAGATACGATAGATAGATAGATAGATAGATAGATAGAAAGATAGATAGATAGATAGATAGACTGTAGATAGATGGATAGATACTGTAGATGGATAGATACTGTAGATAGATAGATAGATAGATAGATAGATAGATAGATAGATAGATAGATACTGTAGATAGATAGAGAAGACTTTCATTGATAAGAGGCAGAAAGCTAAGCTAAAGAGAGCAAGATAGAGAGATTAATGTTAGATATAGATATTAGATAAATATGAGTCAAGGAAAACTTCAGGAAACAAATACGGTAAATGTTCTGATATAACATCTATAGCTAGACAGAGCTGCAATACCATATACAACCACATTATAAACAAAAGTGGTGCTCTTTCTATACAATAAGCATTTCCTTTCTTCTTATCTTTCGACAACCCCTCCATGAGGATTTTTTGCAATAAATATGGCTCTCGCTGCTATAGATGCATTTTGTTTCTATGTTAATCGTCTGGTTTTCCTTGATACCTTCTCCTGCTTCACTTTGAATAAGATCAAAATCAATATGGCACAAATAGCAGAAGTAATTGCTGATCATGTATCTGTGTCCCAGACACTTTTATAAAAGACTATGTATTATGTATGATGTGACCTTCAAATGTCATGAAAGCGTCGAGCAATAAACTGTCAATATTTGTGGTTATAAGGGTCTAGATGACTTTTACAATAATTGGTACAGCTATATTAAAAGCCGGGATCACTCAGCTGGTTAAAGAGACACACACAGGCCAAGGTTCTTCTGGGAATCCATGTCTGCCAATTTTTAAATGAAAGATATTACAAGGTGCATGAAACACGATCTTTCTTAAGCCATCCGTCTTCACCTGCAAAGCACTTTAAGGTGTCAGGTTTATTCTTATTAAAGGGACAGGTAACTTTACAAGGAATCTCCCTTCATAAAAATATACGTGCTGTGTATAGTAGCTGCTGACATCAATAGGTCACCACATTAGATTCTGTGATTTTTCATAGGATTATACAAAATCTTACATGCTACAAATAAGATATAGATGTGCAGAATAAGCAGTCTGAAAGCATCTGTAAATAAGACATACTGTATTGTTCTGCGGCTGAAACGCTTCCATTAAAGGAACTAAGCATGAAATATTGAGTCGGTATTAAGACTGCAACAAGCTAAAGTGGGTGTAAAGTAGTATTCGGGCCCTGGTGTTTCAGAGCCACATAAGACAGCAACAGTAATATCAATGTCGGAGGGTACAAGCCTGTTACAGGTGTATATAGGGGCCCAGATTCTGGAATTAAGAATAATCTATAAGAATGTTTTTGAACCTTGTAGTGTATCTAGTAGGTAAAAACGCAACAACATTGACTTTCTCTTAACCCTTTTAGTACCAAGCCCGTGTTCCGTGCTGAGGGTTCCTCTACATTCATCATTACTCATTGTCGGCATCTTACATAAGACAGGCACCTGCTTTCTAACCTAATCTGCAGACCTGGCCCCTCCTCTGTTGAGCCTATTAGTTGACATTAAAGAGCTGTTACAAGGCCTGTGTTCCCTGCCTGCTCAGTGTCAGCAGCTTGCAGGCCCATGCAATGTTGTCACGAGTCTGTTATTTATTTTTTTATTATTTTGCTGCCACACAGATTTTGGCATGATTTATACTACGCAGTCAGAAAACAGTGGTGTTTGATTCTGATTAGCAATTTCCTTCTTTTTTTTTTGTCTTAAAATAGTCCTTCCCTTAAACACATTTGTTGCCAATTCATAATAACAGCAATGTTTAACATGGCCTTATATGGGCACAACAAGAACCAAAAAAAACCCTGGATTAATGCAGGATATGATTCAGTGAAATAGTAAATATTACACATTGTATTATTGGGAAGCTTGTGAAGCAATCATTGATTATGACTGCTGGGAGTTGTAGTGTATAATAAGATCTGGTGGTGTAACTACTAGAATATCTAGTTATATAAAACTTGTGATTTATTTAGTTTCCTTATATATGAGAATCTGATGATTTCATCTGTTTCTTGTACAGCCAGAACAGATTAAATGTACAGTGTAAAGATGTTGTATTAAGAGGGAGTAGGGAAGTAGCTCAGTGCAGTGGTGTAGACCCAAACAGTCAAAACAGGGACACAAAATGTGCAACAAACTGGTTTATTTAGAAGAAACAGGGAAATAAATAAATCTTCACTTCAGGCACAAAATGAGGAAAACAAAATACAGCCTTAACTTTAGGCAAAAACAAAATAAAAACCTGCTCGTCTGAGCAACTAACTAAATAGAATTGAAAACCTAACTATATGTGTGGCTTATTACCAGCCACATGAATAAAACAGGCGTGATATTATCTCACTGGACTCAAGTTTACAGGACAGAACCATACACCACCTTTTACCTCATGGAACTGCACAGGAATACAGGAGCTGCAGCGTTTTCTGGCCCAGTAATGAGCCAAGGGCTGAGGCCTACTCCAGATCCGCCCTGGACCACACGTGTCAGAAACCTGGGGCTGATATATCTGGACTCCAGCACTCTGCCTGTCACCTTCTCACAAGGTCCACACTCTCAAAAAACCAATTTTGGGCAGTAATCCAGAGGTGAAATGTTAAAATTGTGTCAACCAGGTCATAGTCAGTGGAAATGTGCTCAGGACATTGTTTCAAGAAGAAAGGAGCCGGCAACAAGCAACTTGTCTCATTGTAAACTTGTGGACTTGGATGTTTAGCAAAGTCCCCCAAATCACTCAATTATCAGATATCGACATTGAACATTTTGGTCTTTAACAAAACAAATGTTGATCCTTCATGGCCTATAGGTTTTTGAGAAGCAACCCCTCAATCCCTGTTACTATGAAGTCAAAGCTTATTATCTTAATTTTCTTCCTCGCTGTTTTAATATAAACTTTGCCATATACTGAAGACGATGATACATTATTTAACAATTTGGGGTTTTAATTGTTTTCACCTTTTTCTTTTAAACAACCCGAATGTTTATCATCTCACGATTTTATAAAAGTCTTTATTTCCTAAAAAAAAAAGTGTTGCGTTGTGAGTTGTCTCCACCATTTACCTTTAATGCTTAAAAATGCTGGTGGAGAAATAAAGAAAGGATTAGGATTTCTGTGATCCCACTAAGTGCAGATTTCCTGCCTCCCAGCTACCAGGTCCCAATTTGTAGACCTCAGAAAACATCTTTTACAAAACGCCATCATTTCACATGGCTAATTCACACACTAACTGGCTGGGGAGATTTTGAGGATTCAGTTATTTATTTCTTTTTTTATGGTCCTCTCATTTAATATTTGCTTTTTAGCAATAAATGCTGCCGGAGATTTTTATTTTTTTCTCTCTTTCTGGAAAAGTTAATAAAGTTAATGAAATATATTGAAATAAATTCAATACTTGAAATTAATCATTGACTTTTCTACCGGTATAATACAAGTAATTTGTTGTTATAGATTCAGTGCACTTGGAATTACAGTCTTGGTCTTGCAGGAGAAAATAAAGATAGAAAATATAGAAATATACAGTAAAATACTGATAATCTGGCAAGTGAGGGCCATTAGGGGGCCGGATCATCAAAAATTACATAAATTTTAATGGAGGTTTTATATTTTTGCAGGATGAGCATAAAAATAGAACCAAAAGGCTAGAGGAAAAAAATACAAAAAAGACATGAAAATAATATGTATAGAAAAACTCTGTTCGCTTTTGGGTTTGGAACCTCCATTGCAGATCAAAATTTAATATAAAAAATATACTGCAGCATGCAGCTCTGTTCATTTCCAGGAAAATTCCAGACACCATGATAGCACCTGAATGACCCCATTATTAGCCAGCGGACTGAACTTAATCTGTCCGTCCAATCATCCTGAAAGAGTTCTCTCAAATACTGTAGGGTATGAGAGCAACTAATGACGCTCTTAAACATTGATATTGGTTATGTAATGACATAATGTGGTTACAAGTGTAGTCTTCCAAAATATTTCCTAAAGGTCCACATTTACCACTGGAAATTGTTCTGCTTATTGGTGGGTATGTTCATAAATGCGTGCAAAATCTGAGCAACTCTCACAAAGTCTTGTGTCCAATATTCAATCATTTGGGCTGTACGATGTCTATGTGTAATGTCCATACTACCAAAATTGTGATTGAAAAAATTCCCTTACTCAATACTCAGCCTATAGAATTTCCTTTAAGTTGCAAAATATTTGCAGACATTATGCGAGATCCAGATTCCACCTCTTTTAAGTGATAAAAATGGTGACCTGCCGTCTTGTATTGTGTAAAAGGCACCAATGGTTCTTTATTCATGAGCGTCAGAAAAACACATTCTCCTTAAGAAGCTTATAACATGGAATATCTTAAAGGCCACATCTCCTGCCCACCCACATACCTCTGTGTGTGTCTTGGTCCTTTGTTGATGCTTATAAAGCCTTCTCAGTTGTCTCTCTCTGTCATTACCATATCTACAAGCATTCATAAAAAAAAATCATCAAATTATGCTTTGTCCTCCCCTATTAATTTTCACTTTAAATCTTCAAGCTGTTTGTCTTCAAAATTTAGTTTTATGCCAAGGAACATTTCCTTGCATTGCGTGTTTATAAATTTACAAAATCCTGTAAAAAAAAAAAAAAAAAAATTTAGAAAAAGTTTCAGCAACTTAAGTCGAATTTCTCATTTACAGTTTTGAAGAAGTTAAAGTTTAACAAGCCAATTTCATAAACAGTTCTACAAACACTTAAATTACCCCATGATGTACGACTTTTTGTGTCATATCTATTTGTAAACCATGTCAAAGACAGATTTAAAATGTTTATGCCGTATTTATGTAATTTTATTACTGCAAATTGAATCTATCTAAACATCTCTCCTTACAGAGAGAATCTTTTATGAGGTTTGGTGGTTTTCTCAGGCACACAACCCTCATTATCCTACTCATGGCCCCTGACTCTAAATGCTCGCCCCTTGGTAATAAAGAGGACCTTCTAGACAGCGAATGTATGAGTAACAATTACCTGGGGTAATGTTATTATCACAATCGCTTGCTTTGGGAGGGAAACAAAATTTCAGATTTCTCACGGCCTCCATGGCAATGGTCAAGAAAATCTCCGCAGCCTTTGAAACTAAACACTCCCTATGACTGACCCCAATGTATTATACTTAGATTCTGTCTCACAGATGGATGATGGGGAATTATTAGAGATGAGCGAACACTAAAATGTTCGAGGTTCGAAATTCGATTCGAACAGCCGCTCACTGTTCGAGTGTTCGAATGGGTTTCGAACCCCATTATAGTCTATGGGGAACATAAACTCGTTAAGGGGGAAACCCAAATTCGTGTCTGGAGGGTCACCAAGTCCACTATGACACCCCAGGAAATGATACCAACACCCTGGAATGACACTGGGACAGCAGGGGAAGCATGTCTGGGGGCATAAAAGTCACTTTATTTCATGGAAATCCCTGTCAGTTTGCGATTTTCGCAAGCTAACTTTTCCCCATAGAAATGCATTGGCCAGTGCTGATTGGCCAGAGTACGGAACTCGACCAATCAGCGCTGGCTCTGCTGGAGGAGGCGGAGTCTAAGATAGCTCCACACCAGTCTCCATTCAGGTCCGACCTTAGACTCCGCCTCCTCCGGCAGAGCCAGCGCTGATTGGCCGAAGGCTGGCCAATGCATTCCTATGCGAATGCAGACTTAGCAGTGCTGAGTCAGTTTTGCTCAACTACACATCTGATGCACACTCGGCACTGCTACATCAGATGTAGCAATCTGATGTAGCAGAGCCGAGGGTGCACTAGAACCCCTGTGCAAACTCAGTTCACGCTAATAGAATGCATTGGCCAGCGCTGATTGGCCAATGCATTCTATTAGCCCGATGAAGTAGAGCTGAATGTGTGTGCTAAGCACACACATTCAGCACTGCTTCATCAAGCCAATACAATGCATTAGCCAGTGCTGATTGGCCAGAGTACGGAATTCGGCCAATCAGCGCTGGCCAATGCATTCTATTAGCCCGATGAAGTAGAGCTGAATGTGTGTGCTAAGCACACACATTCAGCACTGCTTCATCAAGCCAATACAATGCATTAGCCAGTGCTGATTGGCCAGAGTACGGAATTCGGCCAATCAGCGCTGGCTCTGCTGGAGGAGGCGGAGTCTAAGGTCGCTCCACACCAGTCTCCATTCAGGTCCGACCTTAGACTCCGCCTCCTCCGGCAGAGCCAGCGCTGATTGGCCGAAGGCTGGCCAATGCATTCCTATGCGAATGCAGACTTAGCAGTGCTGAGTCAGTTTTGCTCAACTACACATCTGATGCACACTCGGCACTGCTACATCAGATGTAGCAATCTGATGTAGCAGAGCCGAGGGTGCACTAGAACCCCTGTGCAAACTCAGTTCACGCTAATAGAATGCATTGGCCAGCGCTGATTGGCCAATGCATTCTATTAGCCCGATGAAGTAGAGCTGAATGTGTGTGCTAAGCACACACATTCAGCTCTACTTCATCGGGCTAATAGAATGCATTGGCCAGCGCTGATTGGCCAGAGTACGGAACTCGACCAATCAGCGCTGGCTCTGCTGGAGGAGGCGGAGTCTAAGGTCGGACCTGAATGGAGACTGGTGTGGAGCGATCTTAGACTCCGCCTCCTCCAGCAGAGCCAGCGCTGATTGGCCGAATTCCGTACTCTGGCCAATCAGCACTGGCTAATGCATTGTATTGGCGTGATGAAGCAGTGCTGAATGTGTGTGCTTAGCACACACATTCAGCTCTACTTCATCGGGCTAATAGAATGCATTGGCCAGCGCTGATTGGCCGAATTCCGTACTCTGGCCAATCAGTGCTGGCCAATGCATTCTATTAGCTTGATGAAGCAGAGTGTGCACAAGGGTTCAAGCGCACCCTCGGCTCTGATGTAGGAGAGCCGAGGGTGCACTTGAACCCTTGTGCACCCTCAGCTCTGCTACATCAGAGCCGAGGGTGCGCTTGAACCCTTGTGCACACTCTGCTTCATCAAGCTAATAGAATGCATTGGCCAGCGCTGATTGGCCAATGTATTCTATTAGCCTGATGAAGTAGAGCTGAATGTGTGTGCTAAGCACACACATTCAGCTCTACTTCATCGGGCTAATAGAATGCATTGGCCAGCGCTGATTGGCCAGAGTACGGAACTCGACCAATCAGCGCTGGCTCTGCTGGAGGAGGCGGAGTCTAAGATCGCTCCACACCAGTCTCCATTCAGGTCCGACCTTAGACTCCGCCTCCTCCAGCAGAGCCAGCGCTGATTGGCCGAATTCCGTACTCTGGCCAATCAGCACTGGCTAATGCATTGTATTGGCTTGATGAAGCAGTGCTGAATGTGTGTGCTTAGCACACACATTCAGCTCTACTTCATCGGGCTAATAGAATGCATTGGCCAATCAGCGCTGGCCAATGCATTCTATTAGCGTGAACTGAGTTTGCACAGGGGTTCTAGTGCACCCTCGGCTCTGCTACATCAGATTGCTACATCTGATGTAGCAGTGCCGAGTGTGCATCAGATGTGTAGTTGAGCAAAACTGACTCAGCACTGCTAAGTATGCATTCGCATAGGAATGCATTGGCCAGCCTTCGGCCAATCAGCGCTGGCTCTGCCGGAGGAGGCGGAGTCTAAGGTCGGACCTGAATGGAGACTGGTGTGGAGCGACCTTAGACTCCGCCTCCTCCAGCAGAGCCAGCGCTGATTGGCCGAATTCCGTACTCTGGCCAATCAGCACTGGCTAATGCATTGTATTGGCTTGATGAAGCAGTGCTGAATGTGTGTGCTTAGCACACACATTCAGCTCTACTTCATCGGGCTAATAGAATGCATTGGCCAATCAGCGCTGGCCAATGCATTCTATTAGCGTGAACTGAGTTTGCACAGGGGTTCTAGTGCACCCTCGGCTCTGCTACATCAGATTGCTACATCTGATGTAGCAGTGCCGAGTGTGCATCAGATGTGTAGTTGAGCAAAACTGACTCAGCACTGCTAAGTCTCTGCATTCGCATAGGAATGCATTGGCCAGCCTTCGGCCAATCAGCGCTGGCTCTGCCGGAGGAGGCGGAGTCTAAGGTCGGACCTGAATGGAGACTGGTGTGGAGCGATCTTAGACTCCGCCTCCTCCAGCAGAGCCAGCGCTGATTGGTCGAGTTCCGTACTCTGGCCAATCAGCGCTGGCCAATGCATTCTATTAGCCCGATGAAGTAGAGCTGAATGTGTGTGCTTAGCACACACATTCAGCTCTACTTCATCAGGCTAATAGAATACATTGGCCAATCAGCGCTGGCCAATGCATTCTATTAGCTTGATGAAGCAGAGTGTGCACAAGGGTTCAAGCGCACCCTCGGCTCTGATGTAGCAGAGCTGAGGGTGCACAAGGGTTCAAGTGCACCCTCGGCTCTCCTACATCAGAGCCGAGGGTGCGCTTGAACCCTTGTGCAGCCTCGGCTCTGCTACATCAGAGCCGAGGGTGCGCTTGAACCCTTGTGCACACTCTGCTTCATCAAGCTAATAGAATGCATTGGCCAGCACTGATTGGCCAGAGTACGGAATTCGGCCAATCAGCGCTGGCCAATGCATCCCTATGGGAAAAAGTTTATCTCACAAAAATCACAATTACACACCCGATAGAGCCCCAAAAAGTTATTTTTAATAACATTCCCCCCTAAATAAAGGTTATTCCTAGCTATCCCTGCCTGTACAGCTATCCCTGTCTCATAGTCACAAAGTTCACATTCTCATATGACCCGGATTTGAAATCCACTATTCGTCTAAAATGGAGGTCACCTGATTTCGGCAGCCAATGACTTTTTCCAATTTTTTTCAATGCCCCCAGTGTCGTAGTTCCTGTCCCACCTCCCCTGCGCTGTTATTGGTGCAAAAAAGGCGCCAGGGAAGGTGGGAGGGGAATCGAATTTTGGCGCACTTTACCACGTGGTGTTCGATTCGATTCGAACATGGCGAACACCCTGATATCCGATCGAACATGTGTTCGATAGAACACTGTTCGCTCATCTCTAGGAATTATATTATTATTAGAGATGAGCGAACAATAAAATGTTCGAGGTTCGATATTCGTTTCGAGTAGCCCCTCAATATTCGACTACTCGAATCGAATATCGAACCCTATTATAGTCTATGGGGGGAAAATGCTTGTTTCAGGGGTAGGCAACGTTCGATAAAATTATACTTACCAA
Organism: Leptodactylus fuscus; assembly: GCF_031893055.1. Taxonomy (NCBI): domain Eukaryota; kingdom Metazoa; phylum Chordata; class Amphibia; order Anura; family Leptodactylidae; genus Leptodactylus; species Leptodactylus fuscus. Next base: position 69,369,306 of record NC_134271.1, read on the forward strand.
GTCCACGAGTGAGGGTCGGGCTGGATCCTCTGAGCAGTCTTCTCCTTGCAGCGTCCCCGCGGCATCTTCCGGCTCTGAATTCATTCTGCCAGGCATCGGGACTGGGCAGAGCCGACTGCACCTGTCCGCACTACAAGCGGACATGCGCAGTCGGCTCTGCCCAGGCCCGATGCCTGGCAGAGTGAATGAAGAGCCGGAAGACGCTGCGGGGAAGCTGCACGGAGAAGACTTTTAAAGGTAGGAGAAGAACCAGCGTTGATTGGCCGACTGTATGAAGAAGATGTATGAAGAGGATGTATGAAGAGGCTGTGGCTACTGTAGCTGTGCCAGAATGGAAATCTACACCAGTTAGGAACTGGCGCAGATTTCCATTGTAACTCACTCCAGAAAACTGAACAGTATGGATGCCTCAGCCTTCCCCAGTCCTTTCCCACATTCACATAATTTGGTGGGCAAGGCACAGATTGGGGCTTGAGGTGCACGTCCCACAAGGAAGTACCTTGTGCCAAACCTGCGCCTTCATGTCTGGTGTAGAGGGACCAATGACTTTGCCATAATGTGTTATGCCTAGTGCGGGAACCAATGAGGTGGAGTATGATACACGGGTTGACAAACACCAAAGAAAGAATGTGTGTGTCATTCCCTACTACCTCAGACCCTACTGGAGACATAGCACAGATTTGACCAGAGCCCACCCTTAGATATAAAGTATGTGGCTGTTATACTGAAATACTATTCTATTATTATAGAATAGTATCCTTTTATAAATGGGTGCAATTTGAGTAAAGTATCTGTGAATCTGTCAGAAAAATACGGGTGCTATTTATGGTGGCCAGTATTTTGTCTATAGAGCATTACACACAGACTGTGATAAAATATATTGCGTCTTTGTTGGTCTTTACATTATGACCTAATATACATATATAGATATATTCAACTATGGCTGAAAAAAAGAAGGCCCTATAGAAGACCCTGCTTTCTTAAAGGAACACTGCCACATCTGTCCATAGATTGTGCTTGATACTGCAGACAGGTGAATAGGGATGAACTGCAATACCATACACAGCCTATGGACAGGTGGGGCATTGTTTTTGAAGAAAGCGGTCACATTGTTCTAATTCTGAGTATATAATATAAAGGGGCTCTTTCCCATATAATGCTATATCCTCCCCAGTATCACAATGGCCGCTTGCAGATCTGTTGCGGTTACTTTTCTTTTAACAAAGGGTAAAAAAAATGAACGTCTCAGATTGCCCCGGCAATTTTAAATTAAAAAGTAAAAAAAAATGTTTCACAGAAGATGAAATTTAATTCCTTGACTAATTTCAAGGTATTTTGAAATCAGCCCAAGTACTAGAATGTCATTTATTAGTTTAGTTTTTGGGGGGTTTTTTTTACAAATATTCTACGGATCACAACATTTCTATCCTTCACTACTTTTAAGGTATTTTATGAAATAACTTTTTTTTAAAGGCTTTTATAAATTTCCACCTTGACTAAATGTTACTCTAAACCCCTAGAATGATCATCCATTTTTTTAGTCTATACTGTTACATTGTCGTTTATGAACAATTCTTGAAGCAGGGAATGTTTTACGCCAACCGTGCATGAAAGATTTTTTTTTTTCTTGAACGGGTCCTAGTTAATTTTCCAGCTGTGTAAATATTGATAAGATAACAATAGAATTTGTTCCCGACACATATGCCTGAGACAATTCAATGAAGTAATGTTCCCGTGCTAGCATTAATTAAACTGCTAGCCTTCGAAAGCTATTAATGATCAATACGGCTATGGAGCGGACGTATACCAGTGTGCATTTATATGCATTTAGTGCCAAATACTGTTTACATAGAGGAATCGCCAGCGAGCGGCACACTGAAGGCAGCTGGTCTATTTAAAAATGTATGTAAAAAAAGAGAATGAGAAGAAAGGCGAATATCCCATTTTAAATATGCAACGTGGAATGAAGATGGAAATCCTTTTCAATAGGAATACAAAAGGCACATTTTTTTATTGGATATTTAGCTATTTATTGGCTGGTTTGTATTTCACTTAATACTTTTAACTGTTTGAAGCCTGCTGTACATGAAATTGCATTTACACATTGTACAGCATGTTCTTTCTCCATTATCTTACCCAATATACTGCAAATGAAAAAGGACTGCATGTAAAAATCATACTTGTATTTTGTTGAATATCCCAGAAACTTCTTTAGGCTAAGGCCCCACGTAGCGGGCAACAGCAAAAAAGGGCTTCGGGAAAAACCGTGGCGGCAACGTATCTCGGTTTTCTCAGCACAGCTTTTCATAGAAAGTCCGCAGAGGAAATCTTTCAGTTATACCTATAGCGAAACTTCCAGCATTTCCATAGGTATAATTGTGATGGTGCGATTTCCAAAATTGCAATGGGTTTGGAAATTGCAGTGTGTCCACAGTGTATATTTTCCCGCAGTGTGTGCATTGGATTCTCCACTTTGCAGGGACCGTTGTGTTTACGCCAACGTGGGGCCCCAGCTAAAAAAAACAATCAAACTTGCGAGCCATGACAAAACCAAGTAACATTTTCTCCTGGAATCTTTGAACTTTGCATATGACTACTGTCACATATCCTATCCTACTAATATTATAAATGTGAAAGTTTGGATGTTTGTTACTCAATTACGCAAAAACAGCTGAACGGATTTGAATGATATTACACTGTTCTTATCTCACCTTCTGAGAAAGCCAGGGCTGTTATCTCTTTGTGTAAACACACGCTAACCCTCTATGTTCTGCATTTGCATATTATCTGATCTGCTCCAGGCAGTGCAGACAAACTGGCATGGTCAAACACCTTCAATCCAAATTGGCAGTTTGTCCATTATAAACATGCCGGGAAAAAGAAAATCTAATTTCTCGCAACCAACCAAAGCTATGAAGGAGCCAGAAGTCACAGAGTTCTCCTAAAGCAGAACTGAGGGGAATCATCAACGCCAACATTATATGGCACTGTAGCGAGCTGCTGAGATGCCAGAACAATCATGGGCACAGCGTGAGGAACGCGTTCAGAGACAGCCCAGCTTGACAGCTGTCGAAACGTTGGAGCAGGTGGATCATTAATAGAGATGAGCGAACACTAAAATGTTCGAGGTTCGAAATTCGATTCGAACAGCCGCTCACTGTTCGAGTGTTCGAATGGGTTTCGAACCCCATTATAGTCTATGGGGAACATAAACTCGTTAAGGGGGAAACCCAAATTCGTGTCTGGAGGGTCACCAAGTCCACTATGACACCCCAGGAAATGATACCAACACCCTGGAATGACACTGGGACAGCAGCGGAAGCATGTCTGGGGGCATAAAAGTCACTTTATTTCATGGAAATCCCTGTCAGTTTGCGATTTTCGCAAGCTAACTTTTCCCCATAGAAATGCATTGGCCAGTGCTGATTGGCCAGAGTACGGAACTCGACCAATCAGCGCTGGCTCTGCTGGAGGAGGCGGAGTCTAAGATAGCTCCACACCAGTCTCCATTCAGGTCCGACCTTAGACTCCGCCTCCTCCGGCAGAGCCAGCGCTGATTGGCCGAAGGCTGGCCAATGCATTCCTATGCGAATGCAGACTTAGCAGTGCTGAGTCAGTTTTGCTCAACTACACATCTGATGCACACTCGGCACTGCTACATCAGATGTAGCAATCTGATGTAGCAGAGCCGAGGGTGCACTAGAACCCCTGTGCAAACTCAGTTCACGCTAATAGAATGCATTGGCCAGCGCTGATTGGCCAATGCATTCTATTAGCCCGATGAAGTAGAGCTGAATGTGTGTGCTAAGCACACACATTCAGCACTGCTTCATCAAGCCAATACAATGCATTAGCCAGTGCTGATTGGCCAGAGTACGGAATTCGGCCAATCAGCGCTGGCCAATGCATTCTATTAGCCCGATGAAGTAGAGCTGAATGTGTGTGCTAAGCACACACATTCAGCACTGCTTCATCAAGCCAATACAATGCATTAGCCAGTGCTGATTGGCCAGAGTACGGAATTCGGCCAATCAGCGCTGGCTCTGCCGGAGGAGGCGGAGTCTAAGGTCGGACCTGAATGGAGACTGGTGTGGAGCGATCTTAGACTCCGCCTCCTCCAGCAGAGCCAGCGCTGATTGGTCGAGTTCCGTACTCTGGCCAATCAGCGCTGGCCAATGCATTCTATTAGCCCGATGAAGTAGAGCTGAATGTGTGTGCTTAGCACACACATTCAGCTCTACTTCATCAGGCTAATAGAATACATTGGCCAATCAGCGCTGGCCAATGCATTCTATTAGCTTGATGAAGCAGAGTGTGCACAAGGGTTCAAGCGCACCCTCGGCTCTGATGTAGCAGAGCTGAGGGTGCACAAGGGTTCAAGTGCACCCTCGGCTCTCCTACATCAGAGCCGAGGGTGCGCTTGAACCCTTGTGCAGCCTCGGCTCTGCTACATCAGAGCCGAGGGTGCGCTTGAACCCTTGTGCACACTCTGCTTCATCAAGCTAATAGAATGCATTGGCCAGCACTGATTGGCCAGAGTACGGAATTCGGCCAATCAGCGCTGGCCAATGCATCCCTATGGGAAAAAGTTTATCTCACAAAAATCACAATTACACACCCGATAGAGCCCCAAAAAGTTATTTTTAATAACATTCCCCCCTAAATAAAGGTTATCCCTAGCTATCCCTGCCTGTACAGCTATCCCTGTCTCATAGTCACAAAGTTCACATTCTCATATGACCCGGATTTGAAATCCACTATTCGTCTAAAATGGAGGTCACCTGATTTCGGCAGCCAATGACTTTTTCCAATTTTTTTCAATGCCCCCAGTGTCGTAGTTCCTGTCCCACCTCCCCTGCGCTGTTATTGGTGCAAAAAAGGCGCCAGGGAAGGTGGGAGGGGAATCGAATTTTGGCGCACTTTACCACGTGGTGTTCGATTCGATTCGAACATGGCGAACACCCTGATATCCGATCGAACATGTGTTCGATAGAACACTGTTCGCTCATCTCTAATCATTAACACCTACAACACGCTCATTATTATATGGCGTCCCAGTGAGCTGCTGAGATACCTGAAAAATCACAGCCACAGCGCGAGGAACAAGTTCAGGATCAGGACAGCTTAAGAACTGCCAAAACGCCGGACAGGCAAACCATCGACGGCAGCAATTTGCTGAATATAGGCGGATCATTCACTCCAATAACACGCAGACGAAGTCGTGGGCAGGGGCTAGTAACATATAAGACTCTGTTCACATCTGTACATTGGAGCTATACATTTTGAGTATTCCTCATTGCATAAATCTGATGTATGTCACTGTATAGTCTTACAGTGGCAGACATTGAACAGTGGCCACAATGGTTAAAAATAATGTATAATAATGGGTTTTTTTGCCAGTATGCCTCTTTTTTGCAGGCTGTTGTGCTTTCCTATATAGTAAAAAACAAGGTAAACCAGTGCATACTATTCCTGAGACCAAAAGGACACACTATTTGCCCTCTGTTGAGTAAATGGGGGCCTATGGATAAGTTCCACACATGTACTAGAATATTTTTAGATGCTTATGTAAACTGAGTGTGTACACATTACAAGGTGTGAACAGGGCTACTTTAGGCCACGGCCTCACATTGCGAAAACCTGCAAACTAGATAAGATTCTAGCTCATCCAAACCCACATTGCAGAAAAAATGCAAAGAGGAAATGCTACGATTTAAAAAAAACATTCACATCTTTGTAAATCACAATGATACCTACAGAAACATTGGCGTCTTCCATATACGTATGGAAGACAGAGGAAAACAACACTAAGGGGGCCTTCACACGGAGTTTATGCTCCGCTTATTCTAAACGTAAACTTGTTCAGAATAAGCGGCGTAAAAAACAGATCCCATTGAATTCAATGGGTGCCGGCATACGCGCGTATCACGTTGAAAGCAACAGGTAAAAAAGCCTCCCATTGATTTCAATGGGTATCGCGAGTATGCCGGCACCCATTGAAGTCAATGGGCTCTGTTGTTTACGCCGCTCACTCTGAACGAGTTTACGTTCAGAATAAGCGGAGCGTAAACTCCATGTGAAGGCTCCTTTAGGGTGCACACAGTGGTTGTTTTTGGTGTTGTATTTTGGTGTTATTTTTCGTACAAAATGGTGGCAGATCACAAGTTCCTCAGAACAATTGCCTAGTTATTACATGTTGATGAGTCAGTTGAAGTAACCGTAAGTAACAGATACAGCAACTGCTAGGGGGCTCAGCAGCTGGGGAGCCTGGCTGTATTGTTAAAAGGTGCTGCTGAAGTGATTTTAAAGGGAAGTAGATGAATCAAAGGCAGTATATGGTGTCAGAGAGGAGAAAATGACCCAGAATACAGATAAATTACTATGGTAGTTGTAACTTTACATTTCCTAAACAGTGATAATAGGGGTCTTTGCAAAATGGAGACTTGTCGCAAATTTTTTCGATTGGGCCTCTCAATTGCTTGTTATGCCCTGAAAGTAACTCGGAGGAAGTCAGAACAGTCAGATGTCACACTGTACAGAGTCACGGACTGAATCACATGACTATTATCAGTAGTGCTACATGTCAGAGAGGCACCTCTCATAGTGACAGGTTCTTATAGTGTTATCTTTTGGCCTCGAAGATCAAAAGAATCTCATTTGATGCAAAATTCATTGAAAAGAATCAAAAAGTGACATGATTAGAGTAAATGCAATTATAATTGGGGAGCAAAATGGCGTATTTACTCACATACTTTTTATGCGCATGTCAAGCAGAACTGGTGTTTATGGTAGAAGTTCGCTTTTCAATGTTTTGTTTAAGGATTTTCCAAAATTAGGCAAAAATCAAAGGGCGTGATCCAGTTTAGCGCTAGATTCAAATATTTGGCTCTTGGATATTTTAATGCACCCCCTATCCCCTCATGATGATTCGAACCAGGGTGGTAATTGATCACAATCATGTAAGGTAAAACTAACATTACGTGATTATACTGGAGATGTTCTAATTTCCAACTTTTGGGTTTTCGGTGCATAGAAAAAAAAAAATTCAGGCATCTGCCTCCACAGCTGGTTCTTTTCTTCTATAACTCCGTTCACTATTAAGATACCATATGCTGCTTAAAATAATGATTAAAAAGATGAAATTATCCCCAAGAATCACAATCACAAGAATTGACAGAACAAATGAAACAGACAGGCAGAGTACTGATACCGTCCCTGCTATAATTGAACAGCGTCTGGCTGAAGTGATGTTAGAAGTGATCGTCTCTGTGTTACAGATATGGGGGACGACACTGGAAGATGTACAGGAGCACAGCAACAAGCTATGATGAGGGACAGAAACCTTGGCTCAGCTATGAAGGACTGTCCTTACTGTGGGAAAACCTTTAGGACTTCACATCACCTAAAGGTGCATTTGAGGATACACACAGGTAAGAGCTAAACCCAGGACAAGAACGTAGCATTACGTTGAATCTGGTTTTTACATGAGGGCTTATGTCTATACTATAAATAGGGATGTATCAGACACTGTGCCATGGGAAGTCACCATCAGACCAGGGAGTTCACCTACTTGAGGTCAATGTTCTATGTACAACATGTCCATGCCTAATAAACTTCATCAAGCTGCTCATGAGGTGGTCATACACCATCAACTTGACAATCATTCATTTAGGCATAATTGTGCTTGACAGGTATTATTAGTTAGAAATATTCCTTACCACCACTTATATTAAGGGGTTGGAGATACATTTACCTACCATAATAACCTGAACCATGATCACCATCGATAAGGATTATTGACTACATTTGGTCAGTGTAAGTTACAAACTCTTTCCTTACCAGCCTAATCATTTTAGGAGCTGTCATAGTCAGACCATTCATGGATTGCTATAAGTGGACTTGGGCTTACATTATAGTGGTTACCTGACTACATGGATGAACAGTTCCCGGACATTGTTCTTAGTGTTGTATGCATGGTAAATTGAGGACAGTTTTAAAGAAAGCTACATAATCTCAGTTATAAAGACAAGCATTTCGAGGGAAGTGAACCATCATCCTGTTGTTATGTCATCATTTATCTTTAGCTAGTCAATTTTTGTCAGTCGTAAATCTGTATATATTATCCAAACCATCATTATCTTTCCAGCAAGTAGCTGTTAACGTTCAGAAATAAGGCTATCCCATTTCTTTTATGCTGAAGATTACTGAACAGATATCACTGACATCTCTGCCCAAAACTGGGTCCACTTTTCTGCTGTCAAGAGCCACAGACTTCAACACTATGGTAGAAGTAACTTTTAACTTCAGTACACTATTTTGCTAGGCTTTTAGGTAAAGTTGAGCGATCGGGAAAGATTGGATTCCGATCGGCGATCGAGCAAATTTCACGATCGGGATCGGCTGGAAAATTATCGGAAATTGGATTTTGAAATTTCAAGATCAGATCAACCCTAAAAGTGATATTTCTCATAGAGAAGCATTGACTAGGATTGAGCGATCGGGTTCGGGAAAGACTGGATCCCGATCGGCGATCGAGCAAATTTCACGATCGGGATCGGCTGGAAAATGATTGGAATTCAGCTTTTAAAATCAATCCTGAAATCTCAAGCCTACCTATAGGTTAATATTACTATAGATTTGCAAACAGTTCAGGTCAATTCTGTTATAGATTCAAGGAGCACGTTCCAGATCTCTGACACTAAAGATTTCGTATCATTCCATGGAAAGCTTTCCATAGACTCCAGGGCATTTAAGGACAATATAATTTCATATTTTTGGGATATCCAATAGCTTTATTGTTTATTGGCCGATCCAGTATCATTATAGATAGCAGAATGTTCCAGGGGAGGTCTGCTATAAAACACATTCTGGCACAAAGGCACATTAAATTCTAGAACATCCTAAGGCAATGACACTATAGAATGTTTTAGAACAATACAGTCCATTGTAGACTCCAGAATTATATAAAAGGACTACACAAGCATATAATCTTTATGAAACTTCAAAGGAATGAGGTTCCTTGAAACTAAATATCACAGTGTCCAAAATGGTAGTTAATATAGTAAAAGAGTGTGTACCATTTGGATGTCCCTGTTTAAACACCCTTTAGTTACAGGCTCCTACCCTGGAGGACTTGGGTCAGTTATGTAGTAGATCAGGGGTCAGCAACCTTCGGCTCTCCAACTGCTGTGAAACTACAACTCCTAACATGCTCCATTCACTTCCATGGGAGTTCCAAGAACAGCAGAGCAGGTTTGAATGCTGGGAGTTGTAGTTTCACAACAGCTGGAGGTTGCCTACTCCTGTAGTAGATAGTCACCTACTGTATGGGAGTTTTATCTGAGAACAGTTAACCATTAAAGAAGCTTAACCGTTGATGATCAACTGATCGTTGCAGGAGCTTCATTTTACGGGGTAGGACAGTTGGGACCACCCCTATATAGGATGCCTTTAGTTCTACCTCCTATTGCATATATCCAGCACTACTATTTAAAATACTAAAACTACGTTTCAGGTTATGTAGAAACAAAGCACTATTCCTATTGACTTTGCCAGCTGGAAATAAACTCCCTTTATCTTTAATGTCAGCAGAATCAAGTCATCATCATTTTTTCTTCATCTGCTTTTTGCTTTTTCGCCAAAATAGTTTTCTCCTTTTCTGTTATATTTTGTTAATTTCTTTCGTTTGGTCTCTTTCTGTAACACTGCAGTGCTAGCGATTTCTGGCTTAATGACATCCCAAACTTTTGTTGGGAATAATTGATTGAATTTAAATTTCTTTAAAAGTTTAAGAGGTAATGTTACAGTATAAATTTCATAGCAAACACTAAGTAGAGAAATATCCATTAGCAAAATTAACTACAGTTTCTAGGTAGCTAACAATGTTCAGTATACAGTAGGGCATGGCTAATGAACACTGCAGCGGGTGATATTTCATTATACAAATTAATGCTCACATTTTAATGGGAAAGTCACATAATGAATCTCGGCTTCAGTGACAGCAATTAGAGGCACAGATTGTCCCCTTCTGGACAAGGCACTGTTTAGCAATAAGCAGCTGCGTTAAAGATCTACCGCTTTACTATATATATATATATATATATATATATATATATATATATATATATATATATATATATACACACACACATTGGGAGAAATTAGTTTGCAATTTATATTAATGTACCAAAACTTAAGTACAACTCTGTCGCGTCGTCCATCTATCTCATCTGGCCCCGCTTGGAAAGACTACATAAATAACAAAACTGATACTGAAAATAACATGCGAATCCCAAGAAACTTCAGACACTGAATACAGAGAATTTGAGAGGCGTTATCATCATTTACTGGTTCTTTTGAGGGTTAGTTTTTTTCTATACATTCATTAAAAATGAGCATAATACAAATAACACAAAAACTTAAAGTGCACACAATGCTAAGAAAAAAATAGCCTTTGTGTGGAAAAAAAATGAAATCTCAAACTATATTTGCATTATATTTGCATTTGTTGCTCAGAAGATTGTTTTTTCAAACATGTCTTGTAGTATTTTTGTTCGGTGTAGATAGTTCTTTAAGGAGTAGTATACCAAAAAAAAAAAAAAAAAAGGATTGCCAGGCTCCTCTAGTCCAAATATTTGTCAGCCCCTGTTGGCAGTTTTTTTCGCTTTTGGTTTAGTATATTTTAGAATCACTATAGCTTTGCTGTAAATGGAAATAAAATTTCCAAGCACTGACTGACCTTGCACTCTGAAGAAGCAGAGCTGCAGTGTAAAGCATGAGGGAGGGGGGCCGGCACGCTGAGTCTTGATGAAGCAGAATAAAGTGGACTTCAGACTTCTTTTCCATAGATAGAAGTGAGCTTTGTTAGCCCCGATGAAGTGGGAGAGGTTTTTAGATTTTGTTTTGTAACATTCACGGTACACATATATATATGACATAGTTGCTCATATATAGGGTTGAGCGATCGTGTTCGGAAAAGATCGGATTCCGATCGGCGATCGAGAAAATTTCACGATCGCGATCGGAATTCCAAACACGATCTTTTTAGGTGGGATCGAGATCGGTACTCTTTCCCACAATGCTTTTCTTAGCCTTCACACTGAGTATACATTCCGCTCATTCTGAGCAGAGTGTATACTCAGTGTGAAGGCTTCTCTGTGGTTCCATAGGAATGAATGGAAACAGCTGGCACACAGCCTTAACCCCCTGTGCGCCGGCTGCCTCCATTCATTCTAATGGGAGACTAAACTAACATCTCTAGTAGCTACTTACCTCCAGAGATGGTTGCGCCGGTGCCCTGTGTTCTTCTTCGCCTCGCTGCCGCTCCACGCTACTCTTCTCGCTGCCACCGCCTCCCAGGTTAGTGTTTAAAGAGCTAGGAAGGCGAGGTTTGTGGCTTAGGAGAGTGTGGGCGGGTACAGGGCGGGGAGACATGACGTCTCCCCTCCCAGTACCCGCCCACACTCTCCTAAACCGCCCACACTCTCCTAACCTGGGAGGAAGGGGGCAGCGAGGCAAGAGGAGCAGCGTGGAGCGGCAGCGAGGCGAAGAAGAACATTGGGCACTGGAGCAGCCATCTCTGCAGGTAAGTGGACACCAGGGGTGACTAAGTAGCCAGAGGATTAAAAAAAAAAAAAATCCTCTGGCTACTTAGTGATTCACTACACAGCGTGGATTCTAACAATTAAAGCATTCAATTGTTAGATTCCATACTGTATAGTGAATAGGATTGCTTTTAAAATCCGATCTCCGATTAATAAAAAAAAATCCCATTGACTTGCATTGGGATCAGAATTGGGATCGAGATCGGGTTCGAATGAAAAATTATCGGAAATCGGATTTTAAAATCGATCCTGAAAAGTCAAGATCGGCTCAACCCTACTCATATATTGAAACAGTTGGCTATCATGTGTCCTTTCTTATAGGGCTAAATCACATGGGGACTGTTTATTGTCATCTTTACTTGCAGTTACCTCCTGCAGAATATCAGAACCTAAAAATATACATTGAGGCTCAAATCTCAAACACTTAAAGTGATTGGACTGTAATTGGTTGGTATCATGGCTAAAAATGAAGAATAGATCATTTTCTTCTAAAGTGTGGATGAAATTACCTCCACAGCTGATGTACAGTGGACAAAGCTGAGGAATTATATTAACACCTAAATATGGTCCTAAATTTAGTCAGTGACCTGTATGGGACTTCCACATGGACTACAAGATCTCTCCTTTTGCAAGGTCACTGCAATGGATTTGGGGCCAGAAAAGGAACAGGAAAAGGAATGATTATAGTTTGCAATTTAACATCCTTTTGCTCCTGTGGTATTTTGGGTGAAATTACTCTGAGGCTAAGTCTACACCTTGCACAAAAGCAGCTTTTTCGTTGTAGATTTTGCTACGTTTTTGAGCCAAAGCCAGGAGTGGGTTTAGCAGGACAGAAAAGTAGAAGTGCTTCCTTTATATCTCCCATACCTTTTCAGGTCATTCTTGACTTTGGCTCAACCCCCCCCAAAAAAAAAATCGCAGGAATATCTGTAGCCGAAGCCTTAGTAGAATCTTAAGTCAACATTGCCGCCAGTAAATGGGTGATCTAAGTAATCTACAATATTTAAATTTTTTGTTACACACAGTTCTTTGACAGTTTCAGTCCATGCAACCTGCTTGTAACGTTTTTTTAACTTCAAGATATCTTACATTGCAAAAAAAAAAAAAAACATGATGGAGGATAACATCCGTCATGTTGTTTACATTAGTGTCAATGGAAATGGACACAGAATAAGTCTGACACTTTAATGTCTGTTGCTGTCATCCTATAAGGGAAGACAGCAATGGACATTTGCAACAGTAGTGTGAACGCCCCCAAAATGTGCCATAAATGTTCATTACTTCAACAGGACTCAACTGTCAGCAATCTGGTCATGGTTTGTTTTAGAATGATTTGCTGTTGATCCAGAAACAAGTGCCATATTAAAAAAAATGTGTGTACTTATTCATATTAGGTTAAGTTCACATCAGCGTCACAGTCTCCTATATGGAGGACTTTCTGCCTGCTGGTTTCAGTATCAAACCTCGGACAGCCAGCAGGCCCCATTATAGTCTATGTGTCCATGGGTAACCGCTGTTTCAATGGTCAGGCTCTCTGACCCTGGGGGACCTGAATGACTGAGACCCTCCACAGATGTGAACCTAGCTTTACCATTTAACTTAACTTGTGTGATATCAAAGACGTTTAACTACAGAGGTTACAACTGGGCCTGTATATCCTGCACATTTGTAAGTTCCTGACGCCCCAGCTGGTCCCAATGCTTGACTGGCTATAAATCGGGTGGCTGGGCAGGCAGTATGGCAGAGACCTTCCTTTCTGTATTTAGGCCAGAATTATCCTGTTGAAAAATACCAGTTGGAAGTCCTGACATGAAAGGTAACACATGTGAGCACAGGATATCCTGCACATATTGCTGACTTGGTAGCATTCCTTGTGTTGGTGACCAACTGTCATATGCGTTAGCTCCCCAAATCATCACATCAGCGGTTGGGGTAGTGTCTTGATGCATAATAAAAGCAGGGTTGAAGCACTCACCACAAGCCCTCCAAACTGTACTGTCATTGGATCCCAAATAGGACCTGCATTTGTCACTAAAGACCATATGATTCCAGTCCATACCCATTCAAGGTTTTCATTCATGATACCACTGCAAAAAAGGCAATGGTGGCTGTTTGGCAATGACAGGAAACGTTATAGGCTGCATGACACCAAATTTCCTTCGAAATTTCCTTCCTGGAAATAGTGTGTGCAGAGACAGGGGTGTGTAATGAAGTTTCCACCTATGTCTAGATGGTGAACAAGGAAGCTGTGGGAGCTGCTTGGGTTTGTCAGCAGATCAATTAATCCTCTCAACTTGTAGCCTGTCTGGGTCATCTTGGGTCAGTTCACCATGTGTGCATTCCCTTACCTAACCACAGCTCCCTACACCGCCTAACAGCCAGATCAGACAAGCCTAGATGGCAGGCAGTTCATTGGAATGACCCTCCTACTTTTCTCTTAGTCTTATGATACCTCTGTCTCAAAGTCTGTCACCAGGATATCTTTGTCATCTTTGAGTGCATTGTAGAGCCATGTCTGGCTGTCAGTAATCTCTCACCAAGAGGCACACTACCCAAGAGTAGCTACTGAGAGTCTTTTGTTATAGAGCAACACTTTTATGCCCTCTTGTGGCAGGATCCAGTGTCTAATAAGACCACACCTGTACATGTATCTGAGACATAACTGCAGACCTATTTTTGCAGAAATATGACCTTTCCATCTGGGTGTGTTATTTTTTGTCAGTGGGTGTATATATTTAATATCAAGCTGCCGACAATGTCATTAAGTTGGTACCCCCAAGCTGAGTCATTACATACTGTATATAGTGCAGGCAGTTTACGGATTATATTTGTGGGGCAGAAAAACCATCAGTATGTATGGAAATGACTGCAAAGCCTTTGCAGATAATTACAATATAACGGAGAGGATCTTAATATATTTCACATTTCTTCGTTAGCAAGGTTTTTGTATAATTTTTATTGGCTGCAGGTACTCTCACCTATATGTCCTTTTGCGCAGCAGTGGTAATGGCTTTAATATTTCAGAGATTCTGTGTTTATAGATCCGTATTTAGCAACAATGCAAAGGGTCTGCAGATCTCAGAATTCTTCTGGAATGCTGCCCTCTAAATAATGATAAATTACTCGTGCAGTATGCCATTTGCTAATTATATCCATGATTTACTGCAGAGCACGACTTAAATCATTCATTTCAGCCTTGCGTAACAGTGCCATAAAATTTTTAGGTTTTAAAAATGGTTTCCATGTGTATAAATTAAACAAATTTCACAACAATTACGGATATAAAAAGTCATCTAATTAACATTTATTTCACCTATGGTTAATCTACAGGTTTTGAATCTTAAACTTTCTTATTTTGTAACAAGAAATAATATGAATTTTTCAAAATGTATTTTTTTTGTATGTGGAAAAAAATAACATATAGATAAATATATGAGTTAAAAAATAAAATAATCTTAAAATACAATTTTAACTATCCAAATATATATAATTATTTAAAATAAATATTTAGAAAGTACAATTAAAAATGTTTTGCAAAATAAAAAATTTGGCAAGAGCTGGAATATTAAAGAGGCTGTCTGGTGGGGAAACTTTTTCATAATGGGTTAAAAACATAAAAGATACCATATTTTCCTCATCGATCTCCAGCCGTTCCTTGCCAGTGCTTCCTGGTTGCTGTTGATACACAGGAAGTGACTGCTTACCCTTGGTTCACATCTGCAGTTGGTAATCCGTCCGGGGAGTCTGCATGGAGTCCGAATGCATTGGCAAGTGGTGTGCAGTGAAACCACACGGACCCCATAGACTATCATGGGGTCCGTGTGCTTGCTGCTAGATCTCCGCATGAGTAATGGTGACAAAAAAGTAGATTGTGAAGTACTTTTCTGTCCGCATGTTCCCTGCGGAGATCTTGCGGCTAGCACCCGGACCCCATTATAGTCTATGGGGTCCGTGTGCTTTCACTGCCCACCACTTGCAAATGCGTTTGGTAGTCTGTTCAGGGAGGGTCCCCATGCGGACTCCCCTGAACGGATTACCAACACAGATGTGAACAAGGCCTTAGACGCATTCAATATCCCTGCTCAGCCAGTGATTGGCTGATGGGCAGTTCCTGTGTGTTGAGAGGAACCAGGAAGCAGGGACCTTTGAGGAACATGTGCGGTTTTGAAACCAGAACTGTTCAGCACTGGTGAAGTAAGTATTGCTCGCCATACAACCCTATATATATTTATAAAACATTTCTTGATTTAAAAACAATACTGTCCCTCAGAAACCTGTGATTATACAACACTTTTGACCATTTTTTATTTTTGTTCATTTTTAGGTGAGAAGCCTTACAAATGCCCCCATTGTGATTATGCTGGCACACAGTCAGCATCTTTGAAGTACCACCTGGAGCGCCATCACAGGGAAAGGCAGAATGGTTCTGGTCCACTACCTGTCCATGGACATCCTCCAAACCAGGACCACAAGGATGAGACAGCAAGTAAAAGCTCCCTCTTTATGAGACCAGACATATTACGAGGAGCATTTAAAGGCCTTCCTGGAATAGACTTTAGAAGTGGAATGATGTCCCAACAGTGGCAGGCAGGGTTGATGTCTACTGGAGACCGTCAGGGACAGTCAAGTGGTATTAGTTCTGAGTCTTCCTCAGAAGCTTTGAAGAAATCTGAGATGTCTTCAAAAGCACCTAGCATTGCAGAATTTGCAAGAACATACCCTAACATTGTAGGCAATGGTGTGAACTTTCAAGGGTCTTTGCAGGCTTTTATGGACAGCTTTGTTCTAAATTCTCTTAAGAAAGAAAAAGAAATGAAGGAGAAAGCTTTGCTTGACTCACTTCCTTTAAAAGGCCCCAGATCAGACAATGGTGAAGATAAATCAGAAGGCAAAACACATCAGAGAAAAGTGGAAAAATCACAGTATGAACCTCTGGACTTGTCTGTGAGGCCAGATGCCCAGTCTCTTCCAGGTTCATCGATCACAGTCCAAGATAATATTGCTTGGCATGGTTGTTTGTTTTGTTCGTTTACAACATCATCTATGGAGCTGATGGCCCTTCATCTTCAAGCTAACCATCTAGGAAAAGCAAAGCGTAAAGATTGCACAATGGGAGGGCAAGGGCACACTAAAGATCAGTTGAGAGAGTCATTGGGTACAACAAATAAAGTTGTTGCCTCCTCTTCTTCAGTCCAATGTAGCAAAGATATGATGACCTCAAAAATGAGTCCATTGCAAAATTCTGAAAAAGCTCTACAAGGCAACACTAAGGAAACTTTATCTGATCTTAAAGGTACTTCATGGCCTAGTCATGTGGATTCCATGTTTAATAATTTTCCAACTGAATTCTATAAACAATTTGGTGTCTACTCAGGTTCAGTAGGGGCCAGTGTACAAAACATGGACATTGACTCTCAGCCTCCACCTGATGATGACTCCCATGTGTTGCAGTGTGATTCTGTAAATACAGTTGCTACTGATGATCTCTCTGATGAATCCTCCTCTGAGGATATGGAAACATGCAAAGAAGATGAAAATGAAGAGGAGGAAATTGAAACAGAATCTGAAAACATGAATACAAATGAAGAATTGAACAAAGATGAAAACGACATGGAAGAAGCCGAGACAAATTCAACCCCTCTAAGATGTTCAGAAAATATGGTGTCACCACCATCACAACTGATGGAGAAGCCGTGGCACTCAAATCTTCCATTACCCCAAGATTCTCCACAAAACTCTGCAAAACTTGATCAATCACCAGTTCCTGATACGTTGGAGAAGCAGGTTAATATGCTCTCTGTTCTCCGAGCTTACAGCTCCGAGGGCATGGCTGCTTTTAATGGACTTGGAAGCAACACAGCAAACAGTGGATGTTTGAAGAGACCTGACCTATGTGGTAAGTTGATATAATAGAGCAAAATTTATGATGGATAAGGTTCATATTTTTTTTTTTATACAACACCGGAATCAGGTCATTTAAGTCCATGAATTTTCCATGAGAAAATTCCAAAATGTGTAGAAGATGTAATGCTAACCTTGATCAGTGACCACCCAATTATATGAATTGCCTGGTTAGATTTAGTTCATGATTGCAATTTCTCTTAGGACTATGGGGTGCACACTAAAGCATGAGTGATCAACACTACTCTCCCCCTTCTGTAAAGTCAAATTGAAAGGGAGTCATATTCCCAATCTGGCTACCTACCTAAGTAGGTCATAGAAATGGTTATAGAAAGGATGTTCTTCTTGGAAGTACTGGTTACATACCTATCATGACATGGTATACAGGGGGAAGGGGTCATGACAGTTAAATCTCATGGACATAGCAGAGTTTAGAGGTCTGTATTAGAGACCTATAGTGGTGCCACATGCAATAAAACATGCCACATTAAATTGGAGGCAAATATAGGTATAGGGAAGGACCCAAAGTAGACAATGGAAGCTGTGTTATGGATCCATACAACAGCTGTGTGCATGAGGTTTTAAACCTAGAGATTTACATTGTAACAAAAAAATCCTGGCAGATTCTAAGCATCTACAAAAATTCAAAGACACTTAATGGCCCAGAGAGATACTGATAACATCTAACTAGATTATCTGTAGCGGCTAATTCCCTCCAAACTCCCACTATTGACACCACTAAAATCACTTACTGATGCGAGCAGCTGTTACGTTGAAGTATTGACTCTAAATACATTGACTGTAAGAGACACATCTGTCAAATGGTACATCGATGAACCAACAATCTGGTCATGTGAAATTCTTGATAAATGGATCCTGCACCATTTTATTATATTGCAGATTAGTCTATACTGTACAGACCTTATGGCCTTCATTTATCAATAGAAACAGATGTTTTGAAGCAGTGGCATTAATATTCATTTAAGGAACATTCTCGCCATTAAGATGAAACTTCAACTATATTTATTTAAAGGATGTGGTATTTTTAAATTCACTTGGATTTTTTTTATATATATAAATGGCTGCATGGCAAGTATTATGTGGATTTTTTTGCTTTTCTGTAAAAAAAAATCCTATTATTATGTTGATAGCATCATTAAAAAAGTCATAAAATTATATTTTTCTCATTAGCATGTCAGAGGCAAGTCATGCAGTATAAAAAGAGATATAGGAATATTCATAGAAAAGGGAGTGATTTGCTTTAACGTGTTCTTTGTTTCAGTATTGTACTGTATTATCCTTAGCACTTAAGACATTTTTTCTGTTTTTGTGTACACTATCACATATAGCTGTAAAATTTGCCATTTATACTATATGAAATGAAGACAGCGTGTTAGCTATACAAGGTGTGTTCCTTCTCAATGAGCTGCTTGCCCAGAAAGGGACTGCTTTCTTAATAAAAAGCTAATACCTATATACTGGTGACTATTTGTATGCAGTGCAGTCTTTGGCCGGGTTCACACGATGTCTTTTGGCACGTAATGTGTCACGTAGATGCCGAGGGAGCTTTTACTTGCCGTATACGCTCCCATTGTTTCCAATGGGAGCCGGTACCGTATATGTGGCGCTATTTTGTGGCCGCCACAAAATCACGGCCGCAAAATAGCGCCACGTATACGGTACCGGCTCCCATTGAAAAGAATGGGAGCGTATACGGCCTGCAAGAGCTCCTGTGGCGTCTACGTGGCATATTATGTGCCAAAAGACATTGTGTGAACCCGGCCTTTGTTGTCACTGACACCTTTAGGTGTAAGTGCTGTTACACATTATTTTACTATTTTACAGGGGGTCGCTTGGGAATTATTTTTTGTTAAAATTTATTAACCTATTTTATTTCCAATCAGTCGAAAAAGGGCCCTAAGATTCTCCCTAAAAACTGCTCTAAACATTGTAAAGGAGAGTCTGTCCCATACACTAGTACAATGTATTGTCAGTATGTCCATCTGTAGCAGTTGGCAATGAGGGAAAGATTTATTCAGATAGCTGTATTTTTGGTTTTCTGCCACCTAGAACATTGGTTCTGGTGTGACATAAAATCTGATAATCTCTAGTTTTGTGGTATTGATCTTAAATACGGCAGTTCAAGCTGCATATACAAATCAAAGTCATTAACTATTGTTGTGTCATTTTTATATCTAGTGCTAACTGAAAGCTTTCATATGACACCATAAAGACTGTTCTAGGGGGTATAAAACTTTTTTTTTTGTAAATTGTGAGTCCATATAGGGCTCACAATGTACATAGGTATGGATTTTCCCTGTCTTATGAAATATGGGAGGAAATCCACAGAGGAGGAACAAACTTCTTACAGATGTTGTTCTTGGCGGGATTCAAACCCAGGACTCCAGCGCTGCAATGCTAACCACTGAGCCACCGTGTTGCCCCTGGCAGCTGCTACATCTGTGCATAATAATGATATACATAGGTATGAATTTTCCTTGCCAATAGCTTAAAGGCTTCCTGGGAAGAACCTTAGAGACTGTTTTCCATTAAGAGGAAGTAATAAAGGTTATTAGGGTTTATTACAAAAATGATCACCAAACATCCCCCTACACAATAGTAAAAAAAAACCAACAACAAAACAAAACATGACAGCACTTACACTTCTAGTCAAAAATACAAAATCTGTTCTATGTGTTACATTTCACAAGACTCTTCTTGGATGTGTTATCAATGGCCATTAATGCCCATACTAATTTATTTAATTAACTTATATTTTTTAAAATAAATATATCCTTTTTTTTGCTCCTTGTTCTTCAGGATAATTAATTATAGTAATTTTTTTTCACATAAAATAACTGCCTACAGGGTGGTTTGAGGCATAGCATGAGTAACGTAGCTAAGTCAGGGTCTACACAGTGTACCTATTGCAATGAAGTAATACCTACAATTTATAGCCCATTCTGGGACTGAAACCCATGTACATGGCTATTCTATACACAGTCCCTATAGCTCCATACTTCAGAGCTACTGGTTCCACCAGTGGCGCCATATGTGCCTTCTTACAGCACAATATCAGCAATACTTGCAGAGAAGAATGCCTCTCTAATATGGTGTCTAGTGGGGCATGCCATAATGCAGAATGATCCTATAGGCTTCTATAAGTGCCACATTACATCGCCGTATAACATATATGTAGCCCTAGTACTGTGCATGTCCTTATAATGGACTATCAAATAAGAAAATGATACAAAGAGTACACAGGGAAATTCAGGACCCAACTATCTCATGTAAAGAAATGCATAGCATAGCTGGAGTTGCATTTGTATGTCTATCAATGGTTGAATTCTATTAGCGTATTCACAAGAAACAGGCTATAAATAAAAGGAGTGGATGTTCAGTCATATATGTTTACAGGTGAGGCACATGGATGTGTAAGTATGGCGTGTCATACAGACACACAAGACACATACACACCTTACCCTTTTCAGTACCTTAATGACACCACTGGCAATTTTGCCCTAGATATGCTGAAATAGGCCACTAAATAATTAAAACAAATCTATGATTAACATTTTCCAAAGGAACATTTGTTCCCCTGGTGAAGTGGTTCTTAAATGGAAAGTGCAGTCATTGTTATGACCCGACATCTTTCCCAACTACAGAAAACGTTTCTCAAACTTGGTGCAAAGACATATGGTCTGAGAAAACAGGATCTATAGAGAGATATGAATAAATAAGAGAGATCCATTGAGGTGCAAAGGTTGCAATCACAACTTGGCCTTTGCGTCTTGGGACATGCAATGGTTCATCGACACACACAGATATATGTAGTTATTAGATAGATGGGAAGATTGATAGAGGGAAGGAAAGAAGAAAGAGACCTCAAGCATGTTGTCAAAACTATGTATATGTGCTGACCGTACGGTAGCACACGTACACAGGGTATATATGGATGTATGTGAACACATGGTGCTTCCATATAGCACTGCATTCTCCTCTGTAGAGACGAATACTCCTATATTGTTTCATATGAGGGAACTGTCCAGAAATGTCTCCATATAAAAGGATACAGGAATACAGTAGTTGTCCATAGATTTGTACAGAATTAATCAGTGGTACAGCAAGTGTACGCAAGTCAATAGATTTCAGGTGGATAAAACAATAGCTAGCTAGCTAGCTAGATAGATAGATAGCAGATAGATAGATAGATAGATAGATAGATAGATAGATAGATAGCAGATAGATAGATAGATAGATAGATAGATAGATAAGATTAGATAGATAAGATTAGATAGATAGATAGCAGATAGATAGATAGATAGATAGATAGATAAAAAGATAGACCAATGAATGGATGCAAGCCTCAAGGTCCGCACAGTGACCTATAGATAGATAGACAGACAGATAATCTTTTAGTATATAAGTGTTAGAATAAAGGAAACAATCGTGATGGTACAGCTCGGTCGCAGGTTCTAGGAATAGAGGTCAGCTGTCAGCTATTTCATATTGTAACAAAAGATTCTGCACAATAAGAAGCGAGAGGTGAGTGTTAGATTTCTCTCTGCCGCAGGAGATAATAATAGCTGCTTATTAGCAGTCATTATTTATGTATTTACTGTCTTCAGGAAATAGACATTGTGATGATTGAATAGTCAGGACAAAGTTATCATTACATTGAAAGTGGAACATCATCCTCCTCATCATCGTCCTCAGGTTCTGGTGCTGTCTGCACAGAGCGATCGTAACACAGAGTAAAACACAAGACTCTTTTATCTCACCCAAGTGGCACAATTTATAAAGAAGACACCGACAGTTTTACATTTGCAAATGTATGAATTTTTTTCTTACCCCAAAGGTTCCTCAAATGAGGACAGATTCAAGCATATCTGCTGTCGGATTCAGTTTAGTAAAAGTTGTAACAGAAGTTTGGGAGATATTTGCATTCATTTCTTTGTCATACCAAGTTGTAATCCTTAGTCTAGATGACAACTGTGGATTTTGCATGCTCTTATTGGTTTACTTTTAAAGAAAGTTTTATGATCCCGTGTAAACTAAGGTGATCCATTTTGATAAATTTCTTTAGGTTTTGTCCAAGGCAAAATACACACTTAGGCTAAGGCTCCACGTTGCGGAAAAGCAGCTTTTTTTTTTTTGCAGATTTTGCTTCGCTTTTTTGAGCCAAAGCCAGGAGTGGATTGAGCAAAAGGTAAAAGTATAAGCATTACTTATATATTTCCTATTCCTTTTGTAGTCATTCTTGGTTTTAGCTCAAAAATCAGCAAAAAAATCTGCAACAAAAAAAAAGCTGCCTTTCCGCAACGTGGGGCCTCAGCCTCAAGTGGTTTTATAAATTGTCTGTTCCTCCTGGACTTTATGCCCAGTTTTCAGTACCCTTGAAGCATCTAGTTGCTTAGTTCCCTGGTCTCTTATGTCAAGTGGTTAAAATAACCAATTTCAGTGTACTGATTTTTTTTTGCTATACTCCCTTGTAACTTAATCGAACAGCAAACCTTTATTGCAAAGCATGGATGATATAACAGCAGCTTCTGTTAGGTGAGAAGACAGATCTCTGACAGCTTTAGACTTTAATAGACAATACAGTTAGTCTTGGTTCACATCTGCACCAGAGTCTTGGAGACTAAGTTACAGAGACTGACGAAAATTGGTGGTGATGACTTTTTTCTCCACCTTTTTCAGTTTCAAAATGGCGGACACCTAACAGACCCCATTATAATTAATGTGGTCCACTGGGCTCCATGTGTAACCGCTGTTTTTTTATCGGTTGTATCTCCATCATATTGGTCTCCTGATGGAGCCAAATGATGGAGAACAGGCGCAAGTGTGAACCTAGCATTTACTACTCATCGTAGTTGTGCCCAAATAGAACTGAGCCAACCTGTTAATTCACCCACAATACAGAAAATGCATTGCAGATAGATAGTTGTTACATAGTCAATAGTGAGCCTGGAGCTCTTCTCTCATGGCTATAAACACCAGATTAGTATCCAAAACTGTAATACAAAGGTATGAGGTTCCTGTGTTCATATCCTGAGAAATAATTGGAAGATATATTAAAATATAGAAATTATGGGAGCGTTTAGAAATTACTAGGGTAAATCCTGTATATATACATTATTCACAGTCCAGTCACATTAATGTGAGTACCTGTCAAAATCCAGAATAGCCACCTTTGGCAGAGCAGACCCCTGCGAGATGTGCAGGAAGAGAGGGATGTTGTGATGATGTTCACTGGATGTTGAGCCATACCAACTCCACTGCCATGGCCAGCTGCGCTGGGTTACGTTGTTGAGCATCCACGGCATGAACAACCTGATTGAGGTGGTCCCACAGATTCTCGATTGGGTTCAAGTCCGGGGAATTTGCTGGCCAAAGGAGTACGGTGAACTCATCCTGGTGCTCCTCGAACCACGCACGTACACTGTGAGCTTTATGACATGTCACATTGTCCTGCTGGTACATGCCATCATCCTGAGGAAAAACATGTAGGGGTGAACATGGTCCGCAAGGGTAGATGCATACTTGTGTTGATCCATCGTGCCTTCCACAATGATGAGTGCACCCAGATGGCTGATGACACGTGCCTTCTGCGATTGGTTATTTAACATTGACATCAAAAGTAGGTGGTGGTCACATTAATATGACTGGACTGTGTATCTAAATAACTAAGCATATACTGAAATGGCTAGCAAAATCTAGACTGTAAGGCATAGATGTCACATGCTCAAATTTGTTTGTTCACTTCCTATTGCTTATCTGTGTATCTTTGTCACAAAGGATGACATCAAATAACCCCAGTTTTGATGTGTTTCATGCAAACAGTAAACT
Organism: Leptodactylus fuscus; assembly: GCF_031893055.1. Taxonomy (NCBI): domain Eukaryota; kingdom Metazoa; phylum Chordata; class Amphibia; order Anura; family Leptodactylidae; genus Leptodactylus; species Leptodactylus fuscus. The sequence continues at coordinate 69,393,659 of NC_134271.1, forward strand.
TATTAGGTACTTTGTTAATTGTTTTGGTTTTTTTATTTTACAGCATAATTATTTTTTTGATTCTGTTTTCTTTTTACAGACGACCAGGACGGCCATGGGGACCCTGATTGCACCTAGTTTTGCTATTCTGTATATTGGACTGAGAGATGGTTTGTCTCTTTGATGTACCTCCGTCTTATAGGGTTCTGTGGCAGAGGTACATCGATGATTTCCTCCTGCTGTGGCAAAGCAAAAATAATACAACAAAGGAGTCTTATGCTCCTATTATATAATCTCTGATTATTACCATTCTCAACCTTACATTTTAGACAGCTATGTCAGAGATGAATCACTTGTGATGGCTTGTAATATTTGTTAATGTTAACTCATTGGACCCTGTTACTCTGAACCTTCATAAATAAACTTAATCAGCTGCTATTCTTTAATAAATAAGGTAAAGAACATTTGAGACGTCTTGAAACAGGCAGACTTTCTTAAATTATTAGCATTTCTTCTCTCGATACACTGATAAAGGATATCACTGATACACAGTGTTTACAGTTGTACATCTTTCTTTATTAGAAAATGGCAAATATAATTATTTAGGGACATTGTATAGATGCTAAACTAGGGTATTATTAGTACATGGAGATGGATATTTTTGGTTATATTTCTCTGTTTTAATGAATCAAATTCTCCAGATTTTATTGCCTGTCTTGTAGTTAAAAATATCAAAATATTTCAATTTAGCTAAAATTGCACATTCAGATAATTCAGTAAGATCTACTAACAATGTAACTAGTTGTGAGAAATATCAATTTATTACTCTAATGCATAAAAAATTGATGGTCCATTTAGAAAATAAACAATACATGGTTCCTGTAGTGGTAATAATAAATTTGCTGTTGTTTACCTTGGTTGCTGTACTTGTAATCTATATTACATCAGAATAACCAAAAGGAAACTGGAACCAGAGTATTATATTATTTAAGTAATAGCTAATGGAAAAAATGATGTGTGCATCAACCAGAAGCCTTGAGTATAAAGATTGTTGGTGGTGCCCTCATAGGCCACACCTACAGACATGATACTAGCGGAACAACCGATAGTGGAAAGATCTTCATTGGACAGTAGTGGAGTCTTATACCCTGGCTAAGTTTCCTGGAGGTCTGAGAGGTGATTTTGATATTACACCTTTTTTTAGATCAATGTGTTGCTGTTTGTATATTATGATGTATTTGTATTTTTATTGTATATTATTATGTATTATAAAGTTTAACAGTGGCGATACATAGAGATATCCTAGAAGGGTATGTATAGTCAGAAGGAACATGAACAATCATGGTCGTCTGAGGAGGGGCAATAGCATGAAACACATTAAGACTGAGATGGGGTTCCTATCAATGATGTCATCCTATATGATACGCTGCACAGACAAGCAGTAATGAGCTGGAAGATTGGGTGGCGCATAAGTCCTTGATGTCAAAGATTTCCAGCTAATGTCATCATAATCGATGTGATCTAAAGCTTCCATTTCCCCATCAAGAATATAGCCACACCGGGACTTTCTGACTTGTGCATGCTGACTTCTAACAGTCTTTGCTTTCTCCATCAAAATGGAGTAGCACATTTGTACATTTTTATGTGTAAGCTACTACCTGTTGTGTTTTTGTTGTATAAAGTGCTTTGATATTCAGCCTTGTTGATCTTCTCATTTTTTTAACACCCAAACATTATTTCCTTGGAGTAGAAATCTTGGAATCTATTTGTGAGATGAGCAAGTAAGCTAAACATCATGATGATACAAGAGGACGGCTTCAGGTCTGAGAGGCCAAATGACATACTCCGTCTTTTAGTCGCTGTCTCCATGAACATTTTGGTGTTTTATCTTTACCCATTCCAAAGATATAAGCCCTTTTAATGTTGATAAAATTAGCGTATACTACTCAAAAGAGTGATAACAGTGCACGACATACCGACATACAGTACACAGAGTCCCCACCCCAGAGAAACCACAGTGTTACTGCTCACTTGGCTAGTATATACTCATTCTCAAGAGCTTGTATCTTTGGAATGGCAGAACAGATTTGGATAAACAAGATACCAAAATGTTCAGGGAAACAGTGCCTATCAGATGTCATTGAGAAGTATGAACTTGATAAGAGGTCCTCCTTATAGATATAAATAACCAACAGGTCCCAAAGTGTCAAAATTATAAATATCTATTGCCTAACTTGTGGACCGGCACAGCTTCAATCATCAAATGTATCTGTGATCTCTGAAACAACAAACACCTCATTTCATGTTAGATGATTATATATATATATATATGTATATATATATATATATATATATATATATATATATATACAGTCCAGTCCTATTAATGTGACTACCTGTCAAATTCCATAATAACCATCTTTGGCAGAGTGGACCACTGCGAGACGTGCAGGAAGAGAGGGGATGTTGTGATGATGTTCACTGGGATGTTGAGCCATGCCAACTCCAGTGCCGTGGCCAGCTGTGCTAGGTTACGCGGTTGAGCATCCACGGCATGAACAACCCGATCGAGGTGGTCCCACAGATTCTCAATTGGGTTCAAGTCCGGGGAATTTACTGGCCAAGGGAGTACGGTAAACTCATCCTGGTGCTCCTCGAACCACGCACGTACACTGCGAGCTTTATGAGACGTCGCATTGTCCTACTGGTAGATGCCATCATCCTGAGGAAAAACATTTCACATGTAGGGGTGAACATGGTCCGCAAGGATAGATGCATACTTGTGTTGATCCATTGTGTCTTCCACAATGATGAGTGCACCCAGATGGCTGATGACATGTGCCTTCTGCGATTGGTTATTTAACGTTGACGTCAAAAGTAGGCGGTGGTCACAATAATATGACTGGGTTGTGTATTATTTGAATACATCAGGCCTGTTGGTTTTATATTGTTGTTGACAATAAAAAACATCTCCAGTAGGTGACCAGTGACAATAAAAGGTAAAAACGTACACTTATATAAAGCTATGGGTTACACTACAGTTCCATGATATATATTTCCCTTCTTGTGGAGGAAGAGCCTGAGAACTGATTCCTAGGAAAGGTAAATTACATGCAGTAAGAGATTTGGGTTGTGATTATTTTATCGTGAAAAATAAGTTTCTTGGGGAAATATAGGAACCATACAGTAACAACAAATACAGGGAGCACAACAAGCAGGTAAGGGACACGTACAACTAAAGGGTCTTTCACATGAGGTGATAACCACTGAAGTTTGCTGGAGTGTTCAGTCCCAATCATCATCCAGTATAAACCTATGCAGAGATCAAACAATAATTTGTTTGTTCATGATGACTATATCTTTTTTGCTGACATAAAAATTGTTGGTCTGCAGCACATCCCCTTGTATAAGCAGGCATCTTCCTGGCTTTTGTAATGCAGATGTATGTAGAGGAAGAATAATGAACAATCGCAGTAACAAAAAAAAAGACATTATTGTTGAAACATATAAAAGCAAACCTAAACAACTTGCTTCATCAACAATCGCCACAAGTCATGCCTGTGTAAAAGAACACCAACACATTGGAGAATCCCTACAGATGAAGCCCAATTGCTTTGATAGTACTGAGTCATTGTATAACCAGTATTCAGGACCCTGAATGCCATATACAGCTCTGTATTCATGTAATTAATGCACATTGCAGATATAAATACCATTTTGGTTTTGGAAAGCTGAATGACAACTTCTACATGGTTACATAGTAGATGAGGTTGGATGAAGACATCAGTCCATCAAGTCCAACCTATAACTAGGGTTGAGCCGATCTTGACTTTTCAGGATCGATTTTAAAATCCGATTTCCGATCATTTTTCATTCGAACCCGATCTCGATCCCAATTCCGATCCCAATGCAAGTCAATGGGATTTTTTTATTAATTGGAGATCAGATTTTAAAAGCAATCCTATTCACTATACAGCATGGAATCTAACAATTGAATGCTTTAATTGTTAGAATCCACACTGTGTAGTGAATCACTAAGTGGCCAGAGGATTTTTTTAAAATCCTCTGGCTACTTAGTCCCCCCTGGTGTCCACTTACCTGCAGAGATGGCTGCTCCGGTGCCCTTCTTCGCCTCGCTGCCGCTCCACGCTGCTCTTCTCGCCTCGCTGCCCCCTGCCCCCCAGGTTAGGAGAGTGTGGGCGGGTACTGGGAGGGGAGACGTCACGTCTCCCCACCCTGTACCCGCCCACACTCTCCTAAGCCACAAGCCCCACCTTCCTAGCTCTTTAAACACTAACCTGGGAGGCAGCGGCAGTGAGGCAAGAAGAGCAACATAGAGCGGCAGCGAGGCGACGAAGAACACCATGCACTGCAGACCAGCCATCTCTGGAGGTAAGTAGCTACTAGAGATGTTAGTTTAGTCTCCCATTAGAATGAATGGAGGCAGCCGGCGCACAGGGGGTTAAGGCTGTGTGCCAGCTGCTTCCATTCATTCCTATGGAACCGCAGCGGAGCCTTCACACTGAGTATACACTCTGCTCAGAATGAGCGGAGCGTATACTCAGTGTGAAGGCTAAGCAAAGCATTGTGGGAAATAGTACTGATCTCAATCCCACCTAAAAAGATTGTGTTCGGAATTCTGATCGCGATCGTGAAATTTTCTCGATCGCCGATCGGAATCTGATCTTTTCCGAACACTATCGCTCAACCCTACCTATAACCCTACAGTCCCCTACAGTGTTGATCCAGAGGAAAGCAAAAACCTCATGAAGCTTATGCCAATTGCCCCATTTTGGGGGATTTAAGAATCAGTATAAAACCCTGGATCAACGTGTCTTTAAATTTAGAACCCATAACCCATAATATTGTTTTGTTTGAGAAAGACATCCAAGCTCTCTTTGAACTTGTTCAATGAATCCACCATTACCACTTCCTGAGGCAGAGAGTTCCAGAGCCTCGCTGTTCTTACTGTACAGAATCCCCTATGGGCGGCATAAATAAAGGGTTTGTGCAATCTTAAAAAACATGACGGCCTATTATTTTTTACAAAAGAAATAGCATTTGAGCTGAGCCTAGGCTCCCTGACACTGCAGTGATATCAGTAGCTGAAACTATCGGCACCAACATCTCTGCAAAGGGGGAAGATCGCGGCATAGTGTGCTGAATTCTGTGCACCATCAGCTTTGACTTGGTATATGACACTCCTTACCTGAGAGGACATGAAATGGTAAACCACTTATTACTCTTGTAGGACATCTACATATCTAATAAATGGCTGGACAGAATCCTACAATGCTGTGAGTAGAGATGAGCAAGTACTGTTCGGATCAGCCGATCCGAACAGCACGCACGCATTGAAATGAATGAACGTAGCCGGCACGCAGGGGGTTAAGCGGCCGGCCGGCGTCAAAGCGGAAGTACCAGGTGCTTCCATTCATTTCAATGCGTGCATGCTGTTCGGATCGGCTGATCTGAACAGTACTCGCTCATCTCTAGCTGTGAGTCTTTACATAGATTTTACGTGATCGACTACGGTATACTGAAGCTTTTAGCTCTGTTGGCACAAATCAGTGTAGCTCCGCCCCCCTGCCAGGACATGTGACCTGCCAGCTGACATGGAACTGCGTGATTGTTATCGGAGATCTCACGGTACAGTTTACTCTAGCAATAGCAGAATTGTGACTACAGCTCCGGATGTGAATGAAACATAAGCCACGATAAAACTACAATTTCCTATTGTCTCAAAATCCTGCAGTTCTAGCCGTAATATTTCGGGATCACTTTATTTCTTGGTGGGTCTTATCTAAACACTGCTGGCAAGAAATCTCAATTTGGAGGATCACTCATTGCACTCTTCCCAGGATTAGAAACAGTACTGGAAGAAACAGGGCCAAAGGAAGCAGCCATGTTTCTCCAATCATATATATCATATAAATCAGTCATAAAGGGATGATAGGCATTGTATCTAGAACAGGTTGTCTACAACCATTATTTTCATTTACATACTAACATACATGGATCATGTGTTACATTGGAGGATGTTTTTGTTTTTTTTTTCCAAATTGTTGCCTTAAAAAAATGAATTAATTAAAAAAAAAAAGATAAGACTTAAAGAATAAAATCTGTAAAGTAAACCATTTCCAGATGGGGGATTTTGTTTATAGATTGATTAACATAATAATGAAAGGAGGGGAGCGTCGCTGATACCTCAGGAGGAATAAAGAAGAAGTGACACATAGTAATGTAGTATTTATGGAGGAAATACATCCAGCCACATTGTATGAGCCTATGAAGGTCTCTGAATTTTTCATGATGTTTTCTTGCATAGGATAAGAGGATTATATTTATTAAATAATGAATTGTATTAAAATTTGATTGATGCAGACTCCGGATGACATTTCACTGTCTCCTCTTCTAAGAAATAATATAGAATAGTAACTTCAGAGTAGTGTGTGAGGTGCTATGTGTATGCTGCATGTACGTCCATGGTGACGCGGTGTCTATATGGGACTCTGAAAGCTGCGCTGAAAGATAGAACTAGATTATAGACCACTGAGAAGTAATACAGCCATACTGAATATTATATACAGACTTCTCAGGGTCTTATGACCTTTTATACACATTATATTAGAAGCTATTTTATACACCCCACCTGCTGAAGAGCTTCATTTTATAGAAGAAAAAGAGCCCTATGCCTATTAAAGCTTATTGTACATTAAACAATTAAGAAACATTAGTGACTAGTATATATGTACGGAACCTTCTTAGTGACGTCTTATTACTGGCAACTTATTCACCAAAGCACATATCGGCCGCTGAGGAAATCTCTCCAAATTCTATACACAATTTGATTCTTGCTGTACCCCTGACCAATTTGGCATGATATGTTCCCTGGAAATGTATCTGTACATTAGCTCTAGCTTACATACAACCTAACAGGAGCCATATGTTTTGAATAGACATATATATTTTTTAAATGACATATTGGTCAGGAGCACAGTGAGAATGAAATGATATATGGCATTGAGTATTTTGTACTTGGTGACAAGTCCTCTGTAGAGAGGAAGTTGAGCCTCTTGGAGGTTTTGCAGCAAGTGGCATATATGTGTATATTACAAGTCATAATGTACCTTCACTGCTGCTACTAGTATAAGTCTATCTATATATATTATATCATAAGGTCCAGTATCTCATAGTGCTTCTCCTGCTCTTTAACTTAAAACCAGGATTAGCATGTTGCACCTCCTAACTGCTGCAGAACCTCTTTTTAGTGATTCACATTCTTTTCTGTGGTTATACCTTAGTTGAAATACATATTAGGGTTCTAGAGAAACCTATGACATGTTTTTAATAATGTACTGCAAAACCTCTATTTACAGATGTAGGGGGAATTCATATCCATTCATGATCAACATAAAGCTTCCCTTGAGATTGGAGAATAGGCAGGATGAAATGAATAACTGAGGGGAACCTCCTGTGGAGCCACGAATAATACTGGCCCTTATGGATAAGAAAAGAATTACTCTAAGGCTAAGGCCCCATGTTACGGAAACGCAGAGTTTTTGTTGCAGATTTTGCTCCATTTTTGGAGCCAAAGTCGGGTGTGGATGTAACATACCGGAAGGGTCTAAGAGCTTCCTTTGTATCATTCATTCTTTTTCAACTACTCCTGAGTTTGGCTAAAAAAAACGCAGTAAAAAAAACACTATGTTTCTGCAACATAGTGCTTTAGCCTAACACTGCCCCTTTTATCAGAATATAAGTATTGTAATACTGCCCTGTTTAAGCTAGGGCCGCAGAATACGTCCCCGAATCCATGGCAGCTTCCACCTAAAATACAATAGGAGGTAAAGATTTTAGAAGAACGCTGAAAATATCAGCATCCTGCTCAAACTTGCCGCGGATCTCGCAACTCGAGAGTTCCTGCTGATTAGATACATTCATCTGGTCTTATTCAGCAGAGGAAAGCTGCAATGGAATGGCAATGCACTACATCCATTGAAGCAATCCTGCGGCCAAACACAGTGGCCGAAAATGAAGACGAATTTGTCTTCATTTTCTGCATTGTTATCTTGCCCCCCCCCCCCCATGAACAAAAAGCAAGATGATACTTAGATACAGTAAAAGAAGCCAAGAAGCAAAGTAAAAAATGTAAAGTTTTCCATAGCTCTGGACTTTGTTGTGAAGGAGGGAAGGGGGTGGTGTTCAGAGCGTCAATAAGGACTGCCAATTAGTCATAAAAGCTTGCAATCAAATCTTACTCAATATCCTGATGAAGACAACACTTACACTGCTGATTCTGTTCTGACTGTTCCAGGCTCGGAGGAGACAAATAGCGAACACTTATTTCTAAATGAATTAGGTTACAATTTCCAATGTTTTGAGATAAGTGAAGTATTTTGTTTGATTGCGTTTTTGGTTCCTCGAGCATTGGAAGGTTTAGTGGTGTATTAGTGAGTTTTAATCAGCTCCAAATCGCTTGCAGATCTACTGGGAATTTCCCTCCATCTCTGAATGTTGTAAAGAACAAATAAGTTTGCAGGTTTAACACAAGAAAGATTCCTCTCCTTTTAAAGTGACAGTCAAAAGAGAATGGAAAATGTCATATAATATTAATCATAAAGATAGGGGTTTCTTTTTAGTGCATGGTATATCTTATACAGTATACCTTCAATATAGTGTGAGATGTAGTAACATTGTTTCCATATCATGTGCTACTCACCTCGTGAAGGAGAAGAACAGATATGGCAGGGTTAACTCGACTTTCTGCAATGGTATAAAATGCTGCAGTGTGATCGAATCAAAGGAGACAACAAAAGCCAATGGAAAATCTTTTTTCATTGGCTTTTGTTGTCTTCTGCAGAAAGTCCTGTACACTAGGTTACATCTGTAGGACCCATTCACACTATGCAGTTGAATTTTACCTACATTCCAGAAAGACCATACCAGTATTTGAGAAGATACACTCTATTTAGAATATGTAATACTAGGTGGTCTTGGAACAAAATAGCAAAAATGGAAAAGGATCCCTTTAGGGTGTTCAGCCAAGTCTCCTAAATCCAATAAAATCTTTCAAATCATTTTTTTTTTTGTAAGAGAAGTGCTGTGAGACATGTGAGGTGTTCTTCTTGTTTAACAACTTGACAACTCCTCTGGAGAAAAGGCACATCCCCATGGAAATACGTTATAAGACTATCCTGAGCTAGAGACCCCATGCCCCCACATAGGTGTTTGTAAGGGATCATTTTGGGGATCTCAAAATTCTATTTACTTTCTAGATATTTTAGTTACTTGCATGAATGGCAGATGTAACCAAATCTAAGCAAATCGGTTACTAAGAAGACCTCTTTAGACTTTTATCCTTGACCCTTGAGAGGAATTTTTACCCAGTGGGGAAAAATATAGCAAAGAAAGCTGCACATTAAACCATTGTTTATGATCGTAAATTCAAAAATAAAGTGGCCAAGAGTGGGTTAACCAATTTTTTTTTGTTGTTTTGCCAACTGCTGCAGCACTTGTAATGTGAATAGTAAAGTGGGTATCTTTGAGCTATCCCATTACATTTGGATAAGCTAACAGGCCTCATGCACATAGCCATACTGCAGACCAGTAGGTATCATTATATGCTGTCATAAGAATATATGCAGACAACATTTCTGTGGGGCATATGAGCCCATAGAGGTTGGGGAAACATGGCTGTCACTAAATGACATATTTGGACTCCCTTACTGCTACTTACAGGAGTGCGAATTCCCACAGTATCCACCATTTACAGACACGGGAATTTAAAAAGTCTTGTCCTTTAACACCAGTTACATTTTTTCCCAAGTATCCTAAAGCTCTCTGCATCAGAGAGAACTCCAGACCACACATTACAAGACGAAACAGGGGACCTGGCCAGATCCCAATGGTATATTTCCTTGTAATTGGACATGTGCAAGTGCTGTACTTGTTGAACATGACATAGTATAATTGCAAACAAAAAAAAGAAAAAGGAGCACATAGCAAATTGCAGCGTAAAACCTCTAGCCTTTCCCTGCACATTTTTAATGCCGCACAGTGTGTATCTCCAGCCTAATTTTAGCTAGTAAATTCACATTAGCGCTGGGTCCCCCTCCCCGGTAATTCACTAAACACTTCTGGTCTTTACTGTTCTTCTGCCCGCCTCTAGTCCTGGTATTTTCCACTTTTCCCTTTCTCTCTGTTGCTCATTAGAAAAATGTTAAAAATCCATTTTCATCTGATTAATAATAAAGTTGATCACATGTAACCTAATTTTCATTCACTGCTGCCCCTGTCTATGGAGTCATATACAAAGTGACCTTTGAATCACCACTGGGGCTATAAAGCACAATAAGCGCCATTGTCCTGTCAAAAACTGAAGATGTTTTACATCATTACAAAATTTAATGTTCCATCTTTTCAAATGTACTACTTTTCAAAGGCCACATTCCAAATGAGGCTCATTAAAATCAGACTCGAGTTTCCTGTGGTGGGGATGAGACAGAACTTCTCATGGTTTGGGAGTAATATGAATCAGTCTTTTAAAAGCGATATGGTTACATATTAGTTTTGAAAGGTACAGTAACTGCTGAGACTCTGCCGGCTGTAACAGTGGGGCCTTTGTACTTTCCTAATCTAATAACTGCCTCCTGATCCTTGTTCTTTATCCACACTGTATCCTATTTGCTTATGAATAAATCAACTTTCTAAATAAAATTGTTGTTCAGGAGTTCAAGGGTTGAGCTGCGGCCCTCTGAGTGCTGGGATTGTAGAGTAGATAGAAAAAAACTTTTTATGTTTCCTCCTTAAAAGCCTCAAGCTGAGAGTTCACTGACTCTTTAGGTTACAACGAGTCATTTATATCTTTCTATGTGATCAGAGAAGGTGTGTTATAGAGGAAAGAGGTAGAGAGGCCCAAGAAAGGGGGTGAGGGGTGTTCATAGCCACCGTAAAGGGGTATATAAGGATATTTCACTCACAATTATGTCTTGGTCGTTGACAAATGTTAGGTTGGTGCGGGACGTTTTGTAATTTCCACTGAGGACTTGACTGCAATTCCATTCAAGCTCCTCATAATTGTGGTCATAAGGGCAAAGGGGAGGGGTATCCTACTTCTATCAATTGGTAGAATCCCAGTCAGGGCTTCGACAAGTCATTTAAGGCGTATAAGGGAAATTGTGCAACCCACTACCAAACCATAAAATCGGTTAGAATTGGAAGAGGAGAGGTTAATGGGAATATCACTGCTGCTCAATGTAAATAAATGGGTTTGTGGACAGATATTGAGTATGGGGTCTTGTTGTTTTCTCAGCTTCTCAGTTTCTAGCATTGTCTAGTGCCCCAGTCACTGGGAATCTACTGGAAAGATACCAGTTTTGAGTGGAGACGGTTTCCAGGGAAAATGGTTGGCCAAAAATTGTTTTAACATGCAGCATGCCCACTATTTATACAGACCATGCTTCCAAGTACTGCTTAGGGTGGGTTCACATCTGTGCCCAGTTTCTTGGGTAGGAGACGGAAACCCCCTGGTCTCCACTTTGGGGGTTTCCATCTTCTACCCAAGAAACTGGACAGGAGACAGAAATCTGGCAGTCAGTGTTCGCCCGTGAGCACCCGTGTGCATCTTCTGGTCTCCGTGTGCATGTCTGACTTCGTGTCCAGTTAAAAAATAAAAACGGTTTTGCCGCGGAATGGCAGAAGACGCTCACAGATGGATACTTTGCAAACCCATTCAAATGAATCGGTTTGAAAACTGATTGCTGGTTTCCGTCTCCTCTCCAGTTTCTCGGGCAGAAGATGGAAACCGGCAAAGTGGAGACCCAGGAGCAGGTGTGAACTCGCCCTTACCTATTGTTCTAATATATACTTCAAGTCACAAATATTACATATATCCATCAGTCTGCTCTGAAACAAAGACTACAGACCAAACCGCAGAATAAACATACCCCCAAATAAGTACAGTCCTCAAAATAGCCCCAATGCTGTCCCAGTCCAGATACCAAATTACAGATGTAAAGCCTAACAAGACAGTAAATACAGACCCCTAAATAAATTCAGATCCCCGAATAAATACATACGTAAGACTATTGCATAAAATACAGACCCCTAATTAAATACATACCCTAAAATAATCATAAACCCTAAAAGCAACCACAGGCCCCCAAAGCAAACAGCTGAATAAATACATATTTCAAGCTAAACTACAGAATACAAACTCACTACATTTACACATAAAGATCCAAAAATAAGTACAGACCCCAGACCAGATTCCCTAAGTAAATACCGACTCCCTTGACAAATACAGATCCCTGTTGAGATAAGACTCCTAAAGTGATCCCACTGAAAACAGCCCCTAGACGCTTACATAGAACAGTTTATATGCATTTTCGCTTTACAGATTTGCAACACCTTTTAATGCCTTCAGGACTGATGCAGGTATGGTCAGGAGAACTCACTCTGGGACTCTGGAGTCTTCTCTAGTGCATTGAATAGGTTATGGCAAGGAAACTCACAAGAGACAATATTTTAATGGAAGACATACTGGTCATATCACTTTCATCAGACCATAAAGTTATCCTGTGTGATCTTGAGTGATCTGGAACATGTTTGCTCAATGCTGGTGTGTCTGTGGAACAGAATAATTTTATGGTGCTAGTGAGATAGTTCTCCACAACGATAAGAGTTGACTACTGGTAGTGCTCTCACACACAGATCAGGTAGTCCCGCTGGCATCACTTCACTCCTGAGCCCGAGCATTGTGGCTGCCTCCGGTCATCCAGGGGGAACCATCCACTACACTTGGCTGCAGTTGAATGCTGCTGCAATGACAAGGGACCTGACAGTAGACATTTGGTGGTTTGCAACCACAGCTTTTTAGAGGTTACTTTCCAAAGGCTCCCAGGCTTGCCATTACTAGCTCATTACTGAGCTCTGCCCGTGGCAGGGCTCACTAGTAGTATAACAATTTTACCACAGACTGCAATACAGTAGTATTGCAGTCTATAGTATAAGTCTTATGATTGTAGGTTCAAGCCCCGTAAGGGAGAAAAATGAATTTAAAAAAAAGTTAGAACATCTTAAAAATATAAAATTCAAATCACCTCCCTTTCATTGGAACACACATATATGTAAATATATATATATATATATATATATATATATATATATACACATTAGACATTCCAGTGTCTGAAAATGATACACTCATTAAAGCATAACAATAGCTTCAAGTCTTGCTCCGTTGATTTCAGTGTCTAAATCTGATGTAGTCAGGTCCCCCTAGTGGCTGCTTCTGACGCAGAGAATTTCATTTATTTATTTTTTTTAATGAAATGTTGTTCTATTCACTTTAAGCCATATCACTTATGCACAGATGGATATAGGTTTCGCTGTCACATGGATATAAGAGGCTGGATCTGTTCACTTAAGAGACGTTGTATCTCACCAAAATGCATATTTTCATCTTTAGCAGAAATCTCCCTATAAATTGTGTGAAGCTCTTTGAGAGTTTGTGAGATCTTTTTCACTCCAGCCTCATCTGACAGACGCCCACTAGTTTCATATCGACTGCACTGTAATACGGCGTGCCCCGTGCCAAGAATTTCCTGCCTCTAGTCTACAATTTCTGAACGAGAACTCACAATTTCATCTGTGTATTTACTCTCTGCCTTGCGTGGAGTGCGGGAAACAATTTGTGCATCTTGGGTATCCTACGGAGGAGACATAATCTTTCTTATGTATCAACTTCTAATTATGTAAAAAGAAATCTGTAGTCTTCTCTCAGTGGTAAAACAAATACTTCTGTCAGGCATATGTTCATTTTGACACATTCCTCACAGACAAATCTCACGGATCGCCCGTGATTGGCGCCTCCTGTGGGTCCGCGTCACCAGCAGGGACTTTTAATTCGCATCATTTGGCGATTTCATTTTGAATAAATTAGAATTTGTTCCTTCCTTCTGACAGAAGTTTCTCCTAGGAATGATGGGAGGAACATATATAAGAACGACTGACAATGTTTAAAAAATCTATCAAAGTGGAATTGTCAAGGTTTGCACTGAAGGAGCTGCCACTTTTTGGTTGGTAGAGATGTAATTTGAAGGCTTTCCAAGAAAAAATCTAGCATTCTCCGATCAATAGGTTACAGTTCTAGAAAAACCAATTGGTTTATAGAAATCCATTATCTATGTGTATTACTATTAAATGCAATTACCATATGTCATTGTGCCGACACACAGTATCTATCAAGTAGCTAGTAACATCACTAGGACTTATCGCACAAGGCAGACATCCATTTAGCACATATTGCATGGATTTACAAACCACATCGCCTCGAGCAATGCAGCGCTACATATACAATGGAGCTACCTACACCTGGATCAAGAACAGTGGAGGCCGCTGGGAAAATTTGTGTAAGGAATAATAATAATCATAGAGTCACTTTGACAGATTAAACACATTAAAGGGCATCTGTCATCAGATTTATGGCTACCAATTAATTTCCAGCATTTAGAAAGCCATTTCTCTCTATAGTATCTATACTTTATTGCAGTATACAAAGTAAGTAGCTAGTGCTATGAAGGCCGTCTCGATCCTGACAAGTGCCTCAAATCTCACCTGCTCAATGTCCCTCCCTTTGGTCTAATACAGGGTGACAACCTATTCCATTCTTACTGAAGTCTTGCGGATGCACCATTAGATCCTGGCCCTAGTGTTTGTGTAGTACGCCTTACCGTATGCAGCAGCCTCAAAGATGTCCTGTGCGAGTGCCCCAAACATCATGACTACACCTGGAATAAAGTGTATAATGGCCCACAGCAGGAAGCGGGATAAAGGGATAGCCAAATATACTGGCGCTGTCAATCAATGCAAAAATGGACGCACTGCGCTGGGTTAGCAAGCCCTGGAATACCGGTCACCTATTTTGCATACTGCAATAAATCTCATTTTCTCTGGAACAAAAATGCTATTAAGGCCATACAAAGGTTTGTGTCTGCATTTCTGTAAGTGTCCTATCTAGTTCTAATAGTCATTTGATAGGCATAAATCTGTTGGCAGTCTTCCTACCATTTTAAGGTCAGGGCCCCATGTTGCCAAAATGCCACAGCAAAAACCATTATGTTTTAAATTACTTGAAAAACCCATTCACACATTGCAGAAAAATATCTGCAGCAAAAATGCCACAGTTTCAAAAACTGTTGCGCTTTTGTAAATCACAGCATGCCAAGTATACCTACGTAAATACTGTAGTTTTCTATATAGGTATACTAGGGACAGAATGTCTGCAGAGGAAAATTCTGCAGACTTTGGGTCCATTCACACGGAGTAACGTGCCGCGTGACCTGGCACGTATACGGCGTGTGAGATTTTGAGCGCCGTAAAAGCTCCCATTGATTACAAAATAACAGCCGCAAAATAACGCGGCGCATATGATCCAGGCTCCCATTGAAATCAATGGGAGCTTTTACGGCGCGCAAAGTCTCACACGCCGTATACGTGCCAGGTCATGCGGCACGTTACTCCGTGTGAATGGACCCTTTTTGTGAAAAATGCTGCGGAACAAATGCAATGTGTTTCCGCTGCTGTCTAAAGGTGGAAAAGTATCATATAGGCCAGTGGCGTAACTAGGAATGGCGGGGCCCCCTGGCGAACTTTTGACATGGCCCCCCATCCCGACCAACACCGATGCCGAAGACCTCGACCGACCCCTCCTACGTATTCCTGCGTGTTCTATTATGCCCCATAGTGGCCCCTTCACACAGTTTTATCCCCCATAGTGGCCCCTGTACACAGTATTATCCCCCATAGTGGCCCCTGCACATAGTATTATCCCCCATAGTGGCCCCTGCACACAGTATTATGTCCCATAGTGGCCCCTGTACACAGTATTATCCCCCATAGTGGCCCCTGCACACAGTATTATGTCCCATAGTGGCCCCTGCAAACAGTATTATGTCCCTTAGTGGCCCCTGCACACAGTATTATCCCCCATAGTGGCCCCTGCACACAGTATTATGTCCCTTAGTGGCCCCTGCAAACAGTATTACCCCCCATAGTGGCCCCTGCAAACAGTATTATCCCCCATAGTGGCCCCGCAACACAGTATTATCCCCCACAGTGGCCCCTCCACACAGTATTATCCCCCATAGTGGCCCCTCCACACAGTATTATCCCCCATAGTGGCCCCTCCACACAGTATTATCCCCCCATAGTGGCCCCTGCACACAGTATTATGTCCCATAGTGGCCCCTGTACACAGTATTATCCCCCATAGTGGCCCCTGCAAACAGTATTATGTCCCTTAGTGGCCCCTGCACACAGTATTATCCCCCATAGTGGCCCCTGCACACAGTATTATGTCCCTTAGTGGCCCCTGCAAACAGTATTATCCCCCATAGTGGCCCCGCAACACAGTATTATGTCCCTTAGTGGCCCCTGCACACAGTATTATGTCCCTTAGTGGCCCCTGCACACAGTATTATGTCCCTTAGTGGCCCCTGCAAACAGTATTATCCCCCATAGTGGCCCCGCAACACAGTATTATCCCCCACAGTGGCCCCTCCACACAGTATTATCCCCCATAGTGGCCCCTCCACACAGTATTATCCCCCATAGTGGCCCCTGCACACAGTATTATCCCCCATAGTGGCCCCTGCACACAGTATTATCCCCCATAGTGGCCCCTGCAAACAGTATTATCCCCAATAGTGGCCCCTGCACACAGTATTATCCCTCATAGTGGCTCCTGCACACAGTATTATGTCCCACTGTGGACATCCATAAACAATTATTATAATCTGGGGTCTTTTCAGACCCTAGAGTATAATAATCGGCGACCCGGTCGAATAAAAACATAAAAAACTACTGTTACTTACCTGTCCCCCGGCTCCTACGCTGTCGGACTCCGGTGCCGTCCTTGTTCAATGACGTCGGATGTCACATGACCCGGAGACGCAGGCCGGGTTCATGTGACGTCAGAAAGGATGTCAGGAAGGAGGCCTGGCAGGATCGTGGAGAGGTAAGTAACAGTGTTTTTTATGTTTCTTACCTCTCCCGGTCCGCCAATCATTATACTCGGGGGTCCGAAAAGACCCCCAAGTATAATGATAGCAGCGGTAGCGGCTGTCACCGGGCCCCTAATGTCCCGGGCCCTGTGGCAGCTGCCTCTGCTGCTACGGCGGTAGTTACGCCATTGATATAGGCCCTATGTAATGTTGTTATACAATCTATATATAATAATGGCATGGAGTAAACCCATAACACTGGAACTTTGAAAGCATGATGAATAGAAGGTAAAGTGGATAAGGAAATGAATCACAAACATATACAGAATAGTCCGTGAATCCCAGTAAAACTCTCTCTGTAGGTTTAATTTTCTCTATTGCATAGAGGCCTTTCCTGTTATCGCTGTAATGTTAGACCTTATTAAAGCTGAGGTTGATAACTATAAGTGAAGGGGCCATAAATATTTCCGTAGATATGAATTGACACACTGTTCTATTATAAGACAAATTTTCTGAAATCCTGTGTGATACCAGAAAGACATTAATTGTTTATTGTCTAACAATATATTCATGATCTTGTATGCAGCCTTTACATTCCTGGGATTACAATGGATTGATAAGAGCTCGGTTTTGAGTCATAAAAATCTGCAAAGAAAGACATGGTTGTTTAGTGGGTCATTTACAATCTACAGCCCTGGCCTCTACATTTGTATTTAACATTATTCAATAGGGTTTTCTCATGACCACCTCTCTTATTTATTTCACCCACCTTGAATTCAGCGCACTGTCCACTTTCTTGCGGTAAATACTGCATACCTCTGAGGGCATCTTTAAATAGAGCATGAACTTTTGGTAAGTCCTTAATGTGGCTTCATATTAAGAGATATCTTTTTAATACCCAAAATTACAATTTGCTCCAACATTACCAACATGTTGATATGAGTTTTGTAGGTGGGCACTCTCTTTGAGGGTTTGGCATCGGGACTCTAAATTTGGATAGGATCCATGACCAATCAAGAAACCATATCTTAAGACCTAACCCCGCATTCACATGATCGTAAGTGTGATGGATTTACCTTCCTGAACAGTATGCTATAATAGTTATCTATGATACTAGGAGTCCCAGTGACATAGTGTTTCATAGTGTTTACAGTATGGGGCAGTATTTGCTGGGAGGCAGGCACCCCGAACAGCATAGATAACTGTAATGCTAGGTGATGTCTTCCACTATAATGTTCAGGCCGTTAAATCCAGAACACACAGGGACCTCAGTTGTGTGAGAATGTGGGGTCAGGCCTAAGATATGGTTTGGCCATTATAGTATGTTCTTCTAGAAGACCTAGACTCCTTCTTATTAAAAAAAAAAACAAAAAAACCCTATTCTATGTCTATGGAGGAACCTTCTTATTTCTACAGATGATAAATATGTGACCATAAATGTGTGATAGGTGGGGGTCCCACCTATGAATAACAGCTGTCCAGTGGCCCCCATTCTGCATGTTGTACAGTGCGCACATTTGGTTAGAGGCTACATAGATAACTGCCTCTCCATGTATGTGCCTTCTTCATACAGATCTATTAAGGAACGAGCTGACATTGTTGAAGTTGATTTGATTTGCCTTTTTGGCAACTTATTTTTAACTAATTCAGTACTGAAAAAGAAGGAAGGTTTGCCATAGAGGCATGTATGAATAACTTTTCTGCAAAAGTTATGGTAAGAACAACATTTTCTTATCAGATGATTCCAGTTCCATAAGGATGGTCCAGTTGTCACAGCGCTTTATGACATCAAAAGTTAGTTCTAACAGGGGCTTTGTTGGAGAAGTGCCAGGCATTGTATGGCTGCCTCTGTACCCAGACCACATGCTGTCCCTGTTATGTCTCTGCCATCACTTTTTCCTTTCTCGTGGATAATATAGGGCATCCAATGGAAATTAATAAATAATAGCCCTTCCATGCTTACATTATGTAAGACAAAGTCACATGGCAAAACCTGAATATTGGATGTATTTTACAGGGGAGACAAAGCGTTCTTCTAAACATTTAAGATGACATCACCAGTCATCCAATATCAACATTTATTTTACAGGATGAATATAATACAAATATTTATGTGTTAGCATTGGCCCAGCCATGGTTGCCTTGACTACACTAGAAATCGGGCTAATATTCAAGGGTTAGATTTCCCGGCGCAGTGTCTATACACTGTATTTAAATAATTTGAGAGATTAGACGTCAAGCTTTGCTATGAAAAGTGTGAAGTTTTGAGATCTCCTCGCTTTGCAAACTTGTGTTGTCATGCTCATTATATAAGCGAAAATTACAATGGAGCCGCGCTAGTTTTGCAAGCACCTGAATATTTATACATATTTAAATTAAAGCACCATTGTCTTGGAAAATGTACGTGTTCTGACACTTAAAAAAGAAACAAAGTTGTCCTTGAATCTAATAACCTTTATTTAAACATGACAGCAGGAAGTGCTATTATTCACTGGGGCGTTAGTGTTCCAGATTCAGTCAAAGGAATTTTATTTTGGCTTTGTACAGGTTTTTTGTGATTTTTTTTTTTGCAGATATACATTGTTTACACTATACCTTACATTTTTAATTTCCATAGACGAATGTTCATTTCAGTTTGAAGAGATTTTATGATATTTCAAAGAATAACATCACCTCCCCCTACCTCTGGTGCATTGAAATAAATGTTAGGAAGAGGCATCTGTTTACAAGGTTATCATAGGAATCAGGTTTCCAAGATAAGTGTATATCGGGGTGTACTTTGGTACCAGACACAGCGCAGAGACAAGGAGGTATTGGTACTGGGGAAGGAAAACTGGACCCATCAATGGGTTTTACCATGCAAAGAAGACATATGTGCTCCCTCATGCCATGCCATGGAGTCTTCATGCATTGCCCAATATTTATAATAATGGCTTTTCAAGGAAATGGTGTATCTACTTCACTAAATGTATGATGGTGCTGAGCATAATGCCCTCTACAATGTATCATGACTGGCTTGAGTAAGAGTTTTCTGGTGACAGACTCCCTTTAAAATGGCTTCCCTAGAAATATGGAAGTTAGATTGTAAGCCCCATTGGGGACAGAGACTAATGTGAGTGATCACCGTTTATGTCCAGTACTGCAAAAGGTGGTGGTATTATAAAGGCAAGAGAAATTTGGGAAGTCCCCTTATTTATGAATGAGGCCATAGGAGTTTTTGGAAATTTAAATATGTAACTTTCTGTCCATTTTTAGGCTAAGATTCCTTATGGAAATGCAATGTTCTTATATAGCAGATTTTGCTGCATTTTTTTGAAGCCAAATTCAGGAGTGGAGTTAGCAGATGGGAAACGTCTAAATGCTTCCTTTATATTTTCCATTCCTTTTCAAGTCACTTCTGACTTTAAAAAGTCAAAAACTCTGACGTTAAAAAAAAAAAAAAAAAATCTGCAACAAAAAATGCTGCGTTAACTCAACATGGGTCCTTAGGCTTGAAGAGGACTTTTCACCACCTTTAACAAGTCCAACTCTTTGCATCATGTAATAGCTGCTCTACCACTTATTCTGGCAGAGTTGGAATTTTTGTGTAGCCTCCACTGTTCCCAAAAAAGCTTGCAGTTAGTTTTGATGTCTGATATGGTACATAGGCATGGACATTGCCCTTCTGACATTACAGAGCTGTAATGGCATATCAGGCACCAAAACTAACTGCACTTATTACTCAGGAATGGTGACGGCCAGAGAGAAAATTCCATCTGCACCGGAATTAGTGGAGCAGCACCTATTCTCAGATGCTAAGAACTGGAATCATTGTAGGGAGTGAGGTCCTCTTTAAAGGGGCTCTATCAGCAAAATCATGCTGTATGAGCCCCACATATGTGTGAATAGCCTTTAAAAAGGCTATTCAGGCACCGCTAATGTTATTTTAACCCCCCTTCCCCATTTGAAAATAAAACCATAAAAACATATATGCAAATTATACTTATCCTGCACAGTGGGTGGTAATGCACTGTCCGACGTCATCTTCTGGCACGCTTTCCTCTTCTTGCTTCTTCTTTCGGCGACGCCCTCTGGTCCTGGCTCTTCCCCGGCTTCATCGTCCTCTTCTTCTGGTGGGATTGTCTCAAATGATGTTGGACCGTGCATGACCGCCCACTGTGCACAATAAGTATAATTTACATATATGTTTATGGTTTTATTTTAAAACGGGGGGGGGGGGGTGTTAAAATAACATTAGCAGTGCCTGAATAGCCTTTTTAAAGGCTATTCATGCATATGTGGGGCTCATGCAGCATAATTTTGCTGATAGAGCCCCTTTAAATGGGAATTATGATCAACACTACACTATTCCTGTTTTCTCTGTTAGATGTAGCCATTTCCACAACCAGCTTTCCATGACCACCCTCATGGTGCATTTTCTTTTAATTCTTGTTCTGCAACTTTTTGTGGGACATTAAACGAATCCCTGAAACGAGGGTCTGGTTACTACACTATCCTGGTCTTGTAAGTGGTAAATTCTCATAATGATTCCAGAATTTCTCTCTCCTTTTCACTCTGATACAATGAAACTGTATGGATTTCCATGGTCAGAGTGGAAACATCTATTGCTTCATACAAGTTTCTATTTTAAAGCTTATTTCAACTTTTTCTATTTATTTATCGTCCTTCATCTGTTTGAAGTGATTAATTCTATTTAAATAGACATATACTATCTCACCCCATGAAAGTGGACCAAGATTAGCCCAAAATATAGCTCACTGCATTTTTAATAACGCCTCATTAGCCTGCCTTTTATTAGGTCATTTTCTGGTAATGGGGGTGAAAAGACACTGGCCTTAGCAGGAATTTAAACTTTTCATTCTACCGTTTACTGAGAGCAATGCATTTTCCTAACAGAAAAGGAAGAGTGCTAAGTGTCTGCCGTTTTGAGGGACATTTATTTTAAGAGTCCTCTAAAGGGACAACTTCCCTTTAGAAAAGTTGATGTTTGTGTCATGCCCAGTCAATGCTAGAAGCATAAAATGGTTCCACACGGTGGCAGGCAGGCAGTCAGAGGAAGTGTGCTGGCTCCAAAGATATAACTAAAATCACCAGGCATTCCCTGTCTAATCTGTCCCAGAAACCCAAGAGATAGCAAGAGCTATTTATAGGCCTGTTTCCCTCTTACGTGGCACACTGCCCTTTGGAGTACAGATGCAATCAGGAGCAGATTTAGGGTACCATAGACCCCAGGGTGTTCCGAAAGCACACCCTTCTTATTCACACCAAAGATCCCCATGACAGAATAATGTCCCATTGCGGACTTTCACGTAGTATAAAGTCCTATAGTTACCCTCATACAGTATAATGTCCCATAGCGGCCCTAACACAGTATATATAATATAATGTCCTAAAGCTGCCTTCCATGCAATATAATGTCCCATAGTTATCTCTCCACAGAGTACAATGTCCCACAGTATCCCCTTCACACAGTACAATGTGCCATAGAGGCACATACATAGGGATGACCAAACTTGTTCTTGTTATGAATTTTGGGTTCGGCCAAACATGAAAAATTTAGGGCTCACAGCCCATGAAATACTATTATACTATAATTATAGTATTATTAACAGAGGCCCAGAGTAGATGAGCAATCATAACAAACAGTGTTACCTCCCCTGGGTGCCAGAATGCAGGTCCCCATCTTTTTTGGACCTCTTAAATGATGTCAGAGACCACTGAGGCCCAATCACAAGCCTCCTGCGACCAAGTCTCCTTTGTCAAAACCCTAGCCATTTTGGGTTGTGACCCTTTTTTGTTGTATAACATGCTCTTTTTTGTGGCGTGTACATGCAATAAGCTCTGTCATGTTTATATCTGTAACATGGCCAGTACATAAAGTATTCATGTCATGTGTATTATGCCAGAGGAACAGGAGCAAGAGCATTCTGCTGGGCATAGGAGATTTTCTAGGTCTTCTGTGATGCTGGGAGGTCACCCCTGTATGCTCTAACACTGGTCATTACATGGTGCCATACTTACCGCCAAACCCACATTCATACCCCCAAATTTAAAGTGTCAATTATCAATGCCTCATATATATTATCAGAGGTTTAGTCTCCGTTGTCTTCATGGGTAAAGTTGGTTCTGTAATATGCAATTCACTGATCATTGAATTGGTTTATAGGAGAGCGTACAAGACCTCCATACAATACAGTCATTGTGTGCTTTGCTCTGTAGAGGACATTGGATCCCCCAAATCCTTCCTTACAAGAGTACCAGGAGTCTTCCTCTGCTGACCTTGTATCATTCTCTAGAGAGAAGCTTAGTGCAAACTTTTTTAAAGTGGATGCAAGGAGCTCCATCTAGTGACTGCTACATTCTTACAGAATTTCATCATCTACTTCTATGCTGGCTATTTGGGTCTTTATATCAGTGTAACAAAGCTCTGACTGCTAAAAATGTATTTTATTAAATATATCTGTACAGAATTTTGGACTTTTTCTGGAATGGAGTTTAAGGGTGACATTCAGTGATAAGAATACAGTTTCTAGTTATGTTTCTGTATTGCAAATTCTAATTAGCAGGATTGTTAAAAAACAAAGGCTCGCTGGCAGAACAACTTTCCCTATAGCTGTAATGATAAGAAATTTCCAACCAGCTAACAGCACGTGCGTTCTATACATCCTTAACTAGTCCAGGGAGGCCTATGCATCATGAAATCAGCTTCTATAAAGATTTGGTGATTACAAGTCTGTCTGAACATTGTGTATTGAAGTATGTGATGTGCTAATTAATTATGTCTAATACATTACCTGCTGATCCTAAGAGAGGGACTTTCTGGCTTTTTACAGCTTTTTTGCTGTGGGCATAAAGACACGGAGGGGCGTCAGGTGGATGTGAGTGCAGATATAAAAGGAGATGAGAAATGCAAGGTCTGGAGGGAATTTCTTGCTATAATGGGTCACTTATTGCTGCAGGATCGGAAGAACGGGACAGAATGCAACTTATTGCACAAGGCTCATGACAAGCTCTTTGTACACGAGCATCTTCATCCTTTTATAATATCCCTATGTGTTTATATTCATTAGCAGCGCACAAAGACCCCTTTTTGCCTTGGTACGGCCGAGGACAGATGGTTTATTTTTATCACTCTATAAAGCTAAGCTATAAAATGATGAAATAGATGTTTGTCCAGCAATGTCATTATCAGCCACCCCCCACCACCACCACATACAGCAGTTAGCTCAAATAAACAGCAAAACATACTTAGGAATAAGATCTTGCGTGCTGGAGAGTAAGGCAATGGCGGGAAGACTTTAGCCGCACGCGGCAGAACACATTGTTTGATTTTTTTTATCAAGTGCTACAGCAATATTCTTATAATGAGAGACAATTTTTTTCACCATTTATGTGACTTGACATACTATGTAGAAGCCCTTGAGAATGAAGTGCGATCATGTTTCCAGTTACTTCTATGGGCAGAAATTTGTGTGGCTTCAATACAACATGTGAGAGACGTTGTTGCATTGGGACCAGCGCCGCACCTCCCAAGAGGTGACCTGAAGCGACCGCTTCAGGCGGCGCTATGCCCGAGGAGGGCGGTATTTTTGCTTACCTAAGCCAGTCCAGGACAAGCTGTCCTGGACTGGCTTAGCGTCACCGTCACCTAGCAGTGGATTGGGGAGGCCCTGTGGACACAGCACTGCTCCCAAAGTTATATGGGAACATAAAATGGCCCAACTACATACATACCATAATGGGAGCCTATGTGACTGGAATGGAGCCCTTAGGAAGAACAAGTTATGGAACACAATGTTGCAGTTTGTATATACACTATATTACTTATCATGAATTGATCCTGAGGCCTGGTTCACATCTGCGTTCGGTATTCCATTCGGGGAGTCCACTTGAGCACCCCCTGAACGAAATACCAAACACATTAAAAGTGGTGAGCAATGAAAGCACACGAACCCCATAGAGTATAATGTATAAAGTATAACTACTAAAGAAGAGATATTGGGATGGAGGAACTTGCTCATTGGAACACCTTGTCCAGATCGATCTTTCTCAAAACATGGTCCCATTGGTTGATGGCCAAATGGGATCTTTTGACGTGAGTTAGCCCTATTCACCGGCTTCCATGCCTTCGCTCATCTTCATAATCAATGTTACTTTATTACCCAGTACTACCAAGTCTATATTCACCCTTAGATTTGTCCACCCTTTTCCCCTCCCTCCCTACTCCTCCTTCCCCTTCCCCACTTCCTTCTATCCTTCCAAGTTATTAACACCTATGCTTACTCCCCTCCCCCTCTTTCTCCTTTCACCCCTTTTCCCCTTTCCTTACCGTCTGAATTCTCCACCTTCCTTTTTCAGGTTGATATACAAAATTGTACAATGCTTTTATTAGTGGCTTTGTTATTTTATTTTTATGTTGTACTTAATAAAAATAGTTTAAAAAAAAAAAAAGAAGAGACATTGGCAGCAATTTTAGAGGATATTTACAGCCCTCGGTACTCTCTATAGGCATATCAGGCCTGCCCCTCTGCACTTTCAGGCCTATTTGCATATCCAGAAAAAGATATTTATCTCGTTGGCATGGCTTCATTGGTTTGAGACGATAAAAGGCCTCCATATGGCAGTATTATTAGTCTGAGAGACATTTTAGTCCTGACACACTCTCTGTACTGTTATGGTTGATCAGTATATATTGACCACTTTAGGGTGAGTTCACACGGAGGAAAGTGGAGCGCAATCTGGCACGTATACATGTGTCAGTAGATTGCGCTCGCAAAAACATCCCTTTCATTTCAATGGGAGTTAGGATCGTATACGCCGCGTTATTTTGCGGCCGTGATTTTGCGGCCACAAAATAATGCGGCGTATTCGATCCTAACTCCCATTGAAATTAATGGGAGCATTTTGAGCGCATCATCTGCCGGCATGTGTATATGTGCCAGATCATGCTCAACGTTACATCGTGTGAACTTACCCTTAGAAGATAAATCCCAGTTACATGCTTTGGGTAACTTATATATACCATATATAAGATCAGACACAACAAGTACACTATCACATAGAGTTAGGAGAACGAAGTAAAGATTCTGTCTTTGGTGTTCTTTATATCTCTGTCTTATGCCTGACTCCCTTAGGCCCTGTACTAACCATGACATATTGTGACAGTCTTGCCAAGAGTATTTTACATTTTTAATAGTTATATGGGGACCTTCTTTCTTCCTCTGGTCCCCAACTAACATAGACCTAAACCTTTCTAGACCCAACCATGACAGAAATCTAACCAGCTACATGTGACGCACTCAGCGAGATTTTTCACCACTGCCAAATTAACCAAGTTGTATCGAAATCACAGTTTATATTTTCTTCAGGGAGATACGATCCAGTTCATGGATGCTGACAGATAATAAATTATATTGCGTCCACTAGCCTGCATCAACCGTCCTCGCTATTGTCTGAGGCTGAATACAATATTCAGGTGGCTGCTAGAAGACTGTTCATTTTATTGAAGTCAGGGAAAAAAATAATTATGATTGCAAATGCATAGTGACAACTGATTCTCAAGATTTATATGTGCGCTGGAATACTGTATAAAGTTTTAATATACTAGACAGACCATCTCAGGGGCCTGGCGGTAGTTAACAAGGTGGAAGAGGTGGGGGAGGGGTGCAGAAGAAGGTCGGGGAAATTATGTATATATTCAATAAATATTTTGCAGAAAAACAGGTTGTAATTTCCATTTTGTGTGTTTTTTTCTGCCATCTCTGCATCAACATCATATGTCGACAAGAATGTATTCTTAGCTATGGCTTAATCACTGAATTCCCATCGGGTTCACATAAGAACTGTCTATGGGACATCGTGTCTCTTCCACCTATCCACCTTGTGTTGTCAAGCTATTTTGGGCAACCATTTTAAATAAAAGACAATTTAGTGAAAGATCAAATATATTCCACTGAATGACGACAAAGGGCAGTACGTGGAGGGCAGGGGAGGGGCTGCAAATTGCCAAGTATTCATTTTCCATTGTATTTTAGAAGAAAAGCTGCTTCTCTATGAGTTGCGGTGGTGACACGGTAACGGATGGAGCTAACCTGTAAAAATAGCAGCCGATAACATCTTGTCAGATACTAGTATTCTTTGTTGACAGCATTGCTATACCGTACAATGCAGCGGCAGTCTTACTCTGAAGTCAGTGAGGGCTTTTCTTGTTGACTCAGCCATTTTTGAAAAAACATTCAACTCTTTATCAATCTACCTGCAGTCAAAACAAGAGAGGAAAATTATACTTTCCCTCCAAGCGAGTCAAACCGGCTTCTAAAATGAACTCGTATAATCAGGACTTTTTGTCTTTTTGAAAATGCGTGGGACAACCTTTCAGTTAAAGGGTAAACTGGGGGATGGGGGGCAAAACTTACATTTTTTCAATTTTTCTGTTTACAGGGAGATATCATCTAAGCACTTGTCTAATTTGTAGCTGATGGCTCCTCGGACAGAACAGGCTTCTATTGGTTGGTTTCAGTTTTTCAGGACTTTACAGTGACGTTCTGGTTTATAAGCACTTTCCCTAGTATATTGCCATGAGAAAGGTTGGCTTTGGGAAAGATACAATTGTGTTCCTTGCCGATAAATGCAAG
The DNA here is from genome assembly GCF_031893055.1 of Leptodactylus fuscus. Classification (NCBI taxonomy): domain Eukaryota; kingdom Metazoa; phylum Chordata; class Amphibia; order Anura; family Leptodactylidae; genus Leptodactylus; species Leptodactylus fuscus. The sequence continues at coordinate 69,421,278 of NC_134271.1, forward strand.
TTGGAGGATTTATTTACTTAGTGGGTTTATAGAATGAACGGATAGAACGCCATGTAATACAGTTTACACTTCAGTTTTAAGCGGTGTGGTAAACCCCAGGGAAACCGGACAGCAGACGGCTTGCGAGCGGTCGGCTTTAAAACCCATTCATTTGAATGGGTTTTCATAGGTGACCAACCGTGAGCATTTTCAGCCTCTCTGACTGGTGTTTGTTTTTTTCCTGCATACACAAAATCCTACATGGAGGACTTTGTGTCCACGGAAAAAAAAAACGAATACCAGGCGGAGAGGTTGAAAATGCTCACAGGCAGTCACCTATGAAAACCCATTCAAATGAATGGGTTTTAAAGCCGACGCTCGCAAGCCATCTGCTGTCCAGTTTCCCCGGGGTTTACCACAGACACCAAAGGGCGGACAGCAGCGGCAGTGTGAACACCACTTTAGTTTTAATAACTCTGCTTGCAGACAGTGAATGGAAACATTCTTGGTCACCTCCAGTGGCTGAAGACCTATATATACATAAAACCTATGTATACATAAAACATCTCACAGTCTAGCGTTTGTTAGTACAATCTACACAATCCTCTATAGATTTAAGTATGAAAGGGATTATGCCAGTTCAGAAAATATAATGAAGCCAACGGGGATGGGGGTGTAGAACATAAAAATGTATTTAGATTTACTATATCCTCACTTCCGTTTCTGTGCTGGACCGCCTGTTACCGCCACCGTTTGTAGGCAGAGCAGTTGCAACGGTGACGTCACATCAAGGAGACTGCTGCGGCCAATTGTATACTGCTGGCAATGGTGTTTGGCTGCCCCAGTCCCATTGTGATGTCACCTCTGCGGACGCTCTGTATACAAACAAAGCAGTAGTTGAGGGGACAGGCGGCCCAGCTGGTAAGTAAAAATGCATTTTTTTAATTTCTCCACCTTTCCTGCTGGTTGCATTCACATTTCTGATTCAGGACAATCCCTTTAATACATAAAAATAGGTAAAATTTTAGAAATGCTATACAATTATGTTTGTCATATTTTTGCTATATAGTGTTGAAGCTTTTATCGAGCAAAACCCACAGGAATAATTTTAACCCCTATATCTCAGTAAATCCTAAATGTAGTATGGTTCGCAGCCCAATATTCTCATTTTAATATCCAATAAAATGTTTTTATTTTTATTTTTTTAGACAGGATTCCAGATACAGACATCATATGTTAACTATCTAACCTCCATCCAACACATAGCTGATGACAGACAAGATCCTGTTTTTATTCATCACTGTGTTTATGCCTATTGTTTTGTATGAATAGATCATTATTTAAAGGGATTTTACAGTTTCTGCAACCAAAAGCTTTTGATTTGTATGATGAAATATTAGAGAATTTTCTATGTAATTTGCGTTAATTCCACTCAGTTTTTAAGATGCCTGCTTGCTGTCAGTGAATGGGAATGTTCAATGCGCTCTCCCAGAGATTACGTCTACTTTTATAAAGTCAGAACTTTCTCAATTATGCCTATACTAAGTGATAAGTCCTTGAGGGTAAATCTGCCTTGTAATGAAGTAATTGCGTAAATCTGTACTTTTCGTACAATAGAAGTTGATATACAGAGTGTGTGGACATCATAGAAGGGGTATATTCTCTCAAATATACACTCCCCTCTATACGCCAGTAGAGATGTACTCACAAGCACCAGCTCTTACTTTGATGCATATGGCCCATCCATGTACATTATAAGTAAGCCTTTCACTTGAATAGTCAGCATACGCCATTCTTCCGGTAGTGACAGTGGATGGCAATGTCCCTACGGAAAAAAAACATTAGATGTTTTCATATTAAACAGGTTGTGCAGGGTTAGAAAAACATGTCTGCTTTCCTCCCGAAATAAAGCCACACGTACAGCTTCATTGAATTGAATGCGTTTGAGCTGCAATACCAGAAGAAACCTACAGCAAGTTGTGGCGCATTGTTGGAAGACGACAGCCATGTTCTTCTACTGCTGCACTTTCTGTGTTTTTACCACTTCTCTATGCTGGAGGAAGACTAAGACATAGGTGATGTCAATACATACGAATTGAATACGTAGCTGATATAAAAGTTAATTTTACACTTTTTTGACCTTTTCAAAAATACCTTTTTGTTTGTTTTTTTTTCCCCTGACAACTCTCCTCCACTGCAGTAGTGAATTGCATTGTTTTTTACACAGCCACTCTTTTATCCCGTATGAGAAATTCACTGACGTCACGCGGAGCTTCTGCCTGCTCACCACCTCCAGCTGTTGTCAGTGACTCACGGCGCTGTCAATAAGTACCAAGATACCTGCCGTGAATGCGACATATTTAGGAATTAAACTTAATTCTCTTTTCCTGTGTTTCTTTTTAAGTTATTTGCGCGTATGCATGCAGCGAGACAATTACACCTTCCAGATCGCTGTGCACTCCTTGGGAAAACAGTGTTTTGATGTGCGCTTTGAGGTGTGCGGGAAGTTGAATCTCACCATTTATATTTGTCAAAATAGTTCGCTAAATGTTAAGAAATATGGCATGAAATAGGATCGTAGCAAAACATAAAAACTGATCAATGGTAGGTAGGTCTTAAAGAGATGCTGTTCCTCCATGTACTTTTTTTTCAAAAATATCCTTAAAGAGGACCTAATATTAGATCAAGACATGCAAATGCTAAACATGACATGGATCCCCGCAAAATTGTCCCCGATTGTTTACCTGCCCCATATGTCAGTCATATTAATATTTATTCTTCCAAGATGCAACCCACTTAAAGCCTATGAGACTGTCCAGTCAGTGCAAGGAACAGCCAGGCCCAGCGTGATGTCAGAAGAAGAACCTTTCTATCACAAGATCATGTAGAACTACAGTTAACTAGGAACAATAAGGAGCTCTGTGAGACACACTAAACTTTGCTTTGAGCAGGGTAAGACTAACTTACAGGGGTTTTCCGGGCAGAAAATCTTTTTATTTTGTTTTATTTTTTTTTAAAGAAAGGTCTGTTAGTGCTAATAATGGGTTAAAAAGTACACCCATATACCTTTAGCAGTGTTTGGATTTCTGGGTGTTTAGCTTCTCCCACCCTCCCTGTCTCACTGACTAGCGATCCCGCCCATTACTAGCCACTCCCTCCTCCCCCCATCTCCCTAGATAACCTATTCCACCAACTGCTAGAAGACAGGATGAGGGGAGGAACCATCCCGGACACAGGAAAGCTTGGTAAGTATTGATGGGGATAGGGGAGGGAGAAGAGTAATGGTGAGGTTCCGTTTTGGAAGCATTGAAAGTTCAGAAAGTTTCCCTTGGGGTGGTCACATGACTGCTCCAGGTATATGGGTAATTATTAGAGATGAGCGAGTAGTACTCGATCGAGTAGGTATTCGATCGAATACTACAGTATTCGAAATACTTGTACTCGATCAAGTACTACTAGCTGTTTGAAGTTAAGATTCGATGCAGAACCAGCGTTGATTGGCAGAATGCTATACATTGCCAATCAACGCTGGTTCTGCTCTTATCTTTAGAAGTCTTCTCCCTGTGCAGCGTCCCTGCGTCCTCTTTCGGCTCTGAATTCACTCTGCCAGGCATCGGGCATGGGCAGAGCTGACTGCGCATGGCCACTTGTAGTGCGGGCATGGGCAGTTGGCTCTGCCCAGGCCCGATGCCTAGCAGAGTGAATTCAAGGCCGGAAGAGGATGAGGGGAAGCTGCGCAGGGAGAAGAATCCAGCCCGACCCTCACTCGTGGACTTGGTAAGTAGAATTTGATCGGATGTTGCATACCCCTGAAATGAGCATTTCCCCCTATAGACTATAATAGGGTTTGAAACCCGTTCGAATAGTCGAACAGTGTGCGGCTGTTCGAATCGGATTTCGAACCCAGAACATTTTAGTGTTCGCTCATCTCTAGTAATTATAGATTTTTTAAATTAAAGTAAATTAGAAGTTAGGTGGGCGAGGGAGTTTAATTTAGGGGTTAATTCTCAGTTTATCCTGGAAAACCCCTTTAAGTAAAAAGAGTCACAGCTTCTGTACTCATTTTTGCTCCCTGCCAAATAATGCCTTTTGTATGAGTTGCCAAGATAAATGGAGAAGGGACCTACTGCTTGGTGCACATCTGAAAGGCAAAATAGGTATAATTTATATGGGCTGATCTTGTCTTACCTGCACAATCAGAAGGCCATGCGCATTACGGGGGCTGGGATTTCAGCCTTGTCACAACATTGTCTGCCTATGTCCTTGTGAATTCAGGAGTATCATATGTTCAGTATAAAGTAGCTATCCTGTGACGACAAAAATATATTCAACTCTGTTCAATTATATAGAAACCTACACAGACCAAGTGACAATGTTAGCAATGAGGGTCATAGATACAAGCACTGTCTTCAGCTATATTGTATGGATGTCATTCTTTTTTGGCAAGTGATTGGGATACAAGCAGACGGTACAAATGGAATACACTTGGCACCCACTCCATTTACATTTACCCATCTGTGTGGTTGGGTAACTCTTCATTCTGCATCATTACATAGACATGATCCTGGCGCTGTCAGCACACTATCCCCAAGAAGGCCCTGACCCCTGAAATATATGTACTCAAGGTGTTGTCACCTTCAAATCAGCCTCCCCATCTCCAATACCTAAAAATATTGTTCTATTTGTCAGGATGAACCTTGCTGTCTTCCAGGGTGGTTGACAGTTGTACTCAGTGCCATTTTTACATAATTTAATGCAATTTGTTCCGTCCATTGGTTTTCATAGAGATACAAGCTGTTCGCTTGCAATTGAGTTGGCAAAAATGAGGAAATGCTGGCAAAGCTTGTTGTCCAGGAACTTGTCAGTTTAGTATGAAACTGCAAAATCCGTGTCCAGAAGTAATAATATATGGGACAGAAGGATAAGAACCTATGCTGCAGTGGGCGGAGCAACAGCAAATACCTGACTAAGGAAAACAGAATTTGGTTAAGGCTCCACGTAGAGAAACGCAACTAAAAAAAACTAATACAAAATTTTGCTGCGTTTTTCTCTGCCTTTTTTTCTTCCCTTATGAAACCTCTAAAAGAAAATTATTGTATTTCCATAGCTAAAATTGACCTGCTGCACTTCCACAGCTTTTCCGCAGCTCTTTTTCTCCCCAATGTGTTTATGAGATTAACTAGAATCTCCTTCTTTTTGCTGGTACTGTAAAATGCAGCATTTTTTTTTTTTTTGTGGCTTTCCCGCAGCAGTTGAAAACTTTGTGTGTCTGCTATGTGGGGTCTTATACCTTAATTTTTGACCTATAGGGATCACACACGTTGTCAATTTGATTGCATTATTTTATCATTTAGTGTTTTTTTAACTGCACCAAACAATTTTGATATCTACAAAAGAAATCCAGAGGCCAGGTTCACACTGGGTATTTTGGTCAGAATTTTGGAAAAAAGAAGCTAGATGCTCATTCTTTCAGGCGGATTCGCCTCGCGACCTCCGTCTGAAGACACCTCCCTCCCAACTAGGCCCATTTGTTTGGGAGCATCGGCATCAAGTCGTGCCTACCTATTTTTTGGACTGGAATCTGAGGTGACCTCCCCTCAAATTCTGGTCCAAAATACCCCGTGTGAACCCGGCCTAATGAGGGATAGACATTCATGGAAACAAGGGGTCACCTGCACGACTCCTGGCAAGTGTCCTCAATACTTTTCTGCCAGGCAAAACGTCAAAGGTAAAATGAAACAAATTGCAAGAATTTCAACCATTTCAGAATTCTACATGACTTTTCATCCAATAAGGAGCAATGCAAGATGCAAAAATTCTGCAATTTTACCACAAATTCAGACTCAATGGGGAAAATTCATCATTCCCTGTACGCTAGTTTCCTGGCATAAACTGGAATAGAAATTTACACGAGTTCTTACCTGTCGTAATTTCCATTCTGGTGCCAGGACCTCCGACAGATTTATGAAGAGGCCGCAGCCGCTTTATAAATCTCTCAGTCTCTGCACCAATCGGACCATTTATTAAGACTGGCCTTAAGAGTTAAGCCTCCTCCTTCCATATTCCTTATTCGGGTATATGGATGTTGTAGGGGGTTGTCTCACACTTTAAAAAGAGTCTGTCAAGAGAACCTAGTAAGTCACCCAGCCCTTCATATAGATTACAGTCACCTGAATCAAATGGTGATTTCCCTTTGTCAATGTCAAATGTCTCCATCACTGAGATATCATTGATATGCAATAAGCTCTTTGGAGCAACAAGGGCATTGCTGTTGCCTTAAACATTAAAAGGTTCTCAAGAGAGACACATCCTACCCAGAAAGAAGGGGCAGAAAAATCATATAAGATGTTGAAAATTTTAATGACGGTATTTAAAAAGATATTTATATTGCAATAATAATAATTTATGCTGGACAACCCCTTTAAGACACCCCCATAGGTAGCTAGAGTAGAGAGTAACAGTTTGAATGGCTGCTATGTAAAACTGGCCATACACATGAGATATATATCTGAAGTTCATTGATTGATCAGCTGATTTTAATGACATAGGATGTTAATCACAGATGTCAGATTCGCACCAGATTTCACCAAATTTCGTTGCTGTGATAAAGTTATGATGATAAATGTGATATGCGTATGGCCAGTTTAATATTTTGTGTTCCCTGCAGTGACCAATATGCTGGAGGAATCCTTATTGATCGGCTATTCAATAAGCCGATTGGGTTGTCTTCATGAGACATCACCTTTAATTCAGCATTGACAACCTGATCGGTGCTTGACTATTCTGGATAATGTGATAGACATAAAGAAGTGTATAAAACTCAGCAAGGACTGTGAGTCTCAAAATGAAACATACACAAATGTTATGCATGAATGTATTAAAAATTGTGGTTTCCCCTAACATGACCTTCCATGGGTCCTCTTCTTACCTCAAACCACCTTCATTATGCATTGTGTAGAAAGAGGATCATCCACTGTTCTCCCTTCCATGCTCAGGCAAGATTACAGATTAGTCCTTCTATCATCTTGGATACATTGTGGGTAATTTTCAGTTTAGTGACTACATTATACAATGTACATCAACACATCTGTTGTTTGTTGTATCTTTTGTGCTGATTCTTCTATAAATAAATGTGGAAAATTTCCTTTCAATGTGAGTGATGAAACGATATACATATGTACATACATATACACACACTCTGTATATAGGAATTAATATCCCATTAGGTATATACAGCAAGGTTGTGATTGGACGGCTCATCTCTATGACCATATGGTGCTTTGTGCTCCTGTATTCAGATTGCAGCAGTTATTTTCTGACTTTAGCTGAAATTAAAGTGCAACTCCGGCAACGGAGAGAGGCAATTACTTAAAGGGTAACTCCATAATGTTTTAGCTGTGCTGTGCAAGATCTCCAAATTTAATGCAGAAATGTCAGGCTACTTCTTTTTTTCAAATGTAGATTGTGAGCCCCATATAGAGCTCACAATGTACATTTTTTCCGCTATCAGTATGTCTTTGGAGTATGGGAGGAAATCCATGCAAACACGGGGAGAACATACAAACTCCTCGCAGATGCTGTACTTGGCAGGATTTGAACTCAGTACTCCAGTGCTGTAGTTGCTAACCACTGAGCCACCATGTTGCCCCATTGTCAACCTACTTCTCTACAGGGTTCTTTATATAATACTCACACTCATAAATCATTGCTCCTCAAAGTACACACTATACAACTTACACCCCCACTAATGATGCAAACATGGTGAAACAGATCAGTCTCCAAATATAAACTTTGTGTCACCTGAAATTGATTCTCCTGTATGAAGCAATTCTGTTTCTTTCCATAGACTAATGTCTATGTAAATACCTTAACCAAGACAGAAGGGTTTGCTGTCTCTCTCACACTCAGGATTCATGTCCCACTAGTCCCACCCCTTGCTAATAGAATATTTTTTACCAGTCTCTACAGTTTAGATCCATTTTACAAGTTTCAGGGTGAATCGTCTAATATACTATACTTGATATCTTAGATTGATCCTGAGTTACATTGTATATTATACTATAGAGCAGCAGTCACTGTTCTGCAGGTGGACCCACTGGGGAATGGGGAATGGGGAATGGGAAATGGGGGGGGGGGGGATTTATTACGACTGGCATCTTGTAAATCAGTGAAAAAAAGAAGTGGAGTATCTTTGGCGCAAATAACGATGCACCACAGCTATTCCCAACTACACCTGTTTTCTTGCATACAGGGAATAGTAAAATCCCCCACTGTGCACATAGATTAAAAATTCTGTACTGATCCTGAGTTCCAGCCTATAAATTGTACTCACTGTTATACTTAAACATTGTAATCTGTCAGCATTCCCTGCTTGTGGCTTGTGCAGTGTTCACACAGAGCTTTCAGTGGCGACTTGTATAAGGGTGAATTCACACTGAGTAAACGCAAGCTTATTCTGAACGTAAAACACGTTCAGAATAAGCGGCGTCTAAAGCAGCTCCATTCATTTCTATGGGAGCGGGGATACGAGCGCTCCCCATAGAAATGAATGGGCTGCTTCTTTCACTCCGTGCAGTCCCATTGAAGTGAATGGGGAGTGCCGGCGTGTACGCTCCGGCATGAGCAGAGCTTGCCGTATACGCCGGCACTCCCCATTCACTTCAATGGGACTGCACGGAGTGAAAGAAGCAGCCCATTCATTTCTATGGGGAGCGCTCGTATCCCCGCTCCCATAGAAATGAATGGAGCTGCTTTAGACGCCGCTTATTCTGAACGTGTTTTACGTTCAGAATAAGCTAGCGTTTACTCAGTGTGAATGCACCCTAAGGGAATGTTTACAACAATCTAGGATTACTCCTTGCAGGACTAGGAAATGATAGGGCCCCATAGCAAGCTTTTGACTGGGGCTTCTCTACACACAGTATAATACGCCCTTTACTGGCCTGCCGCATGGTATAATACCCCCTTTTTTAATCTTTATACACAGTATATTGCCCTTTCATTGGTCCTCATACAATATTTTGCATCTTTTACTGGACTCATATAGAATTCTGTCCCTAATGCAAGCCCCCCATATAGTAAGTGAATGAGTTACAGGCCCCCCCTACAGTAAGTATATCCGTTATAGGCCCCTATACAGTAAAGGCCCCTGTTATAGGCCCTCACTGTATGGGAGCTTATGACAATCACGCTTAAAGAGGACCTTTCATCAGATTGGGCACAGGCAGTTCTATATACTGCTGGAAAGCTGACAGTGCACTGAATTCAGCACACTGTCGGCTTTCCCGATCTGTGCCCCAGGTAAAGCGCTATCGGTCCCGGTACTGTAGCTCTTTACAGTCAGAAGTGCGTTTCTGACAGTCTGTCAGGTACATCCTTCTTCACAGCAGCGCCTATCGCGCTGTACAGTGTGAGCGGGGAGGAACGCCCCCTCCCTCTGCTCACAGTACTCGTCCATAGACCCCACTCATACTTTACAGTGCGATAGGCACTGCTGTGGAGAAGGACGTACCTGACTGACTGTCAGGAATGCCCTTCTGACTGTAAAGCGCTACGGTACCTGGACCGATAGCGCTTTACCCGAGGCTGAATTCAGCGCACTGTCGGCTTTCCAGCAGTATATGGAACTGCCTGTGCCCAATCTGATGAAAGGTCCTCTTTAATGCATGGGGAAACTGCAATGGGGGCCCTTACTGTATGGATATTTGTAACAGGAGCCCTTATAGACACCCTCTACTGTGCAGCAACCAATCACAGCCAGTATATGGATGCTAGTGGAAAAAAAATAGTTTTTATTTTAGAAAATGTTATAGCTCTTCCCCATTGAATAAGTAAAGTATCTACACAGTGACTCCACCAGCAGGACAGTGAGCGCATCTCTGAGGAGTAATACAGACTAAAACTAAAGATTAGTGATAAGGAATGTAAGGCCAGTTTGCAAGAAAATTTGAAGAAATTAAAGGCACATGAAATCATTCTGGCAACAAATATTGCTGTCAGAAAGCAACGAATCTACATGAAAGTGATCAAATACTAAAAACATTGGAAAAGGTATAAGAGAGGGGGGAAAAAGAAAGACAAAGAGCAACCAACCCCCTCCCCAATAAAATATTTTTGTTTGGGCTGCCAAATCTTTCTTCTTAACCCTTTCTCAGCCATAGACCTGCAGGCATTAATTTTTCCCAGCAGTGAAGGGGCGATAAGCAACGCTGTTCCGAATCCTGCAAAAACTTTACGTTAAGCGTGACATCTCATACAAAGCTTTCATTCTGTTGGCTGTAAAAGAATGGGGGATATTTTCAGCAATTTAATTACTGGGAAATGTTGCAATTTTGCTGAAAAAAGGAAAACATCACTATTCATTTTCAAAATTGATGGACAAATGGTTCTTGGACGGCATAATACAAAAAAAGAGGAAATCTTACCATCCACTCACCAGTTCTGCTTTCAAAACTTAATTGTAAGCACTTGGCACAGCGAGAATCCAGTCAGCAAAACTAATGAGGTTGAACAGAAGCGGGCTACGTTTCCCTGGTGGCAGCTTGTGTGCCTAGCAGACATAGACAAGACTATGGACCTAATGTAGGGAGATTCACAGTGAGTATGATGTTATATACAAATTCATAGGTCTAAAGCCGTTGTGCTCAGTAAGGCTCGCTTACAGCAAAGTGATTCCTCGGGCTGTAAATGCTGTTACTAGAGAAGAGGAGAAGCTCAGGCAAGATGGCAACCCCATAATCATATCTAGAAAATAAAACAAAAAAAATCTACAATCAAAATAGTGATAATAAATTATACTTGGCATTTAAATAGGTCACGTCTAAGGTTAAACATCCAAAAGATGTCTATGCTTCGGTATTAGTTATACAATGAGTTACAATGAGATACAAAAAGTTGAGTAAACACTCTTGTACATAGCAAAAGCACATGTATGGCAGAATGTGGAGTCCCTGTGGGTCTATATTATGGATCTATAGTCATGCTGCTTATTGCCATATGCTGACTCTATAACACAAGGCAAAGCTTCTAGGGGAGTATACCTACAAAACTTCATTGTTTTCTCATTTCAGACATACTGTATGAGAATACAAGATCTGTAAATCTACCAATAAAATAAGAGGTACACAGAGGTACGGTAGGGGGCTATAAAAGGTTATGACTAAATTTGTGAATATATGTTTCACATAGTCTATTACCAGATTACTGTCTAATGGTTGGGACCCTGCTCTGTACCAACTTGTGGTACCATCAGCACCCTTATCCATATTGTCTTACACTAGCTTCACACTAGCACTGTGGTCTTCCCCGGCAGACCCCAATGATGGGGGGCAGTGGTTACCCTATTGAATACAATAGGGTCTACTGGGTGTCTGCCATTTCAAAACTGAAAGCGGCAGAGAAAAAAGTCCTCCATGCAGGACTGTTCTCTCCAATGATTTTCATTGGTTTCTTCGATGGAGTCGCCAATAGAGAGCCCAACACAGATGTAATCCCAGCCTTACTAATCTTGTGCTAGCCCTGATTTATTGACTATATTATAATACAAAGATACATTCATGATTCTGCTAGTTGACAATGGAAATCACAGCAAGCCCAACATAATTCAAGACAGTTATTTTTCCTACATCAGATGACTGCGCAGAGCCTGTACAAATTAGAAAAACAACCAGGGAGTATTGGGAGATTTTAGCTCTGAAGCCCTCAGAACAGAGAGTGCAGCTTTGTATTATAATACAGACTGTAACTCAGGATCACTACAAGGTAACTAATGTTATTTATGTACACAGGAACATTCAATGACTTAACCAGCAGAATAGTGAGTGCTGCTCTGAAGTACAATACAGGCTGTAACTCAACATCATGATATGATAAGTAATGTATGTAAATAGTGAATCTACTAACATAATAATGAGTATAATACAGAGTGCAGCACTATGTGATGTTCGAAGGTTGGTATATAGTGATATTCACAAGCAGACGACACCCTCATATGCCATCTTGTGTCTTGCTGCCACAGCAATGATGTTACATTGACCTAACACTGTAACAGTACATACATTCCTCACAAGACAAAATATAATCTCATGTAAGCAAATTCCAAGACAATTTCACTGCCGAGAACTCTTTAAAATACATTCAAGTGATGCATATCGCCGCTGCATATGCCATGGTGGCTGCCAGCAATCCGTTTTTTTCTGATCAAGCATAGTTTAAGGAAGCCTTAAGGCTAAACAGATGAGTCTATGTGGATAATAGCGTAGTTATGTGTTCTGGGAATACGACTGCTAGGTGAGAGGCAGGAATAAAGACTAAATGTAAAATTACGGCGCTGTAACGTGACATTTATCACTCCGGGTTGGTGCATTTCTTGAAAATAAGCAAGATAATTAAAACCAAATTTATTTTGGTAATAGAGAGATGACAAAAAGGCGCGAGTAACCTTGAAATTAATTCACACTGAACCAGGGGCCATAAACAAAGGCTTTCTACTTGTGTTTTCAACAGCTGAAATTACGCGTGCAGTGACAATAAATGTACATTTCTACAGAGAAATCCAGGCCGATAACCGCCACCACATAACTAATTACTGTTTTACTCTTACTCTATTGATGGTATAGATGAGATAATTGGCTGGAGGTCTAAAGACAGGCACGTTATAGTGGGGGCTCCCAGGACGGAGCAGAGACCTCCACCCATGATACATCTGCATCAATGATGTATACGTCTTCTTGGATATATAAAAGACATAAAAATCAGACAGCACCTCCATAGTAATATAAATGTACACAGGTACTACAATACAATCAAACACAAAAAATGCAGCAGCACTCTATAGAGGGTGATAAGTTATAGCAAAAGTATAAGGATATGTATATGGTGATATAGAGCATGGTGGTATAATGTGGCCTTCTTCTTCTGGGGTATAATTACAGAATTCCCAGATTTCAATGAACTGCAAGAGAGAAAATATCTGTGCACACCTCTCTCTGTGGAGAATTTTGGTGTCATAAGGGCTAGTTCACACAGGGTTTTTTGTCAATGGATTTTGACGTGGAATCCGCCTCAAAATCCGCTGCCAAAAACGGCTCCCATTGACTTCAATGGGAGCCACTCGCTTCATTTTTCTGCTAGCTAGTAGCGGAAAAAATAACTGACATACCCTATCTTGTTGCTGATTCCGCGGCGAGTGGCACGGAATGTTTACACGGTGGAAAAGGTTTCCACGATATTTTCTTCCACGTGAACATACCCTAAGCCTGGCATCCAAATCCCTTGTGACCTCACCCATTCCCAACCATGTTGATTCCCCCACAGACATAGTATGACAGCTTCCTCATTGTAGACCAAACTGTATAATGGTGCCCTCCTTGTAAACACCACACTATAATGACCCTCTCTTTGGGGCCTCCACAATATCATTGTTTCATCCTTGTGTAATAACCCCCACCTTGTGGTACCCACAGTATAATAGCCCCACCCTTGTGTCCGCCAGCAGAAAAATTCACATAACATACAAAAAAGCAGTAATACCCTCTCCATTACCACCCTCACCCCCACCCCCAATCCTTCTAATCCCCCTGCTGTGCCACTATTTTACACATCACATCTGCGTCTTATGGATGCAGATAGAGTTGAAGCAGGACAGCACCCGAATTCTGACTCTGGGAGGTAATTTCATATGTTCAGCCTGCTTGTCTAATTCCATAACTCCAGTAAAAAGGGAGTGAAGAGATATGAGCATGTGCTGTCCCTCTCCATTCACTTATGGGAACAGATGGAGACCTGTTCTCTAGAAAGATGTGGGTCCCAGTGGTGGGTCATGCATCTATAAGGTATTTAGGGCATATCCTATAGATATAGCCATACATATTGAGATGGAAATAATCTTTTAAAAAGTTTAACATCTGCAGCAAACTTAAACTTGACTTTTATCAGACAAAAGTTAAACTTTACTACATTTATATAAAATGATTGATATGCAGCTAGTATAGGTTACACATTTTCTTGTATATAGTGATGTGGACCATTTTGGTATAAACAAAAATTGGAGATAGGTAGGTAACTATCAGGGACGTATTTAAAATATCACTTTTATTGATATGTATTAAAAGTATTACAAGTAATACTTTTAATACATATCAATAAAAGTGATATTTTAAATACGTCCCTGATAGTTACCTACTAGAGATGAGCGAACAGTGTTCTATCGAACTCATGTTCGATCGGATATTAGGCTGTTCGGCATGTTCGAATCGAATCGAACACCGCGTGGTAAAGTGCGCCATTACTCGATTCCCCTCCCACCTTCCCTGGTGCCTTTTTTGCTCCAATAACAGCGCAGGGTAGGTGGGACAGGAACTACGACACCGGTGACGTTGAAAAAAGTAGGCAAAACCCATTGGCTGCCGAAAACATGTGACCTCTAATTTAAAAGAACAGCGACGCCCAGCTTCGCGTCATTCTGAGCTTGCAATTCACCGGGGACGGAGGTTTCCGTCCAGTTAGCTAGGGCTTAGATTCTGGGTAGGCAGGGACAGGCTAGGATAGGAAGGAGAAGACAACCAACAGCTCTTATAAGAGCTAAATTCCAGGGAGAAGCTTGTCAGTGTAACGTGGCACTGACAGGCTCAATCGCCGCAACCCAGCTTTCCCAGGATCCTGAATGGAATACACTGACAGTGAATTCCCGTATACCCCATATATACACCCCAAATCCCCGTTCCAACGGTGTGCCCCCCCCACCTTCACCCCAGAAATACCCTGCAAGTCCCCTAGCAATAGAATTGGGGCTATATACACCCACTATTTTTGCTACTGCCATATAGTGCCATTGTCTCACTGGGAATTCAAAGAATATATTGGGCTTACATATAACTTCAATTCCAGGGAGAAACTTGTCAGTGTAACGTGGCACTGACGGGCTCAATCGCCGCAACCCAGCTTTCCCAGGATCCTGAATGGAACACACTGACAGTGTATTCCCGTATACCCCATATATACACCCCAAATCCCCGTTCCAACGGTGTGCCCCCCCACCTTCACCTCAGAAATACCCTGCAAGTCCCCTAGCAATAGAATTGGGGCTATGTACACCCACTATTTTTGCTACTGGTATATAGTGCCATTGTCTGACTGGGAATTCAAAGAATATATTGGGGTTACGTGCACCCACAATTTTTGCTACTGGTATATAGTGCCATTGTCTGACTGGGAATTCAAAGAATATATTGGGGTTACGTGCACCCACAATTTTTGCTACTGGTATATAGTGCCATTGTCTCACTGGGAATTCAAAGAATATATGGGGGTTACGTGCACCCACAATTTTTGCTACTGCTATACAGTGCCATTGTCTCACTGGGAATTCAAAGAATATATTGGGGTTACGTGCACCCACAATTTTTGCTACTGGTATATAGTGCCATTGTCTGACTGGGAATTCAAAGAATATATTGGGGTTACAAATACCCTCATTTCTTGCTACTGCCATATAGTGCCATTGTCTGACTGGGAATTCAAAGAATATATTGGGGTTACGTGCACCCACAATTTTTGCTACTGGTATATAGTGCCAGTTTCTGACTAGTAATTCAAAGAATATATTGGGGTTACGTGCACCCACAATTTTTGCTACTGGTATATAGTGCCATTGTCTGACTGGGAATTCAAAGAATATATGGGGGTTACGTGCACTCACAATTTTTGCTACTGCTATACAGTGCCATTGTCTCACTGGGAATTCAAAGAATATATGGGGGTTATGTGCACCCACAATTTTTGCTACTGGTATACAGTGCCATTGTCTCACTGGGAATTCAAAGAATATATTGGGGTTACGTGCACCCACAATTTTTGCTACTGCTGTACAGTGCCATTGTCTCACTGGGAATTCAAAGAATATATTGGGGTTACGTGCACCCACAATTTTTGCTACTGGTAGATAGTGCCATTGTCTCACTGGGAATTCAAAGAATATATTGGGCTTACATATAACTTCAATTCCAGGGAGAAGCTTGTCAGTGTAACGTGGCACTGACGGGCTCAATCGCCGCAACCCAGCTTTCCCAGGATCCTGAATGGAACACACTGACAGTGTATTCCCGTATACCCCATATATACACCCCAAATCCCCGTTCCAACGGTGTGCCCCCCTACCTTCACCTCAGAAATACCCTGCAAGTCCCCTAGCAATAGAATTGGGGCTATATACACCCACTATTTTTGCTACTGGTATATAGTGCCATTGTCTGACTGGGAATTCAAAGAATATATTGGGGTTACGTGCACCCACAATTTTTGCTACTGGTATATAGTGCCATTGTCTGACTGGGAATTCAAAGAATATATTGGGGTTACGTGCACCCACAATTTTTGCTACTGGTATATAGTGCCATTGTCTGACTGGGAATTCAAAGAATATATGGGGGTTACGTGCACCCACAATTTTTGCTACTGCTATACAGTGCCATTGTCTCACTGGGAATTCAAAGAATATATTGGGGTTACGTGCACCCACAATTTTTGCTACTGGTATATAGTGCCATTGTCTGACTGGGAATTCAAAGAATATATGGGGGTTATGTGCACCCACAATTTTTGCTACTGCTATACAGTGCCATTGTCTCACTGGGAATTCAAAGAATATATTGGGGTTACGTGCACCCACAATTTTTGCTACTGGTATATAGTGCCATTGTCTGACTGGGAATTCAAAGAATATATGGGGGTTACGTGCACCCACAATTTTTGCTACTGCTATACAGTGCCATTGTCTCACTGGGAATTCAAAGAATATATTGGGGTTACGTGCACCCACAATTTTTGCTACTGGTATATAGTGCCATTGTCTGACTGGGAATTCAAAGAATATATGGGGGTTACGTGCACCCACAATTTTTGCTACTGCTATACAGTGCCATTGTCTCACTGGGAATTCAAAGAATATATTGGGGTTATGTGCACCCACAATTTTTGCTACTGGTATATAGTGCCATTGTCTGACTGGGAATTCAAAGAATATATTGGGGTTACAAATACCCTCATTTCTTGCTACTGCCATATAGTGCCAGTTTCTGACTGGTAATTCAAAGAATATATTGGGGTTACGTGCACCCACAATTTTTGCTACTGCTATACAGTGCCATTGTCTCACTGGGAATTCAAAGAATATATTGGGGTTACGTGCACCCACAATTTTTGCTACTGGTATATAGTGCCATTGTCTGACTGGGAATTCAAAGAATATATTGGGGTTACGTGCACCCACAATTTTTGCTACTGGTATATAGTGCCATTGTCTCACTGGGAATTCAAAGAATATATTGGGGTTATGTGCACCCACAATTTTTGCTACTGCTATATAGTGCCAGTTTCTGACTGGTAATTCAAAGAATATATTGGGGTTACGTGCACCCACAATTTTTGCTACTGGTATATAGTGCCATTGTCTGACTGGGAATTCAAAGAATATATGGGGGTTACGTGCACCCACAATTTTTGCTACTGCTATACAGTGCCATTGTCTCACTGGGAATTCAAAGAATATATTGGGGTTACGTGCACCCACAATTTTTGCTACTGGTATATAGTGCCATTGTCTGACTGGGAATTCAAAGAATATATGGGGGTTACGTGCACCCACAATTTTTGCTACTGCTATACAGTGCCATTGTCTCACTGGGAATTCAAAGAATATATTGGGGTTACGTGCACCCACAATTTTTGCTACTGGTATATAGTGCCATTGTCTGACTGGGAATTCAAAGAATATATGGGGGTTACGTGCACCCACAATTTTTGCTACTGCTATACAGTGCCATTGTCTCACTGGGAATTCAAAGAATATATTGGGGTTACGTGCACCCACAATTTTTGCTACTGCTATACAGTGCCATTGTCTGACTGGGAATTCAAAGAATATATTGGGGTTACGTGCACCCACAATTTTTGCTACTGGTAGATAGTGCCATTGTCTCACTGGGAATTCCACAAATAATTTGGGGATTCATTCACTCTACATCTCAGGCTCTTGCCATATTCACCCAGGTTGTCAGTGCTGCACCAGCTCGTTCCCAGACAGCTCGGCCCGAAAAACACGTTACCTATATAGAGGATTTGGACAATGAAGACAACATGTTCTAAATCTAATGTCTGCACCTTCTCCAGAATTAAAATAAAGGCAGCGTTTAACTTTCAAATAGCACTGCACAAAGGAAGAGCTTATCAGCTTGTCTCATGACATGCTACTGAAAAGTGTCATTTGTGTATCTTAATGTAAATAAAGTTGTATAAGCTTTTTGGGTTTTAGGCACTGCCAAGTTATTTATTACCACCCGCTCCCTTATAATGATGATGACGCCAAAGTCACTGTGGGTGTTCAGAGCTCACAGCTTTGGTTGACATTTGTCTTGCTCTCTGTCGGTACCAGCTGTCTTTTTGGATACCGTAAAGTTATGTTGACTTTATTAACAGCTATAGAAGCTTTAGCCAGGTTGTGACGGTGTGTAACCCTAACAACACTAAGTGGGATGCACATTAATAGTCAGTCTATGTACGCTAAACGTATCACTGAAGTAATTTTTTTTCCCTCTCCCCTAATATAAGAAAGGAACAGACATTAGACCTAGACCGGGGTTCGAGGCTTGTAAAAATCCAGTATTATTTGTTCTTCATGATGTGAAATATGTGTTGAAAAGCAACCCAAGATGAAGTCAGCCATGTGTGCCAGTGTGTTACTTGGCATGCCTTTGCTGGCCCCAACTGTAAGGGTCACTCTCCATTTCCTCCATTTTCCACTCCCCTTCACACCATTTGTGGTGAAGCAATGGGATGCACTGAAGTGCACCCTCTAGCCTCGTGTGGGACAGGGACATCAGATGCCACTCCAACCCCCTCGTCTTCCTCCGCCAGCCAACGGTGCGAAGATGAGAGGAGTGTGCTCTGAATGTTTTCTGCCTAGCAGAGGCTAGTTCTCACTTACAAAAATGGCCCCACTTTGACCTGTATATCAGGCACAATGGTGTAGGTTTCAAAGAAACATGGCACCAACAAGTTGAAAAACGTGGGCCATGCGTGGACCGTGTTTGAGTCTGGCAAGCTCCAGATCTGCTACCAGGTTCCAGCCATTATCACAGGCGCAAAAATGCCAGGCCCCAGGTGTAGCAGGGAAAAAAAAATGCCATCTCAGCCAGGATGGCATCCCTGACCTCGGAGGCACTGTGCTGTCTGTCCCCCAAGCTGATCAGCTTCAGCACGGCCTGCTGACATCTCCCCATGCCAGTGTTACAGTGTTTTCCGCTAGTAGCTGGGGTGGAGGTTGCAGCATCGTAGGGTTTCAGTCTACTCCTGCCATGAATTTTGGCCTGGGAGAGGAGATAGGCCACCCCAGTTTGCACCCGGGGAACAGACTCCACCACATTCACCCTGCCTGTCATTAAAGATAAGCACTGCAGCATCCCTGACCACAGGCGCTTGTCCATGTGTCGGTGGTCAAGTGGACCTTGCAGCAAAGCGCAGAGCTCTGGGCCCGACTGATGTTATGGGACACATGCAGGCGCAAGGCAGGGACAGCACACCAAGAGAAGTAGTAACGGCTAGGCCCAGCATAGGGAGGTGCCCCAGCTGCCATCTGCTGACGGAAGGCCTGGGTCTCCAGAAGCATAAACAAACACCAACATCTCCAGGGCCAGCAGTTTATCGATGAGGCTGTTAAAGGCTTGGGCATGGGGGTGGGTTGTGTTGTACTTCTGCCTGCAATGAAAAGCTTGGGAAATGTGGAGTGGCTGGGAAGAGGCGCATGATGGTGCAGGCCAAAAGGGCGCATGAGGGTGAACTCCCCAATGTGTCAGAGATAGGTGTGTAGGTGTCCTTGCATCATATACTTGCACCATATTTGGCTTTGGAAGTTAATTTTGTGCCAAAAAGTGGTTAAGACAGCGATCCCTCAGCTACTCCCGTTACACTGTCTAGTGAAATTACCATCTTTGGAAGTGGACCACCACTTGTAAGATCCCAAAGGAAGCAGGCAAGAGATGTGCAGTGCAGAAAAAAAGATGAGAAAATAAGTGTAGGCTGTAGAGCACAGAGGGATCGGAGAGGACAGAGCTGGTGTCGGCCAGGTATTCCCACAACATGCACCTATACTTGTCCCTCCTGGTGACACTAGGCCCCTGAGTGGCAGTAATTTGTCCAGGGGGGGCCATTAACGTGTTCCAGACCTAGGAATAAGTCTTCCAACAGGGTAGAGTTTTGCATGCCTTTGCTTCTACCCACTGTTTTTGCTGCTTAGCTTCCCTCCACATCTACACTGCTTTCACCCCTAAACATCACCCCAGTTTATGCCTTTGTTTCTACCCTGTTTTTTTTGTTGAATTAGCTTCCCTCCACATCTACACTGCTTTAGCCCCTAAACATCACCCCAGTTTATGCCTTTGCTTCTACCCTGTTTTTTTTTTGTTGAATTAGCTTCCCTCCACATCTACACTGCTTTAGCCCCTAAACATCACCCCAGTTTATGCCTTTGCTTCTACCCAGGTTTTTTGTTGATTTAGCTTCCCTCTACATCTACACTGCTTTAGCCCCTAGACATCACCCCTGTCCATGTGGGGTCGGTGGCCTCGTCATCCACCAACTCCTCTTCCAATTGCGCACTGGCCCCTTACTGCAAACCGCACATGACCACAGCTTGCCCTGATGGCAACTGTGTCTCATGATCCCCACTTAGGTCCAGACAAGTCGGTGGCGGGTCCAAAACCCCAAAATTGGAAGGAAATGGCGGATGCTGCAGTATTTCTAACACCTGTTCCTGGTGCTCGGGCCTGGTCTGTGTTGTACCCTGCACCCTGCTTAACGCAGCTGCCATATCCAAAGTTGTGCTGAGCGCATGCTAATGTTTCGTGTCCAGTGCAATGGATGGGATGGGATTTCACATAAGTCTGCCACCCATGGCCACTCATGGTTGAGCAACTGAGGGAGTTGACTTTGACGAACCCGAGGGTTTTGGAGTTGGAACTACATCAAAGGTCTGTGCTGCTCACACACTCTGCTCAACACATGATATGTTTAGTGCCAGCAGTGTGGAGACGTCGCACAACAGCCGTTGTTCCAGCAGGTACAGGCGTTGTAGGAGTGCATAGAGGCTAGCAGCGGCAACTATAGACTTTAAAAACTATCCGCACAAGCGCCACACTTTCACCAGTAGCTCAGGAACATTGGGGTACCTTTTTAAAATGATTAGCAGCAATGAGTTAAAAACGTGGCCCAGGCATGGAATATGTTGCAGGCTGCCAAGCTACAGAGCCAATCCCAGGTTACGGCCATTATCACACATGACAACATGCCTGGGCCCAGGTGCAGTGGCAAAAACCACATTGCCGTCTCATCGAGGATGGCATGACTCACTTTGTAGGCAGTGTGCTGTCTGGCCCCCAAGCTGATGAGCTTCAGCACGGCCCGCTGACGTCTCCCCACACCAGTGTTGCAGCATTTCCAGCTCGTAGCTGGGGTCAATTTAACAGCGGAGGAGGGTGGTGTTTCAGCCCTCCTCCCAGGAATGTTGTGTGGGGAGACAAGTCAGGCCACCACATTTTGCGACCCGGTCCACGCCTCAACTACATTCAACCACTGTGCCCAAATTGAAAGGTAGCGTCCCTGTCCGCATGCACTTGTCCATTCGTAACTGGTCACATGGAACTTTAGGGCTAAGCGCTGAATTTAGGGACCGCCTCATGTTTGGGGGAAAGTGCTGGTGTGGACGGCACAGTGCGGTGGCGCAGTAGACACTCTGCCCAAAAAGGGCAGAGTGTCCCCCAGCCGGGATTCCAACATCTCCTGGGCCAGATTTCTTGAGATGAGGTCGTTGAAGCCTTGGGCATGTGGGTGGGTTGCGCTGTACTTTAGCATGAAATGAAAGGCTTGGGAGATGGGGAGTTGCTGGGAAGAGGCGCATGATGGCGCGGGCAAAAGGAGAAATGGCAGGAAAAGGTGAGGATAAGGGTGAACTCCCCAAAGTGTCAGAGGCAGATGTGGAGGTGTCCTGGCTGCTGGTCTGGACTGCAGCGCCAGCCCTGTCAACAGTGGGAGAGGCAGTGGCCGCCAGGCCAAACGACGATTATCCTGCGCTTGCTCTCACCCACTGAGCCCAGGGCTTGCCTTCCAAATGATGGCACCCGCAAGAGGTGGTGAGATTCCTCTCCGCAGATCTCCAACCCATCTTGGACTTGCAAATTGCACTAAATTTGTCATGTAACTGACATGTATATGATGAGTCTATCCATTGTCTGTTCATTTTGGTGAAAGTCAGCCTGTCAGCTGACAGACAGCTGTGCTTGTCAGTGATGATGCCACCGGCTGCTTGTACCCCCAGTTTTTGCTGCTTAGCTTGCCTCCACATCCACACTGCTTTTGCCCCTACACATCACCCCTATCCATGCCTGTGCCTCTAGCCATAAGTCTGCCACCCATGGAAACTCATGGTGCAGAAAGTGAGGGAGCTGACTCTGAGGAACCATTGGGTTTTGTAGCTGGTACTCCATCAAAGGTCTCTGCTGCTCACACACCCTGCTGAACATACGGTATCTAGGGTTAGAGCGTGTGGTGACCTCGCACAACAGTAGGTGCTTCAGGCAGATGTAGGCCTTGCTGGAGTGTATTGCGGCTAGCTCCAGGTACTGTAGACTTGGGAAAGTGGGTGTCCAAGTGCCGCACTTTCACCCTTAGCTCAGCTAATTTGGGGTATGTTTTTAAAAATCATTGCACCACTACACTGAACACGTGGGCCAGGCATGGAACATGTTGGAGGCTGGCAAGCTCCAGAGCCCTCCAACAAGACAAAAAAGCCTGGCCCCAGGGGCAGCGGGGATAAACAAATTGCCATCTCATCCAGGATGGCATCCCTGACCTCGGAGGCAGTGTGCTGTCCGTCTCCCAAGCTGATGAGCTTCAGCCCAGCCTGCTGACGTCTCCCCACACCAGTGTTGCAGCGTTTTCAGCTCGTAGCTGGGGTCAATCTAACAGCGGAGGAGGAGGAGGGTGGTGTTTCAGCCCTCCTCCCAGGAATGTTTTGTGGGGAGACAAGTCAGGAAAATTCTTGAAACAGGGGAGAGTTTTGCATCTTTGCCCTTGCTGCCTATGGACATCCCTTTGCCTCTAGCCACCATTTTCCCTGCTTTGCTTGCCTCCACATCCACACTGCTTTTGCCCCTAGACATCACCCCAGTCCATGCCTTAGCTTGTACCCCCAGTTTTTCCTGCTTAGCTTGCCTCCACATCCACACTGCTTTTGCCCCTAGACATCACCCCAGTCCATGCCTTAGCTTGTACCCCCAGTTTTTCCTGCTTAGCTTGCCTCCACATCCACACTGCTTTTGCCCCTAGACATCACCCCAGTCCATGCCTTAGCTTGTACCCCCAGTTTTTCCTGCTTAGCTTGCCTCCACATCCACACTGCTTTTGCCCCTAGACATCATCCCTATCCATGCCTCTGTCCCTAGCCATAACTCTGCCACCCCTGGAAACTCATGGTGCAGAAACTTTGGGAGCTGACTTTGAGGAACCCTTGGGTTTTGTAGATGGAACTCCATCAAAGGTCTGTGCAGCTCACACACCCTGCTCAAGATATGGTATTGTAGGCTTTCAGCGTGTGTGAATGACGGACAACAGCCTGTGTTTGGACAGATGTAGGCCTTGCTAGAGTGTTTTTAGGCTAGCAGCGACTCCTGTGCACTTGCAAAAGTGGGCGCACAAGCGCCGCATTTTCAACAGTAGCTTCGGTACATTTGGGTATGTTTTCAAAAAACTTTGCACCACTAGGTTAGATGTGGGCCAAACATGGAACGTGTTGGAGGCTGGCAAGCTCCAGAGCCGCTACCAGGTTCCAGCCATTATCACAGGCGTAAAAATGCCAGGCCCCAGGTGTAGCAGGGAAAAAAAATGCCATCTCAGCCAGGATGGCATCCCTGACCTCGGAGGCACTGTGCTGTCTGTCCCCCAAGCTGATGAGCTTCAGCACCGCCTGCTGACGTTTCCCCACACCAGTGTTTTAGCGTTTGCCGCTAGTAGCTGTGGTGGAGGTTGCAGCGTCGTAGGGTTTCAGTCTACTCCTGCCATGAATTTTGGCCTGGGAGAGGAGATAGGGTACCTCAGTTTGCACCCCGGGACCAGACTCCACCACATTCACCCTGCCTGTCCTTAAAGATAAGCAGCATCCCTGACCACAGGCGCTTGTCCAAGTGTCGGTGGTCAAGTGGACCTTGCAGCAAAGCGCGGAACTAAGGGCCCACCTGATGTTGAGTGACACGTGCTGGTGCAAGGCGGGGACGCCACACCGGGAGAAGTTGAGACAGCTAGGGACGGCATAGTGAGGTGCCACAGTTGCCATCAGGTCCGGGAAGGCGGGAGTTTCAACAAGCCGGAACGCCAACCTCTCCTGGGCCAGCAGTTTAGCGATGTTGGCGTTCTAGGCTTGCGTGGGTGGGTGGTTAGCGGTGTATTTCTGCCGGCGCTCCAATGTCTGAGAGATGGTGGGTTGTTGTAAAGAAGCGCCTGATGGTGCCTTTGATGGTGCAGGAGAAGGAGATAAGACAGAAACAGGGGAGGATGAGGGAGAAGTCAACAAAGTGGCGGAGGCAGATGAAGTGATGTCCTGGCTCGTCCTCTGGAGTGCATCGCCAGCACTGTGAGCAGAGGCAGTGGCATGAACGGCGGGCGACGTTTGTCCTGCCGTTGCTGCCTGCCACTGATTCCATTGCTTGGATTCCAAATGACGGTGCATTGAAGTGGTGGACAGGTTGCTCTTCTCAGGGCCCCTACTCGATTTCGAGAGGCAAATTGTGTAGACGACACTATATCTGTCCTCGGCGCATTCCTTGAAAAAACTCTACACCTTCAAGAAACGTGCCCTCGATGGGGGAGTTTTTCTGGGCTGGGTACAAAAGGGAACATCTTCGGACATTCCGGGTCTGGCCTGGCTTCGGCGAAGCTGTTGACCTCTGCCTCTAGCTACCCTTTTTGGTGCTGCACCTGGCTCAACATCCACACTACTTTCCCAGCTTGACATCCGCCTTGTCCAGGTTGGGTCGGTGTCCTCGTCGTCCACCACCTCCTCTTCCAACTCCTGTCTCGCCTCCTCCTCCTGCACAATGCGCATGTCAACTGGCTGCCCTGACAGCAACTGCATCTCATCGTCGTCAATGAGGGTGGGTTGCTGGTCATCCGCCACCAAATCGACCGGAGATGGAGGAGACTCTAGTGTTTGAGCATCTGGACACAGATACTCGTCTGTTAGGTCAGTGGAATCGTGAAATGGAGGGGCAGGTTGCGGTACAGTCAAAGGAAGGGAGAACAGCTCTGGGGAGCAGGGACAGTTGGGGTTATTGTTCTGGGAAGATTGGGAATTTTGGGTGGAAGGAGGACAAGACTGTTGGGTAAGAGGAGGTAGAGGCTGACTGGCTGGTGGACAATGTGCTTTAAGCGTTATCCGACAGCCATTGCAA
This sequence comes from Leptodactylus fuscus, assembly GCF_031893055.1. Taxonomy (NCBI): domain Eukaryota; kingdom Metazoa; phylum Chordata; class Amphibia; order Anura; family Leptodactylidae; genus Leptodactylus; species Leptodactylus fuscus. The sequence continues at coordinate 69,446,747 of NC_134271.1, forward strand.
GACCTGTTCCTGGTTCTCGGGCCTACTAATCTTTGTACCATTCAGCCTAGTTAATGTGGAACTTTTGTGCAAAGCGCAGAACTTAGGGCCCGCCTGATGTTAAGGGACACACGCTGGTACAAGGCTCAACTCACCCTAAGTGCCAAAAACACTGCTGGTGTAAGGCTCTACTCATGCCAAGGGCCTCGATCTCTGCTGGTAGCTCAGCTTAAGGTCCTGTAACTTTGTTTGGAAGGGCTCATGTTAAGGGCTAGAAAAGTGAATTTTGGAAGGTCTTACCACATCACACACACACACACACACACACACACACACACACACACACTCAAAATGACAGTTAAGGGTGAGGGCTTTTGGAATTCCCATTGCCTATTCCATTTGTGGTTGTCATGGGGAACGTGATTTAAAGGGGTGGTTGTTACTGTTTGTTGAGCTTAAATTGGGGTTTGTGTCCATCCATTTGGGGAGTAAAGAAGGTTTCCAGGTATTTTCCCACTTTGATAGAGGTTTTTTTGAATGTGGAAAGTGTGTAGTTGTTAGGCAGTGATGTTGGGGTAATAGAGGGTCTTTGGTGTGTTAGATGCCCCCAGACATGCTTCCCCTGCTGTCCCAGTGTCATTCCAGAGGTGTTGGCATCATTTCCTGGAGTGTCATAGTGGACTTGGTGACCCTCCAGACACGGATTTGGGTTTCCCCCTTAACGAGTATCTGTTCCCCATAGACTATAATGGGGTTCGAACACACGAACATTGAGCGGCTGTTCGAATCGAATTTCGAACCTCGAACATTTTAGTGTTCGCTCATCTCTATTACCTACCTATCTCCAATTTTTGTTTATTAACTGGGCACGTAGCATTGGTTATCTCTACTTTAATTTTTAGAATTTTCCATTTTGGTATAACCTTGGCATCTTCTAGTATGTAAATACTGTATATATGTACTGCTGTAATAAATTCTACATCTTCTTATATCTACTATGCTGGTATAATCTGGGCATCATCTGGTATATAACTATATATGTACAGCTGGAATAGGGTTCTACATCTTCTAGTATATAGGAATATGGACCATGTTGGTACAATCTGGGTATCTTCTAAACTATAGATATGTAAGTGCAGTTGGTATAAGTTATACATCTTCTTGTATATAGTGATATGGATCATACTGGTATAATCTGGGCATCATCTGGTATCTAATTATATACCGTATGTACAGCTGGTATACATGGAAGTTCTGCTAAAGTCATATAGTGTAAAGACAAGGACCATGATGCTATAACCTGGGAAACATATAAAATACACACAAACACATACGCATAGATGTAGCAAAGCTTACCTTGACAATGGTATTCTGGTTTTGTATTCTGTAATTACATATCATGTCGCAAAAAATTGTCATGCTGTTAAGTTAAGTTAACAAGTCAAGTTAAACACTGCTATACACATCTATCTATCTATCTATCTATCTATCTATCTATCTATCTATCTATCTATCTAGGCACATACACACACTATTGTGAAAAGTTTCAGGCAGCTATGGGAAAAAAAATTTAGTAAAGTAAGAAAACTTTCAAATATAGAAATGTTAATAGTTTATTTCTGCCAAGTAACAACATTAATTGAAAGAACAAAAGAGAAATCTAAATTAAATCAATATTTGGGATGACCGCCCTTTGCCTTCTAGGTACGCTTGCAGACAGTTTCTGAAGGAACTCGGTATGATGGTTGTTCCAAACATCTTCTGAGGACATATGCTTTCTGAAATCCTTCTGTTTCTTCATGTATTCCCAGAGGGAATGGATGATGTTGAGATCAGAGGTCTATGGGGAATATATCATCACTTCCAGGCCTCCAAAGGGCAGTTACACCAAATATTGATTTGATTTATATTTCCTCTTTTGTTCATTCACTTAATTTTGTTTATTTAAAAAACCCAAAAACTATTAACGCTATTTTTTATAGCATTTCTACTTTACACCATTTTTTTCACACCTGCCTACAATTTTTGCTCAGAACTGTGTGTGTGTATATTTTAGCTGCTTTTAACTCAGATGCACCAAAGACACACCATGTTTATTCCGGTGTCTAGTCATAACCACAGTAGTATATATGGGCCAGCCTAGGAGTGTTTCGAAAAAATGGTACAAATGCAAATCTTTCCATTATACCTTATTTCTCTAGTTTCCAGTCCTGCCATACAGTGATGAAAGACACTGACATGTGAATAAGGCCTTCTTGTATATAGTGATACAGACTTCTGCCATATTTCTAATATACACTGTGTGATCATCCTCCTAATATTATGATGGGTCGAACATGTTGTTTGTGTGAATGTTACTTAAAGCAGAGTGTCTATAGTGAGGTCATGTGGCTGCTGCTGCTGCTTATGGTCTGTATCCCAGACTACACGCATGAATGGTCATTGTGAATGAACCTGTTTTTGTAAGTGTCTGTTGACCCATGGGTACACTTGACAGCATTCCCATACAAGAAGAAAACAAAATCATAGCCATACACTATTAACCTCTTCAGAAACTCATGGACATCATGTGAAATAGACGGTGTAGCAGATGCATTTACAACATACCTAGAGAACCACACATAAGGTACAGAGCTGGATTTGCCACTGAACAGTTTCTTTTGTGCATCATGTTAACTGACTGAGATAACTTTGTATCTTTATCTGCCTTACCATCAAAAACTACACATAACAAACATATTGTGCACTGAATATTAACTCAGCTCTGCTACATATACTTGGATGCTGCGATCAACAATATATGGCAGCAGCTCAAACACAATAGGATCCAATTGCTACACATCAGGGCGCCAATCTATGATAACGGCATATGTACACTGGATAGAGCAGAGCTGTGAAGAGGAGCAGATGTGAGTTTGTTACTTGGTGCAACTCATTGTAACACCACAGTAGTTGTATTTTCTCAGCATTGGACGGATGACAAATGTGATATACATTATTGTATCAAAAACAGTATGGACACCCAGAGCAGAAAGAGGGGACTGAGCCTATAGGACATTAAGGAGAGGAGTCATCATCAAAGTCTCCCTTAAAAGTGTTGAAGTACATGTTTCCCTGTATTAATAATAATATAATAATAATAATTTTTATTTATACAGCGCCAAAATATTCCGCAGCGCTGTACAATTTGTAGGGTTCAAATACAGACAGAAAGATACATTACAAAGAAAGTCATTTCACGCAATGGGACTGAGGGCCCTACTCGCAGAAGCTTACAATCTATGAGGTAGAGGGGGTGACACAAGAGGTAGCAGGGGTGGTATTGCTTATGCAGAGGTCAGACACTTTTGTAATAGAGGTGACTGTCATTACATAAACATAAGACTTTATGAGCCGTCAACAGTCGTGTCCTTTAACATGTGGATGGAGCTTGGACCTATAAAGTTAGCATGAGATGACATCATATCATGTGGGGAAATGTGGGAGCGAGGACAGAGGAGGGTTAAGGGTTTACGTTAGACATTGTGATAGGCCTGTCTGAAAAGATGCGTCTTTAGTTTGCGTTTGAAACTGTAGAAATTGGGAGTTAATCTGATTGTCCGGGGTAGAGCATTCCAAAGAAGTGGTGCAGCTCGGGAGAAGTCTTGTATACGAGCGTGGGAGGTTCTGATAATAGAGGATGTAAGTGTTAGGTCATTGAGTGAACGGAGAACATGGGTTGGGCGGTAGACAGAGATGAGGGAGGAAATGTAGGGAGGTGCTGTATTAAGACTAGTTCACATGTGAACAAAGGGGCGGATTTTGACAGCGGATTTCGCTTCAAATTCCGCCCCTTTACAATAGTGGTCTATGTAGATTGCATTTTTTTTTCTGCTACCGCGACCGTGATGGTTGTGGCAGGCGGGTTTTGACCCGAGAGTGACGCGGCTCCCGCGTCACCCTCTGTGTCAAAATCCGCCCCCACTGTCCCAGTGTGAACGAGCCCTAGGGAGCAGAGAGTACTCAACATTAGCTAAAATTTTCAGTCTTGCCCGACTCATATCTACCTAAGAAAGAAGGACTTTTCCTGACACCTTATTTTGTGGCTGATATAAAGGGTCTGTACAGAGGAGAGTCCTGCACCAGCCTGATCTGGGCACCCCAATTCCAAGACCCCATAACAGCGGCACTGGCCTGTGTTCATGGTACATACACCCTTGTATACACACACCTCCCTCCCTCTCTATGTGTACTGTTTATTTCTTTATGTCTACTTTCCCTGGGTATACGTGTATTACTATATAACAACATCTCATGCCTCTCCAGAGGATTGCAGAGCGTATAAACTTTTCTTGTGATCAGAATGTCAGTTTACTATGAAAACACGACTTAAGTAGTAAATCAATAGAATTGGAGGCTGCTACATTCAAGCAGATGATGTTTTGATCGCTACATTAATATCTGCAGCCTATACAAGCGCACAGAGCTGTGATCTCACCCACCCTTCCTTCATGACATTTAGATGTGAACAAAGCCCTACCCTTATTAGGGCCTCAGCCATGGCCACTGTGGTGCATTTAATCCTGGCTGACCTTTCCTCATAGCTCCTCTGCCTGAAAGATAGCCACACTCACACAACCTCTACTGCTTATTGCCGGGTCTGGGGGCAAATCTGCCCAGGAAACTGATACACCGATTACATGGAAAGAAAACAGCAACATTAAAAAGACTAGCAGGTTCGGCAGGTGGAGGGGGTGGGGGTGCGGGGTGCAGGCTAGCACAGGTGCCCAATTGGCTGGCACTACACTCAACCAACTCACAGCGGTTGCTATGGTGGCAGGAACACGAACAGCTGGCACAGTAGGAAAATATGACAGCACCGTGTTCTGAAAGAGAAACATATCATGATGGAGAACAAGACTTGAAAATTACATTTTGTCTTGCTAATTCTTAGGCATTAAAGGTGGAGACTGTTTATTGAGCGTGGTGGAGGTGTAAAAACAAGACTGCAATGTATAGATCCTAGGCAGGCACGGGCATCTATAGAGAGACTGGGCGCCCCTGGCACAGCTCCGGCAAGGTATAAATAATCATTATTTAAAGTATTTATCGAGGAGAACATGCCGTGTTTAGCAGGTAACCTCACTCGAAAGCACAAAGCCAAGAACTCATTTGAATTTTAATTTTTGGCAATTAATGTTCAATTACGACGCAGATTTGTGATTAAAGAAATGAGCAGAAATTGAGAAAAGCAAGGGGTTTAGAAAAGGAAAGTAGAGGAGAAATGAGGGATCTACAAGGAGACTGGGGTGTTGTTCATTTTCATTTTGTACAGTGTGTCCTGGTAATTTTTATGGGACGGGCCAGCAAACTGGATAAAAAAAATGGACAGGGTTATGTTTGCCTGTTGATTTGGAAATGGGTATGTTTGGTTGGTTTGGGGCATTCCCTTATGCAAGTGTGGCTCATAATGTGCCATGACTTATGATTAAATATTAGGTTTGACAAGTACAAATTTACATGTAACAAAAATCCAAGTCCCTCCAGTCAGCAGAGAATCAGGCCTTGTAAGGATTGCTACAGTCAATGTAGTATTGCTACATTTCATTCTGATTACAGAGAAGAGCAATGGCCAGGTTACCAGAGCACTAAATGAAAGCAGGTCAATGAACATTTCCTAATACAACTTCCTTAAAAATAATTATTTTCTAACAATATACAGTAATATAATAAAAATATAATATAGTTCAGTGTACTACCTTTATTGTTCTTTGCTTACTCCTTGGAAATAATGATGATCCTACAAAAAACGCATTAGGCTACACCCCCATGTAGCGAAAAACAGCTAAAAAACCGCTGCAAAAAATAATGCTATATATATATATATATATATATATATATATATATATATATATATATATATTAACTAGCCTCTACCCACGACTTTGTCTGCAGGTTCTTAGAGTGGATGATCCGCCTATATTCAGCAAATTGTTGGCGCCGATGGTTTGCCTGCTCCGGCGTTTTGACAGCTGTTAAGCTGTCCTGCTGCTGAACTTGTTCCTTGCACTATGCCTGTGACTGATCAGGCATGGCAGCAGCTTGCTGGGAAGCCATATAATGAGTGTGTTGTTGGTGTTGATGATCCGCCTGCTCCGGCGTTTCGACAGCTGTCAAGTTGGCCTGTCGCTGAACATGTTCCTTGTGCTGTGCCTCAGATTGTCCCAGCATCTCAGCAGCTCGTTGGGGCACCATATAATGAGCGTGTTGTTGGCATTGATGATCCGCCTACTCCGGCGTTTCAGTAGTTTTCAAGTTGTCCTGGCACTGAAGTTGTTCTTCGCACCGTGCCTGTAATTGTTCAAGCATTTCAGCAGCTCGCTGGGACGCCATATAATGAGCATGTTGTTGGCATCTATGATCTCCCTCAGGTCCACTTGAGGAGTCTGACTTCTGGCTTCCTCCTCATAGCTCTCGTTGTTTGCGACAAATTAGATTCTCTTTTTTCGGCATGTTTAAAATTGACAAACTGCCAATTTGTATTAAAGGTGTTTGCCTATATCAGTGTGTCAGCAGTGCCTGGACCAGATCAGATAATATGCAAATGTGTGTACACTGAGGGTTAGCTGAGTGTTTACACATAGAGATAACAGCCCTGGGTCCTGAGATAAGGCTGCTGCAGACCAGTGTAATATAGTATGTGAACATAATTCATAACAGTTGTGAAGCCATGTCATTTACCGGCATAAAAAGTAGCCTATATTTTAATCGAGGTTACAATCTATCTATGTGACAAATTTCATTCAAATCCATTCAGCCATTTTTGCATGATTGAGGAACAAACACACAAACATCCAAACACACAAATATACAAACTTTCACATTTATAATATTAGTAGGATAAAGCAGCTTTTCCAAAGCTCTTTTTCCTGCAATGTGTGGATGAGATTAATCAAAATCTCATTCACTGTGCTGGTACTGCAAAACTGCAGCAGGCAAAACGCAGTGCTGCATTAGCCTTAGGCTGAGTTCACACAGGATATTTTGGTCAGGATTTTGAGGCGGAATCCGCCTCAAAATCCTGACCAAAAAAACGGCTCCCATTGAAAGCGGTCTGTTCCGGCTCTCGGAAAAAAGAAGCAACATGCTCATTCTTCAGGCAGGTTCACCTCGCAACATCCACCTGAAGACACTCCCTCCTCCCGACTAGGCCCATTCATTTGAGCCTAATCAGGAGCGGAGTGCCGCAACTGGATGCCGCTGCACTGCTTCCGCCTCAAGTTCCATACCAAAATACCCTGTCTGAACTCAGCCTTAGGGTCCATTCACATGGAGGAAAATGTTGAGGTTATTTGGTGTGGAATTTCAGTGCTGAAAAAAAGCCTTCCGTTGACTTCAATGGATTTCTTTATCTGCTTGAAAAAGGAACCCATTGAAGTCCACGGGAGGTTTTTTTTTTCAGCACTGAAATTCCACACCAAATTCCTTACCATTTTCCAATGTGTGAATGGACCTGTACTCTGACAGCTAAGAGCCAGGTCTAACTGAAATACTAGGTATACCCACTGCGTTTCATATAGTAAGGTGAATTGTAAAGGGAATTGCAGCAACTTAAACCCTATTAAAATATGTTTAGTTGTTTCTAATGATGCCATTGAAACAGCACTCCCATCCCTCAATACTTAGATTGTGCAGCTTTTTTATCTATTTAATTCTTAGTCCTACAGGTACGTAAGAACCTGCAGCTGCCTCTGAACCCAGGAGCTAGGGTGACTCGCCCTTTGATGTCCTTTTCCCTGCTTTTCCATTTTACCCTTGCCCTCTGGTGACTTGGGGTAAGAAACATGAAGAGGTTTTATGATACACAGATCTCCACTGTCAGAAAGGAGAAAAAACACATCATATGTCAGCAACATATAGCCAAGGAGAGATTCTTTGGCGCTCATGGAGTATGAATAAGTTGTAAAGGCCACTGGCAGTAGATGGAAGTTATGGGAACCTTCAGTAAGCAAGTCTTCACAGTGGTCTAGGCCCAGATGTAGATGCTACTAAAATGGTCTGTGGCTGATGGTTGCGAGCAGTCGCGCAAGGGGGACCACAGTGAGCTTTTGCACTAGGGCCTGTGAATCTTTATTTAAGTCCCTATATAGTAGGCTAGTACTTAGTAGACAGGGATATTAAGCAGCTATTTAAATCTTTTGTATTGCCATCCATCCATGATGTCATGGGAACTGTACTCTGCAAATATCATGCATCTAAAGTCACTAATGTGTCTTTATTAATACATACATTGCCAGACCATATGACCGAAGAAGCTGAATGCATGCACAATGATCACATTGCTAATGTCCTTGTAAGTGCTTGAAAATGTAATTCCTCTAGAACTGTAACTAAATTATCTTTATTGTTAGGATGGATGGATATGAGCATGTGGAAAACTGAGATGTACATTGGTGCGTGAAAGTTTGTGAACCCTTCAGACTTTTCTATATTTCCGCATAAATGTGAAATATAATGGTAGATAAAGAGAACCAAATCAAACAAATATGAGAAAAATATTAGATTTGGTCATTCAATTATGGGAGAAAATGATCCAATATCACATATCTGGGAGTGGCAAATGTATGTGAACCTTTGCTTTCAGTATCTGGCAGGACCCCTTGTACAGCACCAACTGTACCTAAACATTTCCGGTATTTGTTGATTTGTCCTGCACATCGGCTTGGGGGACTTTTAGACCTTTCCTCCATCTAAAAGAGCTTCAGTTTCAGCTCTAGTATGTTGGGTGGTTGTGTCCCATAATCTGCTTGCTTCAGGTCTTTCCACAACATTGGAGTAAGTGGTGGAATAAGGTCAGGACTTTGACTTGGCCATTCCAAAACATTAACTTTATTCTTCTTTACCCATTCTTTGGTAGAAACACTTGCATGCCTTGTTGTCTTGCTTGCATGACCCACATTTTCTGTGTACTCATCTGGTAGGCATATGAACTGGTAGGTATAATTCAGAATCTATCATTCCATCAATGATGGCAAGCCACCCTGGCCCAAACCATGATACTACCACCACTGTGTTTCACAGATAGTTTGAGGTTTATATGTTAGAATTCAGTGTTTTCCTATGTCCATACATACTTTATTCCCATTTGTCGACAAAACATTGTTCTAATAGCCTCCTGGCTTGTCCAGGTGATCTTTAGCAAACTGTAGACAACATCAATGTTTTTTCCTTGTAATCCTGCCATTCACATCAGTGTTGTCCAATGTCCTCCTGATGGTCAATGTGAGAGAGGCTGTTACTTGCTTAGAGGTTACTATGGGTTTCTTTGTGGACTTGCTCATGGTGTGATCGTAGTTGGGTAATAATGGTCTTAAATTCTTTCCATTTGTGAATAATTTGTCTGACTGTGGATTGATGGGGTCCCAACTCTTTAGAGATGATATTATAACCTGTTCTAGCCAGATGAAAATCGACAACTCTTCTTCTGAGGTCCTCAGAAATCTCCTTTATTCATGCCTGATACACTTCCACAAACATGTTGTGAAGATCCCTGTTCTTTAAGGTTGGTTTCACACTACTGAGTATTGAATGGGAAACTTGGTCTGTCTGTGCATCAGATTTACTGGCTCTGTACAATATATTATCTTGTACTGTAATCATAGCAGGATAATATGTTGTGGAGTGGCAGGAACGGCTAGCTAGCATCATAGATATCCATAATGCTGGGAGTCAGTCTTTCAGCCTACTGTACATGCCAGTAAATCCAGCACACACAGACTTAGTTTCACACCCAAGACTTGGAAGCAAGAAATCAGCCGTAATAAAACAGGTTGCCCATTCACACCTACAAAGGATATGCTAATCCTGGATATTGGATCATTTTCTTCTATAAATAATAATTTAAAAAGTCTAATATTTTTGATGCATTTCTTTGATTAGATTCTCTTCTTTTGGGAAAAGTTGATGTAGTTTTAGGTAAAAATAATGCAGAAACATAGAAAATTCTGCAGGGTTCACAGCTTTAGCTACCTACATGAAGAAATGTGGCTGAAGCATGGTTTGGATAAATCCATTCACATGATTTATCAGATCTGCAAGAATTTCAGTAGCTATTCAGTAGCAAGATGTTCTGCCCAGGAACCTTTTGCCATCGGCATACATTCCTTTGGTACCAATATCAATCTGCATATAGTCATAGTGAGGGGTCATTTAGTGGGTGCAACTATTCAACTTTGATACAGCCTTATTGTAAAGGGAACATGTATTTCCTCCATATATTTAAAGAGAATTTAACACCAGATTTGGTTCCCCTAAACCAGCAGCATGTCCTTATATTACTGGAGTTTATAGCATCAATCATGGAAACCCCAGTTCTGTTCTTTATATCCTTCACTATTTTTAGAACTTTTGACCATGAAAAATATGATGAGATGTACTGTTATCTATGCATGCTCCATGTGTGGCTGGAGAGTAGTCCAGGACTGCAGAACTCACTTCTGGCAACTAAAAAGCTATAAAACTGCATAGTGTTGTTACGGATGGGACATATTGACTCACATTGGAGTGAGCATACGTTGGGAGCCACTATAGATAACTACAGACTCAGGTATGACCAGTTTAAAATTATAAAGTTGCTGTGTGACGTGACGGATGAGCAGGGATGGATTAAGGGTAACATGGACCCTGGGCTTTCCAGAAAGCATGCTCCCTCTCCATTCACACTAATGATCCCTCGATGCAGTATAGTGTCCCATAGCCACCCAGGTTCGCCTGGCATACTTACTTCCAATAAATTCCCGTTCCCTGCCTCAGTAATCAACGATATCGCTGCATACTGATAAAGAGGATTACAGGATTGGGTTATAATGGGGCAAACGGGTAGTTGCTTGCTGTTGGGCCACCATGCAGCCTAAGGCCCAATGCAACTACACATGTCCTTCTTATTATAATCCACTGCTGCAGACTGCTGGTTTAGGGATCCAAATCTGGTGGCAAGATCCCTTTATTACAGAACCCAACCCCAGTAACAGGTATGTAAATTATGCCTATTAACTGACCTCAGAGGTTGGGGTGCAGAGGTTATACAATGACCCTACTGCCACATAAGAGCACAATATGCAGATTTATGATCACATTGTGGGTGGGGTGGGCCATGGTGCTCTGTAGCTCTTTGCAGAGTCTTCCCCTTTGGGGTTTCGGCCTTGGCTTACGTTAGTCCTGAGAAAGTAACCCAATCAGAATGAAGACAGAGATGTGCGCCTCCGATATTGTAGCTTTTGCTTTGCTGCCTTGTGCTTTAGGAGAAAAAAGTAGAAATCCCTGTAGACCACTATTACATAGAGTTATGGAATTCTAATGGAAACACAGTGCGTAGTTTTTTTTAAAGCATATTAATATTTTTTGGCAGGAGCTGAATTGAATTGTAACTCTTATATGGAAGTGTTACTGATGACAGAAACATATTTTCTGTGCTCTGCATTACTGAGGAATCATTAACCTCTTACTTTCTGGGAGAATATGGAAAAAGACAATAAACCGATTCATATTTTTGTTTATTTTTAGAACCAGCATATTAAAATGATCAAAAATAAGAATAATCATCGCAATATTTGCTTTCTTTATCATTGCCGTGTGTTCACACATGGGGGTTTTGTCATTTTTTTCACAAACAAATACATTTATGGTAGGTTTTTGCTCAAATTTTTAGTAATAATAAAAAAACATGACAAAAAGGCACCAGTAAATATACCCTAAGGGAGCCTTCACACGATGTAACGTGGCGCTCATTCTGATTGTAAAAACACGTTCAGAATGAGCACGTAAAAAGCAGCTCCCATTGACTTGAATGGGAGCCGGCATACGTGCGCTCCCCATTGAAATCAATGGGAGGCTTTTTTCGCTATGCTTTCAATGTATTATGCGCGTAATACATTGAAAGCATAGGGAAAAAAGCCTCTCATTGATTTCAATGGGGAGTGCACGTATGCCGGCTCCCATTCAAGTCAACGGGAGCTGCTTTTTACGTGCTCATTCTGAACGTGTTTTTACAATCAGAATGAGCGCCACGTTACATCGTGTGACGGCTCCCTTAGACTTCCTGATCAGGTATATTTACTGAGGGATAGCAGAATGCTACTTTATAAAATTGGTAAGATAATGCTATGACAGGTGATGAATTTTATTTTCCTATATATATATATATATATATATATATATATATATATATATATATACACTCACCGGCCACTTTATTAGGTATACCTGTCCAACTGCTCGTTAACACTTAATTTCTAATCAGCCAATCACATGGCGGCAACTCAGTGCATTTAGGCATGTAGACATGGTCAAGACAATCTCCTGCAGTTCAAACCGAGCATCAGTATGGGGAAGAAAGGTGATTTGAGTGCCTTTGAACGTGGCATGGTTGTTGGTGCCAGAAGGGCTGGTCTGAGTATTTCAGAAACTGCTGATCTACTGGGATTTTCACGCACAACCATCTCTAGGGTTTACAGAGAATGGTCCGAAAAAGAAAAAACATCCAGTGAGCGGCAGTTCTGTGGGCGGAAATGCGTTGTTGATGCCAGAGGTCAGAGGAGAATGGCCAGACTGGTTCGAGCTGATAGAAAGGCAACAGTGACTCAAATAGCCACCCATTACAACCAAGGTAGCCAGAAGAGCATCTCTGAACGCACAGTACGTCGAACTTTGAGGCAGATGGGCTACAGCAGCAGAAGACCACACCGGGTGCCACTCCTTTCAGCTAAGAACAGGAAACTGAGGCTACAATTTGCACAAGCTCATCGAAATTGGACAATTGAAGATTGGAAAAACGTTGCCTGGTCTGATGAGTCTCGATTTCTGCTGCGACATTCGGATGGTAGGGTCAGAATTTGGCGTCAACAACATGAAAGCATGGATCCATCCTGCCTTGTATCAACGGTTCAGGCTGGTGGTGGTGGTGTCATGGTGTGGGGAATATTTTCTTGGCACTCTTTGGGCCCCTTGGTACCAATTGAGCATCGTTGCAACGCCAAAGCCTACCTGAGTATTGTTGCTGACCATGTCCATCCCTTTATGACCACAATGTACCCAACATCTGATGGCTACTTTCAGCAGGATAATGCGCCATGTCATAAAGCTGGAATCATCTCAGACTGGTTTCTTGAACATGACAATGAGTTCACTGTACTCCAATGGCCTCCACAGTCACCAGATCTCAATCCAATAGAGCATCTTTGGGATGTGATGGAACGGGAGATTCGCATCATGGATGTGCAGCCGACAAATCTGCGGCAACTGTGTGATGCCATCATGTCAATATGGACCAAAATCTCTGAGGAATGCTTCCAGCACCTTGTTGAATCTATGCCACGAAGAATTGAGGCAGTTCTGAAGGCAAAAGGGGGTCCAACCCGTTACTAGCATGGTGTACCTAATAAAGTGGCCGGTGAGTGTATATATATATATATATATATATATATATATATATATATATATATATATATATATATATGTATATATATATATATTTATTTTTATATATATATATATATATATATATATATATATATATATATATATAGCTCCCTATCTTATAAAAATGAATTCTTGTCTGTCTGTCTGTCTGTCTGTCCGTCTGTCTGTCTGTCTGTCTGTCTGTGCTCTAATGCGAACCAAACGACTGGACCGATCTTCACCAAATTTGGTACAGAGATACTTCAGGTATCCGGGAAGGTTTAAGACAAGACTCCAACTCGCTCGGACGTACCGTTGCTGAGATACAGCATTCCAAATACAGTGCCCCCCCCCCCCCCCTTAGCCAATACAAACCTGCAAGTCTTTCACTCATATTCCAACTGCAATACACACGGTCACTCCACATGCACAATACAACACTGATATCCAAACTGAGATACACGCATCAGAGGATTAGATACACAGATCAGCACACAGTATCACATGCCAGAGGATTAGATACACGGGTCTGCACACAGTCCCACACACCAGAGGATTAAATACGCATTTCTGCACACAGTTCCACACACTGAAGGATTTGATACGTGCATTTGCACACGGTTTCACATGCCAAAGGATTAGATACAGGCGTCTACACACAGTTCCACACTCCAGAGGATTAGATACGTGCGTCTGCACACATTTGTACACGCCATAGGATTAGATACACGCATCTGCACACAGTTCCACATTCCAGAGGATTAGATATGCGCGTCTGCACACAGTTCCACATTCCAGAGGATTAGATACACGCATCTGCACACAGTTGTACATGCCATAGGATTAGATACACACATCTGCACACAGTACCACATGCAGTAGGATTAGATACGCGCGTCTACACATAGCTCCACACGCCAAAGGATTAGATATGCACGTCTGCACACAGTACCACACGGGGGAGGATTAGATACGCGCGTCTACACACAGTACCACATGCCACAGGATTAGATACGCGCATCTGCACACAGTACCACATGCCGGGGGATTGGATATGCGCGTCTACACACAGTTCCACACGCCGTAGGATTAGATGCGCACCTCTTCACACAATACCATACAGGGGAGGATTAGATACACGTGTCTTCACATAGTTGTACACGCCATAGGATTAGATACACGGGTCTGCACACAGTCCCACACACCAGAGGATTAAATACGCACTTCTGCACACAGTACCACATGCCATAGGATTAGATACGTGCGCCTGCACACGGATCCACATGCCGAAGCATTAGATACAGGCGTCTACACACAGTTCCACACTCCAGAGGATTAGATACACAGATCAGCACACAGTATCACATGCCAGAGGATTAGATACACGGGTCTGCACACAGTCCCACACACCAGAGGATTAAATACGCATTTCTGCACACAGTTCCACACACTGAAGGATTTGATACACGCGTCTGCACACGGTTCCACATGCCAAAGGATTAGATACAGGCGTCTACACACAGTTCCACACTCCAGAGCATTAGATACGTGCGTCTGCACACATTTGTACACGCCATAGGATTAGATACACGCGTCTGCACAGAGTACCACATGCCATAGGATTAGATACACGCGTCTACACACAGCTCCACATTCCAGAGGATTAGATACGCGCGTCTGCACACAGTTGTACACGCCATAGGATTAGATACACGCGTCTGCAGACAGTACCATATGCAGTAGGATTAGATACGCGCGTCTAATCATAGTTCCACACGCCAGAGGATTAGATACGCGCCTCTTCACACAATACCACACTTTGGAGGATTAGATACGTGTCTCTGCACACAGTACCACAAGCCAGAGAATTAGATACGCGTCTCAGCACACAGTATCACACAGGGGAGGATTAGATACGCGTGTTTACACACAGTACCACACGGGGGAGGATTAGATACGCGCGTCTACACACAGTTCACATGCCATAGGATTAGATATGCGCACACAGTACCACATGCCGGGTAATTGGATGCACGCCTCTACATACAGTTCCACATGCCGTAGGATTAGATACGCGCCTCTTCACACAATACCACACAGGGGAGGATTAGATACACGTGTCTTCACACAGTTGTACACGCCATAGGATTAGATACACGCGTCTGCACACAGTACCACATGCCGTAGGATTAGATACGTGCGTCTACACACAGTACCGCATGCCTTAGGATTAGATACACGCGTCTACACACAGTACCACATGCCGTAGGATTAGATACGCGCGTCTACACACAGTACCACATGCCGTAGGATTAGATACACGTCTACACACAGTTCCACACGCCGTAGGATTAGATACGCGCCTCTTCACACAATTCCACACGCCGTAGGATTAGATACGCGCCTCTTCACACAGTACCACACGGGGGAGGATTAAATACGTGTGTCTGCACACAGTACCACACGCCAGAGGATAAGATAAGCGCGTCTGCACACAGTACCAAATTCCGTAGGATTAGATACGCACGTCTGCACACAGTACCACATGCCGTAGGATTAGATACCCACGTCTACACACAGTTCCACATGCCGTAGGATTAGATACGCGCCTTTTCACACAATACCACAGGGGAGGTTTAGATACGTGCATCTGCACACAGTACCACATGCCAGAGTATTAGATACGCGCATCTGCACACGGTACCGCACGCCAGAGTCATTAGATATGCGCGTCTGCACACAGTTTCACTTACTGGAGGATTAGATACGCGCCTCTTCACACAATACCACACGGGGAGGATTAGATATGTGCATCTGCACACAGTACCACACCAACAAGGATTGGATACTTGCATCTAAACACAGTACTACACGGGGAAGGATTAGATACAGCTTTACTCCAGGTATCCATAACAACTGATCACAGGTTTTTCACTGACATCCAAAATGAGATACACATAATCGCATGACGCTTATGGACATACACACAAACAGCATACAAAATACACCAGTGCAAAATTGGACAATTCTTATGGGGCCACTACACAAACATAAAATGTAATATACCCGTGCGAAGCCGGGTCCTCCCTCTAGTATATATATATATATATATATATATATATATATATATATAGTGCAATATTGAGAAATTAAGGACATTTGGCTACTGTTTTACTCAGCCAAAGAGTACAGTGAGCCACCACTTGCATAGCCACCAGAATTACCATAATTATATAGCTATAGGAGGTGAACACATCTCACATCACAGTCTCAATCGTCCTGCCATCCAAAGGACTTAGGATTGGTTCACATCTGCTTTTGTAGTCCACATGGAGACCCCCCAAATGGAATACAAACACAATTGCAAGCGCTGTGCTGTAAAAGCAGATGGACCCCATAGACTATAATGGGGTCCATGTGCTTGCAGCGCACTGCCCGCACTGCGGACATGATTTGTGCGGGCAGTGCGCGGCAAGCACACGGACCCCATTATAGTCTATGGGGTCCGTGTGCTTTTACAGCACAGCGCTTGCAATTGTGTTTGTATTCCGTCCGCGGGTCTCCATGTGGACTCTCCTCGGACGGAATACAAAAGCACATGTGAACAGGGCATTACATGACTGAGCCCCATCCAAGATACACAGTCCTTTTGCGGGTTGACTGAAAATAACTGTGTGCTGTGTACTGAATCCAATAGCTGTGTCAGCTCAATATTGTAGCGATGTGGCCATTCTGGAACTTACTGCATCATAGCTAACTATGATACAATGAGTTCCATTGACATGGCTGTGTTCAAGATGGGAAATACGGCGTGCACCAGGACTGGACGGGTCTTGTGTGAATAAGGCTAAGGCTGAGGCCCCACGTTGTGGAAATGCAGATTTTTTTGTTGCAGATTTTGTTGCATTTTTTTTAGCCAAAGCCAAGAATGGCTTCAAACGGAATGGGAAATATACAGGAAGTTCATATACTTCTACCTTCTGCTTAATCTACTCCTGGCTTTGGCTCAAAAAACTGCAACAAAATCTGCAAGAAAAAAAGCTGCGTTTCTGCAATGTGGGGCCTCAGCTTAAATCCCACATTGCAGAAAAGCTGCTTTTTTGTTGTGGTTTTTGGGCCAAGGACAAGAAAAGGTATGGGAACTATAAAGGAAGGAATTTTTCCCTTCTGCTAAATCCACTGCTGGCTTTTCTGCTCAGCATGGACCACAGCGTAACACACAAGGGTAACAGCACTGCGGGACAGGTCTAGTGACCCCATCATCCAGTATCTGAGATCCAAGTGCTCTGTAATTTTAAGTAGTTTTTTTCTTTCTTTGCCTAAAAGAAAAAGTTATCAGTTGTCACTGTATACGGGGTTAGGAAAGCATAGGTTTTCTTCCTTCATTCTACTGTAGTCTGTAGATTTTGGCAAAATATTGAGGATGAAATATAAAGGCTAAAAAAAATGGTAGTATTGTGGCATGTGTTCTGTTCACTGATGGCGAGTTGTTTCTCTGAGACAGTCTTCCATGGAAACTATTTGTAATTTCTGTCGTTTTATGGATATGGTGATATTTACATTCTCTTATCATATGTCAGACCAGCTCTAGCATGTAAAGTACAGATGTGACCTGCCCTGACACATGTACTGTCACATGTTGTGGTAGTAAAAATAAAAATGCTGTTTGTGCGTCCAATATGCTCGTCTAGCATCTCAGGTCATATCTTCAGCACAAACATACAGTACTTGCTAGTGTAAATATTAGCGCACGATATGCACCAGTTCAATACTGAGGGTCTTCCTCATCTAACATATTGTGTACCATTTATTAATACCATGTATTATTCTATTCTACAACTTTGTAACTGGTTCTCTCTTACTGGCAGATGGTTCTCAGTGACCGGCTTTCAAGAGAATATACAGACAGGTATTATCATTTCAACATTTTTGTTCTATAAATTTTATGTTTAACCCTTCTCATCACTTTTACTAATAGACAGCTGAAGGCAAGATACGTTTCCTTTGTTTAACTGAATAATAATTGATTTCTAAAAGACTAATACACCCTAGATTCCCTCTTTTGTTTTAGGATTATGATCCTTGGGATAGGTTATCAATATCACATTCATGGGGGTCCAACATTCAGCACCACATGATCAGCTGTTTGTAGCATTCACGCAAGCACTGCCGAATCTTCACTGCTTATGAAGCACAATGTAGTACATTGTGAAAACCATCCCCTTGGTGACCCTGGCCGGCCACCTCTCTCCTGAATAATGGCGATCCTCAGGAGAGTGGCAGCTCATTGGTTACTGGACTCTGACTGGTACCAAGGAGCACACCCATCACTACTAATGGAAATGCTCATTGCTTACTAGCCAGGACCAGGTAGTGAGCAGTGAGTATGTGTCTCAGTACTCGCTGCTCCTAAAACTTCCCGCTCCATCTCTGAGCCAGACACAGACATTGCTCTAATGTAGTGTACACCTGAGCCAGTAGCAGAGAAAAAGTGAGAAATCCTAAATTTTAGGTGATGTATATTCACCACTCACTTTCCCCAAGCCCTGTACACTAAATGGGGACAAGTAGCATTTTACTGTTTGGGGGCTGAGGGCATTAAACTGTGTTGGGACTGTAGACATTACATTGTGTGGGGACTGAACTGGGGCATTATACTGCGTAGGAGCACTGAGCACATCATTATACTGTGTGTGGGAGCTTCATCCCCACGATAAAGCCAGACCCCCATGGCAAATCCTGCATACGCCCCTGCTTGAATGGGACTGAGCTGCTAATAGGTTTTGTGACTGTTGAATGGGATGTCAATGGCCTGTGAAGCAGCTGCTTCAAACAACTTGACTGGTGGTGGTGTCAGGTATCCCCCCCCCCATGATCTAATATTGATGACCTGCTCAGGGTCTTCATGTTGGTTGTCCCTATACAATAGGGTTTGTTGACTTAGCCGTGGTTTTAGCACTGCTTATATCAGAACCTCTCACTGACTGTAATGGGAGCCAGAATTGGTGAATTTTCTAGGTTTTCCTGGCATTTTCCAAATAAAAAAATGACCATTAATGTTGCATATGACACAGTGGCTCCTAATAAGTAAGACCATTACTAGGGGACACTTTGTTCCTGTTTATTTACTGCCTGGAGCGGATGCCAGTCCAAGGTAGATTTATCTGTGATTTTCCATAAGACTGCTGGTCAGTATAGCTCAGTCAAGGGAGATTATTTTTTCATCCTTTTTGGTCTTTTCTAGTTGCGTACACATTTTTGGGGGGTAGGGGATCATTTAAACGTGCATTATTTTAATATAAAGGCACAGAATGGGAGGAATTTAGCAATCATTCTATGCCAGCTAGCTGGATGATACTATGGCGCAAATTTGGCCCTTTCTTGTGCCAAACGTGCCACAATGCCTGTGCTGCGCCTTGTTCACCACATTTGTACAATGTGTGTGGCCGGGGGCCAGGATCTTTAGCCCAACCTATTATAATACAGGACAATTCTCTGGTATGAGTTATAATGGAAATCTAAGCTGGGGCCGTCGTAAATCAATTGTGCCCTGTGCCAGTTGGGACCTTTATTAAGACTGGCATACGAAACGCCAGTCTTGAAAAATTTGTCCCAGAGTGTAATAAATCTTGTGCAAATTAACTTCAAGTTGAAATGGTTTTAGCTGTTTTTTATACTCTCTACATAGAGCAGTGCAGTTGTGCCTTTGTTGCCCTGTTCTAAAAACAATGAGCGTTATGAATGCATTTTACAATGTTACTCCAGATAATCCATGCAGAAATGGAACAGGCGCAGAATAGGCCGCAAGAAACTTGATAAATCCCTCCACCAAGTGAGTTACAGAAACGGTTCAAAGACAAATTCAGCCCTTGTAATTCTTCAGATCTCAGACAGACAGATGAATATCCATTTACACATGCAGACTAGGAGGAAATCCTCGGTAACCATAACACAATAAAATCTGATATGTGCAGAAGATGTATTTATAATAAGGATAAATTGGACACAGAAATAATTAGGAAATCAATTTCCTTGAGCAGAGGTTTGGGTACATGCTGCTTTACAAAGCATGCTGGGAGTTGTGGTTCGACAACAGCTGGCGTCACAGGTTGCCTGGTCCTGCTGTTGTGGAATAATATGTGATTGAAATGGTGCAGTAAAGAAAACCTGCCAAGCAGCTCTCAGGTGCAGAATAAGACTTCCCGAGCACACAGAGTCATTTTGTAGGCTCTCTTCAGAGCAGCCTGCAGCAGCTGAGATAGTCCTCGCACCCCGCTCAGTTTAATGATTCTTTTACCCTGCAGTGGTCATAATTAAGTCCTTGTTATTCTGTGTCTTGTATGCACTTGTGATTTACTTCCGATTTCACTTACTAAGTCAGAAAGTCTTTATGCTCGTGTTTAAATTTAGTGCCTGGGATTCAAAAGCATAAATGTGTATCAGAGTAAAATAAATGGCCGCCGCTTTATCCATTTGTGCAAAGAGTATTTATGGAATTGAGAATATTAAGTGGAGTATGATTTAATTCCAGCCAATACAGGTGCACAGACAGACAGATGGAGCATTAACCCCTTCCTGCGCTCCATTTGGAAAGTAATTAGCAGCGTTTGGAATTTGCAGCTCTGCATTTCGGATCCTGCCTTGTTCTAGGACCAAGTACAGAGTCTTAGGGTATATTCACATATCATGTCTTAACAGAGGTGTTCTGTCTGCACTGATCACGGACAGAACATGATCCTTGTTCACATACCATCCGTGGTTCATATGTTTATCGCTTACATGGAAAATGGATCCATCTTTTTTTTCAAAGTAAATTCTCTCTTTTTCAATGCTTTTTGGTGCGTGGAAAATTGACAGAACACAGGTGACATCTGTATGCGTTTTATGGACTTAATGGGTATCAGTGATTAGTAAAACTGACCAAAATAGAACACGTGCCCGTTTTTAGGGACTTGCAATCCTAAATAAAAACAGACATGTGAGAAATGACATCCAAAGAAATGTGTCCGTATGGCTTTGAACACATACACACACTGAGCGCATACATAAAAAACGGACATGTGCATACGGTGTAAATGAGTGTATTGTGTGTATTATTAGTCACTGCTCTGTATTCTATCTTTTGCAATCTCATGTGTTTACCTCCTTGTTGCATGTGAAGAGGTGAGAGAATGGGACAAAATCAGGGGAGGAAAGGAAAGGGAGGCAATGCAAAGGAGATACTGGGTGAAATGTAGTGTACAGTGAAGGCAAAGTGGAAAATGGAAAGGAAGGCAAATGTTAAAGGGAATCTTCCACCAACCCCAGGCACATTCAACTGAAACAACTGTGTTATATGTGTCAGTTTTGTAAATTTGGAGAAAAACATCTTTGAAGGTCAGTTGGTGCACTGGGGGCGGGCCTTCAGCCATGGGTGCACTGTTCTTTCTGCTTAAGTAGGATGGGTAATGTCATTGCAGTGGGAAGATCAACTTCCACTTCATGGGGTAGGACATGGCCTGGATATGGGTAGTAAAGAGCAGTGCTCCAGGATGCTGAAGGCCCACACCCGATGCGTCATCTGCCTTATTGTATAAGACTTCAGGTTTCTTTTCTCCAAATCTACAAAAGGGACATACTGATAAAGGTATGTTGTTTATTACTGTAATGTGTACTGTAAGATGTTGGTGGCAGTTGAATATGTTTGGGCGAGATGATAAACTCCTTTTAAGAAAGGGAAATGGGACAAATAAAAAAAGAGTAGTGTATAGAAGGCACTGGGAAAAAGGAAGGCAAAAAGGAGAAGGAACGGTGACGCTAAGTTCACACCTGCGTTCAGCAGTCCGTTCTGTAGTTTCCGTATTCTGCATGCAAGAAGACGGAAACCACAGACCGGGTCCGGCCGTAAGCGGCGTTTAGTGTTTTATGCTCTCCGCCGCGAAACCGTTTTTTTTAATCCGGACACAGAGTACTGCATGTCCAACTCTGTGTCTGGATTAAAAAACTCTCACCGCCGCTCACGGCCGGACATCTTTCTCACCCATTCAAATGAATGAGTGAGAAAGACTCCTGCAGGTTTCCGTCTCCTGTTCTGTTTTATGCAGGAAACGGAAACCTGCATAACGGAGTGCCAGGTGCAGATGTGAACGAGCCCTGATAAAGGCAGAGTAAGGAAATGGATCCAAGGTAAAGAAGGCAATGTGGAGAATAATCTGAAAATTGGCAAAAGAAAGACACTGTTTATGTAAACCATGGAAAGACAAGAGAGAAATATTGGTAAAGGAGAGAAAACGGGCCAAGAAGCAGAGAAGGCAAAACAAGGAAAACACTGGGAGAAGTACAGGAAAAGTAAGAAAAGAATGCAATGTAAGAAAGGCCAGGGAAACAACTACATGAAAAGAGGAGGGACAGAGAAAGCAATGGAAGGGAGTCTGTCAGCAATAAATTGGTTATAAACCTAATCACACTACTTTGTAGAGGTGATTCTACAGTTTACAAATAGGCCTCTGGTATTTAGCTTTTGGGCCCTACATACATCATTGTCTTATTCATATGCAAAGGAGGAGAAAAATGCTTCACCCTGTCCCTGCAATGTAGAGCTGAGACTGAAGCCCAGGCAAACTTAGGAACACCCCATAGCACTTTTCCCATCATTTACATGTGAATAAACCCATGATTTACATGAAAATTGGGCTCCAGAGATGAATAACAGAGGTATATTTGGAAATTGTATACATTTATATGGTTAGGACTAATTTACTTCTGACAGACTCCCTTTAAATGGAAAAAGGGATAAGTAAAGGGAATAAAGGAGCCATACGTAGGAAAGATAAAATAAAAAGCTTGGAGAATAAAATTATTGGCTAAGCAAAGGCTTTCGCAACTCCGAAAGCAAGGGGAGAAGAAGGGAATGAGAAAGTTATGAGACAAGAAGATAATTTTCCTAATAATATCCAAAGTTCTATCACTGTATAATAATCAGGAATATAGCTGCCTGTAGATACAATGTGTAATATTAATGTTCTGTGTATGTTAAATTATATTCACATCTGTGCTGTGTTTTCCGTTATTCTGATCCATATGAGTGTCTGAAAAATGGAAAAAAAAACATGTGCTGTAATAACAGATACAAATGGAAGACTTTCTTTTTATATCAGTCTTCCACTGACTTGTTAAAAAAAAGCAAAATATATTTAAAAAATACAAGTAAGCAAAGGAAATAAATGAATTAGAAATGTAGCTTTTGTTAGGGGTCTGGTATCTGACAGAGCAGAGGTATATAGAGGAGAACAGATGGCAAAAAGCAATAGGATTTTCAGCTGACAGTTTTTCTGCTTTTCTGATCCTCTGATGGAAAAACGGAATACACAGCGCAGATGTGAACTCAGCCTTAGTATATTGTCCGGTTCTGACTCATGAACACTAAACAATCATCCATCACTACCCAGATATCTCTGTCTATATGATTGGACTTGTGTTTTTTGTCATCCTTAGAAATGATCTCTCTGTCTCATATTTCATATTTGTCTGTCTGTATCATATACTTCTCTCTCATATATATCTCATAGCTAATGTTCTTCTATACCCATTATGTAATGTATATCTTTGTTACCTATCTTTTTAATATTTGTATTTCTCTATATTTCCATATATGTCATACCTTTATGGTATCTGTATGTCACTATTATATCATATGTCATATCTAATATCTATATACTGTATATATCTCATATCTTTATTTCTCTTGTATGTGTCTTTTTTCATGTATCCAATATACATCCGTTTTATAGATATCACATGAGCATATATGAATTTCTTATATCTACATGTCAATATATCTATATAATAGTAGTTATCAGCCTAACTTCTGCCATCTATTCTTTTTACTAAATGTAGCTTTCTCTATAATCTATGTACCTATCTATGTAATATATGTATTTTGCTAGCTATCTCTATATCTAATGTGTGTATTTTTTTCTGTAATAAATTTATTAACGTGCATGTATCTCTATATCTCTCAGGTATCTGTGCAGAGATTAAGCAAAGTTTAACTTTACACCACAGGCAGGTCCCTCTATCCCTCTGTATCAGCCTTTCATTCCATAAGCTTCTGTTTATTATGTTTGCTTGTTTTTATCATGTTATTTTTGTTCATGGAATGTATTTAAACACTTTTAGGATTCATGTGTACAGAGCCCTGTAAGTTACTATTGCTATCAAATATATTTAAATAATTTTCTCTCTCAAATCTAATCATACTTGTCACTCCATCACCTCTCATATATGTATCTATCCCTCATATATCTGTCTATCTAAGTGTCTCTCTCACATTCTTTCTTTCTTTCTTTCTTTCTTTCTTTCTTTCTTTCTTTCTTTCTTTCTTTCTTTCTTTCTTTCTTTCTTTCTTTCTCTCTCCTGTATCTATCATCTATCTATCTATCTATCTATCTATCTATCTATCTATCTATCTATCTCCTGTATCTATCTTCTATCTATCTATCTATCTATCTATCTATCTATCTCCTATCTATCTATCTATCTATCTATCTATCTATCTATCTATCTATGTCTTGCCGTCTCTTATCTGTATCTCTATATGTATCAGTAAATATGTATTTATTACAGTAAATAACCTTAATTATCTATCTATCTATCTATCTATCTATCTATCTATCTATCTTTCTCCTGTATCTATCTTCTATGTATCTATCTATCTATCTCCTATCTATCTATCTATCTATCTATCTATCTATCTATCTATCTATCTATCTATCTATCTATCTTTCTCCTGTATCTATCTTCCATGTATCTATCTATCTCCTATCTATCTATCTATCTATCTATCTATCTATCTATCTATCTATCTATCTATCTATCTCCTGTATCTATCATCTATCTATCTATCTATCTATCTATCTATCTATCTATCTATCTATCATCTATCTATTTTCTCCTGTAAGTTCATAGGAGTGCCATGCAACCATGTGTGGGTGCTGCACCACAGATATCTAACCCACCAAGGATCATACAAGAAAAAGCAGCACTCCAAAAATGTGGAAAAAAAAACACGCATGGAAGTATTTATTCCATGTTCCATGTGCAAGAGTGTGGGTTTTTTGCACATTATAGGAGTGTTGCCTTTTCTTGTATTATCTATCTATCAATCTAATTTGTATTTGCTCATATATTTGTATCTCTCTCTCTCTCTCTCTCTCTCTCTCTCTCTCTCTCTAATCTGGTTCTTTACCTATTATATCTAAATCAATCTGTCTGTCTGTCTATCTCTTAGTCTGTACTTATCTATCCAGTTTGAATATTTCTCTTTTAGATATGTAACTAGTTATCTTTCTATGTATCATATCTCACAACTATCTGTATCTCTCACATATATCTATCCATCTGTATATTTATCTATTTAGAAGTACAAACAAAGGAATCACAGGCTAAAAATGTGGGTGCTTGCCTCAGGGAACCGATTAACTGTCCCTATAAGTAAAAGCAAAAAATGAAGCAGCACCTCACATGATGTAGAAAAATGTGGGGTATCTATCTATCTATCTATCTATCTATCTATCTATCTATCTATCTATCTATCGATCTATCCTGTATATCTCTTTGTTTATCTGATATCAGTGCCTCACTCTCTAGTCTGGTTCTTTCCCTCTCATATCTACATCTAATCTATTCGATCTCTTTATCCAAACTCATATCCATCTTCCTGGATCTATCTTATCTGGTTCTTTTTCTCTCATCTATCTATCTATCTATCTATCTATCTATCTATCTATCTATCTATCTATCTATCCTTATCTATCTGTCCTTGTATTTCTTTATCTGATCTTATCATCTATCTGTCTATCTATCTGGTAGAAGTCCCTTCAGTGGTAGGTAAAAGTAAAAGTAAAAATGGATGCAGAACTCCAAAACGTGGTGTACAAAAATGTGGGATTATCTATCTATCTATCTATCTATCTATCTATCTATCTATCTATCTATCTATTATCTATCTATCTCATAGGTGTCTCTCTCTCTCTCATATATGTAGCTATATTGTCCTCTCTATATACCTATCTTTTGTGTATTTCCTTCTTTTTTATCTGTAGCAGTCTCTTATGTGTATGTCTGTAATTTATCTATATCTCTCATATAGCTGTCTCTCTGTCTATCTCTCCCATATCTGCATCTATCTTTCCAATTTGATTACTTTGCTCTCATATCTCTATCTGTTTGTCTATCTATTCATCTAATCTCATATCTAGCTAATCTCATTTTTATCTATCTTTCATATATGTATCTATCTCTGTTTATCTCATATCTGTCTCTATCTCTCTTATATGGCTCTTTCATATCTGTGCCTATCGTTTTAATATCTGTACTTATGTGTCATATCTGCATGACTTTTTGTCTATTTCATCAATCTCTTTGTATCCCTCTATTTTTATCTCCCATCTCTATCTATCTATCTATCTATCTATCTATCTATCTATCTATCTATCATCTATGTTTCTCTCATCTGATAATTGTATCTTATTGTCTTGCATTCTATCTATCTATCTATCTATCTATCTATCTATCTATCTATCTATCTATCTATCTCTCATACTGTATACATATCTACCTTTAGATCATATATGTACTTATCTCATACTTGTATTTATTGATATATCGCATACAGGTATCTATTGATATCTTATCTAATCTATATATCTATCTTCATGTGATATATTTTTATATCTTTATCCATCCTATATCTGTGTCCATCACTCTAATATGTATCTTATCTATCTATCTATCTATCTATCTATCTATCTATCTATCTATCTATCTATCTATCTGTCTGTCTGTCTGTCTGTCTGTCTGTCTGTCTGTCTGTCTGTCATCTATGTTTCATTCATCTGATAATTGTATCTTATTGTCTTATATTTGTATCTTTCTATATATCATACTGTATACATATCTATCTTTAGATCATATATGTACCTATCTCATACTTGTATCTGTTGATATATTGCAGACAGGTATCTAATGATATCTCATCTAATCTATCTATCTATCTATCTATCCATCTATCTATCTTCATCTGATATCTTTTTATATTGATTTATCTTTATCCATTCTATATCCGTGTCTATCTATCTATCTATCTATCTATCTATCTATCTATCTATCTATCTATCCATCCATCCATCCATCCATCTCATATCGGTATCTACCTATCATATAAATTTACCATTCCTATTTCTTATATCTGACTGTATTTAATATGTATCAGTTTATTTGTGTTTCTTTCCCAGACATCTCTCTATATGTATCAGATTTCTTTCATCTGTCCATCCATCCATGAATCTGTCTGTATTCTTGTCTGTCTGCTTATGACTTCATCAATATTTCATGTGGGACACACTGCATGCATGTGTGTATAAGTACAGACACATTATCATACTTAGGCAGATGAGTACACGCAACCATTTTCTTATTTTATTACGCATTTAAAGAGGCCAGACCACAGGTGTTCAGTAATAATTAGCGGCAGATTCATAAACTATGTCATTACATAAACTTAAAACTTAAAAGCCGCTGTGTCTGCGGGAAAACCAATGGAACGAGAGCCTCAGATTATCTGATATCCTTTAACTTAATCACATGGCTCTTAAGAGAAGGACGAAAACAGCTGTGCCCCCCTAATATGCGTGCAATGTGTGTAAAATGATACATTGTATCGCTGTTTGTTTCAGGAAGGGAAAGAAACATTTATGGAACATAATGGCAATAATTATTATTTCTTAGTGGTAAGTAAATTGCCTTATGACATTTTCAAAGTAAATGTAATAGAACTGATGCAACAATATGGATCAGAGGAATGGCTTTTACAATCATTTTTGCCTGTACAGCTACAATATAAGGATGTGATAGGATCCAGCATTTTTTATCTAATTGTCCCCTAATGACAAAGGAAAAAAAAAAACGTATATAGCCAATGGATAAAGATTCGATAGAGAAGCCTACGTAGTATACGTGACATTGTGGGGTTCTCGTGATAATATATGCATTGTATTTTGCATCCTCTGATTATTTGCCTTAATTGTATTAATGATAAAGACAAAGAAACTGAGGGTTACAGACTTTTATTTTGAGAGGAAAATAACATGGATAACTGAGCATCAACTGACCAGAAATTATTTGCTTCTGTCTGTTAGACACGTAATGGAGTCATTTAACTAGTCAAATTAGGAGCTGTAGAAATGCACCATGCTTCATTACTGAGTTCGAATGGGCACCATTTTACATCTACGTCAAAAATTATCTCATAGCAAATTAATGTTTTCATTGTACTTGGGAAAAGACAAAGCTGTGCTACTTTACCGCCACCTAGAGGCGTCCAGCTATACGCTGCGAAAACTTGCAGGAGTCGAAATCGACTTGACAGCGCAGAATGATAATAACTTTAGGCTCATTTTAAAACATAAGTTATAAAGATGCAATGTGGAAGGATGAAGAGACCGGGAGCAATTTACTTGGCTTCTATCCAAGAATTATGAATAATATTTAAAGCTTTACGATCATACAACTACTCTCACAGTCACAAAATAGATATAGGACCAAGGGTGCAGATAATAGACAGAATGTTGTATTGGATTTGAGTCTTGTAGGTAAATACTGGGCGACTAAAGGATTATTATTTGGATCCTGTCTTACAATACTGCGGGACATAGGCGTAACTGGAAACTCCTGGGCCACAATGCAAAATATGGGCCCACACTTGCCATGTGCTATTTATAATACCGATGTTTCCTTATGGTGTAGAGAAGTCTTTGAGTGCCTGAAGCTTCAGGGCCGAGTAGTGATCGCTTATCTCTGCACTCTCTATAGCTATGTCTCTGCCGTGCAGAGTTGCTGCCAAGTTGTAAGTTTCCTGCTTCAGACTGCTCCCCTAATAAGTTGATAAAAGGAGGTCTCCTTCTGGTTGGAGTTGCGGGGGTCACGTATTTAACTAAGGCTGTGTTCACATTATTCAAACCAGAACAACTGAGACGCCTCGACACCTAGTGTAAGTGTGATCCTAATTAGAGATGAGCGAACACTAAAATGTTCGAGGTTCGAAATTCGATTCGAACAGCCGCTCACTGTTCGAGTGTTCGAATGGGTTTCGAACCCCATTATAGTCTATGGGGAACATAAACTCGTTAAGGGGGAAACCCAAATTCGTGTCTGGAGGGTCACCAAGTCCACTATGACACCCCAGGAAATGATACCAACACCCTGGAATGACACTGGGACAGCAGGGGAAGCATGTCTGGGGGCATAAAAGTCACTTTATTTCATGGAAATCCCTGTCAGTTTGCGATTTTCGCAAGCTAACTTTTCCCCATAGAAATGCATTGGCCAGTGCTGATTGGCCAGAGTACGGAACTCGACCAATCAGCGCTGGCTCTGCTGGAGGAGGCGGAGTCTAAGGTCGCTCCACACCAGTCTCCATTCAGGTCCGACCTTAGACTCCGCCTCCTCCGGCAGAGCCAGCGCTGATTGGCCGAAGGCTGGCCAATGCATTCCTATGCGAATGCAGACTTAGCAGTGCTGAGTCAGTTTTGCTCAACTACACATCTGATGCACACTCGGCACTGCTACATCAGATGTAGCAATCTGATGTAGCAGAGCCGAGGGTGCACTAGAACCCCTGTGCAAACTCAGTTCACGCTAATAGAATGCATTGGCCAGCGCTGATTGGCCAATGCATTCTATTAGCCCGATGAAGTAGAGCTGAATGTGTGTGCTAAGCACACACATTCAGCACTGCTTCATCAAGCCAATACAATGCATTAGCCAGTGCTGATTGGCCAGAGTACGGAATTCGGCCAATCAGCGCTGGCCAATGCATTCTATTAGCCCGATGAAGTAGAGCTGAATGTGTGTGCTAAGCACACACATTCAGCACTGCTTCATCAAGCCAATACAATGCATTAGCCAGTGCTGATTGGCCAGAGTACGGAATTCGGCCAATCAGCGCTGGCTCTGCTGGAGGAGGCGGAGTCTAAGGTCGCTCCACACCAGTCTCCATTCAGGTCCGACCTTAGACTCCGCCTCCTCCGGCAGAGCCAGCGCTGATTGGCCGAAGGCTGGCCAATGCATTCCTATGCGAATGCAGACTTAGCAGTGCTGAGTCAGTTTTGCTCAACTACACATCTGATGCACACTCGGCACTGCTACATCAGATGTAGCAATCTGATGTAGCAGAGCCGAGGGTGCACTAGAACCCCTGTGCAAACTCAGTTCACGCTAATAGAATGCATTGGCCAGCGCTGATTGGCCAATGCATTCTATTAGCCCGATGAAGTAGAGCTGAATGTGTGTGCTAAGCACACACATTCAGCACTGCTTCATCAAGCCAATACAATGCATTAGCCAGTGCTGATTGGCCAGAGTACGGAATTCGGCCAATCAGCGCTGGCCAATGCATTCTATTAGCCCGATGAAGTAGAGCTGAATGTGTGTGCTAAGCACACACATTCAGCACTGCTTCATCAAGCCAATACAATGCATTAGCCAGTGCTGATTGGCCAGAGTACGGAATTCGGCCAATCAGCGCTGGCTCTGCTGGAGGAGGCGGAGTCTAAGGTCGCTCCACACCAGTCTCCATTCAGGTCCGACCTTAGACTCCGCCTCCTCCGGCAGAGCCAGCGCTGATTGGCCGAAGGCTGGCCAATGCATTCCTATGCGAATGCAGACTTAGCAGTGCTGAGTCAGTTTTGCTCAACTACACATCTGATGCACACTCGGCACTGCTACATCAGATGTAGCAATCTGATGTAGCAGAGCCGAGGGTGCACTAGAACCCCTGTGCAAACTCAGTTCACGCTAATAGAATGCATTGGCCAGCGCTGATTGGCCAATGCATTCTATTAGCCCGATGAAGTAGAGCTGAATGTGTGTGCTAAGCACACACATTCAGCACTGCTTCATCAAGCCAATACAATGCATTAGCCAGTGCTGATTGGCCAGAGTACGGAATTCGGCCAATCAGCGCTGGCCAATGCATTCTATTAGCCCGATGAAGTAGAGCTGAATGTGTGTGCTAAGCACACACATTCAGCTCTACTTCATCGGGCTAATAGAATGCATTGGCCAGCGCTGATTGGCCAGAGTACGGAACTCGACCAATCAGCGCTGGCTCTGCTGGAGGAGGCGGAGTCTAAGGTCGGACCTGAATGGAGACTGGTGTGGAGCGATCTTAGACTCCGCCTCCTCCAGCAGAGCCAGCGCTGATTGGCCGAATTCCGTACTCTGGCCAATCAGCACTGGCTAATGCATTGTATTGGCGTGATGAAGCAGTGCTGAATGTGTGTGCTTAGCACACACATTCAGCTCTACTTCATCGGGCTAATAGAATGCATTGGCCAGCGCTGATTGGCCGAATTCCGTACTCTGGCCAATCAGTGCTGGCCAATGCATTCTATTAGCTTGATGAAGCAGAGTGTGCACAAGGGTTCAAGCGCACCCTCGGCTCTGATGTAGGAGAGCCGAGGGTGCACTTGAACCCTTGTGCACCCTCAGCTCTGCTACATCAGAGCCGAGGGTGCGCTTGAACCCTTGTGCACACTCTGCTTCATCAAGCTAATAGAATGCATTGGCCAGCGCTGATTGGCCAATGTATTCTATTAGCCTGATGAAGTAGAGCTGAATGTGTGTGCTAAGCACACACATTCAGCTCTACTTCATCGGGCTAATAGAATGCATTGGCCAGCGCTGATTGGCCAGAGTACGGAACTCGACCAATCAGCGCTGGCTCTGCTGGAGGAGGCGGAGTCTAAGATCGCTCCACACCAGTCTCCATTCAGGTCCGACCTTAGACTCCGCCTCCTCCAGCAGAGCCAGCGCTGATTGGCCGAATTCCGTACTCTGGCCAATCAGCACTGGCTAATGCATTGTATTGGCTTGATGAAGCAGTGCTGAATGTGTGTGCTTAGCACACACATTCAGCTCTACTTCATCGGGCTAATAGAATGCATTGGCCAATCAGCGCTGGCCAATGCATTCTATTAGCGTGAACTGAGTTTGCACAGGGGTTCTAGTGCACCCTCGGCTCTGCTACATCAGATTGCTACATCTGATGTAGCAGTGCCGAGTGTGCATCAGATGTGTAGTTGAGCAAAACTGACTCAGCACTGCTAAGTATGCATTCGCATAGGAATGCATTGGCCAGCCTTCGGCCAATCAGCGCTGGCTCTGCCGGAGGAGGCGGAGTCTAAGGTCGGACCTGAATGGAGACTGGTGTGGAGCGACCTTAGACTCCGCCTCCTCCAGCAGAGCCAGCGCTGATTGGCCGAATTCCGTACTCTGGCCAATCAGCACTGGCTAATGCATTGTATTGGCTTGATGAAGCAGTGCTGAATGTGTGTGCTTAGCACACACATTCAGCTCTACTTCATCGGGCTAATAGAATGCATTGGCCAATCAGCGCTGGCCAATGCATTCTATTAGCGTGAACTGAGTTTGCACAGGGGTTCTAGTGCACCCTCGGCTCTGCTACATCAGATTGCTACATCTGATGTAGCAGTGCCGAGTGTGCATCAGATGTGTAGTTGAGCAAAACTGACTCAGCACTGCTAAGTCTCTGCATTCGCATAGGAATGCATTGGCCAGCCTTCGGCCAATCAGCGCTGGCTCTGCCGGAGGAGGCGGAGTCTAAGGTCGGACCTGAATGGAGACTGGTGTGGAGCGATCTTAGACTCCGCCTCCTCCAGCAGAGCCAGCGCTGATTGGTCGAGTTCCGTACTCTGGCCAATCAGCGCTGGCCAATGCATTCTATTAGCCCGATGAAGTAGAGCTGAATGTGTGTGCTTAGCACACACATTCAGCTCTACTTCATCAGGCTAATAGAATACATTGGCCAATCAGCGCTGGCCAATGCATTCTATTAGCTTGATGAAGCAGAGTGTGCACAAGGGTTCAAGCGCACCCTCGGCTCTGATGTAGCAGAGCTGAGGGTGCACAAGGGTTCAAGTGCACCCTCGGCTCTCCTACATCAGAGCCGAGGGTGCGCTTGAACCCTTGTGCAGCCTCGGCTCTGCTACATCAGAGCCGAGGGTGCGCTTGAACCCTTGTGCACACTCTGCTTCATCAAGCTAATAGAATGCATTGGCCAGCACTGATTGGCCAGAGTACGGAATTCGGCCAATCAGCGCTGGCCAATGCATCCCTATGGGAAAAAGTTTATCTCACAAAAATCACAATTAAACACCCGATAGAGCCCCAAAAAGTTATTTTTAATAACATTCCCCCCTAAATAAAGGTTATCCCTAGCTATCCCTGCCTGTACAGCTATCCCTGTCTCATAGTCACAAAGTTCACATTCTCATATGACCCGGATTTGAAATCCACTATTCGTCTAAAATGGAGGTCACCTGATTTCGGCAGCCAATGACTTTTTCCAATTTTTTTCAATGCCCCCAGTGTCGTAGTTCCTGTCCCACCTCCCCTGCGCTGTTATTGGTGCAAAAAAGGCGCCAGGGAAGGTGGGAGGGGAATCGAATTTTGGCGCACTTTACCACGTGGTGTTCGATTCGATTCGAACATGGCGAACACCCTGATATCCGATCGAACATGTGTTCGATAGAACACTGTTCGCTCATCTCTAATCCTAATGTAAGAGAATTCTTAGAGAATACTTGCCTTCCACTTTAATTCCACTAAGAAATGGTTGGCAACAAACCCAATAGCATACTTTAACTTAATATTGGATCTTAGCTCAGGACATCCCTACGCTACTGCCTGAACCTTCGGTTATAAACTGCCACCAAGTAGGAAGCTTTCACATCCTCAATAGCCCTAGTGGCTTCACTATGGTGCCTTATATATACCTTAAATGAGTTTTTCCACAATTGACATTTATCACTTTATCCACAGGTCAGAGGATACATTTGTGATCACTGGGACCTTACAGGGGGCTCGTGGCCCCCATTGTCATGTATTTGGAGCCAGCTGTGGATCAGTGATAAATGATGATTGTGAGAATTTCTCTTATTATACCCTGATAAACATATCTTAAAGGTATCAATGGAGGGGACAGATGTCTAGGATAACCACAGACATTGAAGCCCTGCTCTTCTTGGCTGCACATGTTTTCCTCTGTATTGAAAGATTGCAAGGTACTGTAACTAGTATATGTCTTTTAGTGGAAAACTCCCCAATTAACCTCTAGCGAATCCAACAACTCCGTACCCATTACCCATTTATGTAAATGAGAACTGTGTAATACTTAATTTCCCCATCTGGACACACTGTGATCAGTGTAATGTGGGGGGGCCCTTTTAACAAAAGTGGAATAACCTTTTAAACATCTCTATAAATGCAGTTATGTCCATGATGGAATACATAGGAAGAAAGTTTGATATGAAAACCACATTATACTTGGGATTGCGTTCTCCATCAGATAAAACACTAGACGGGTCTTTTGCAGGTGACAGACATTAAAAACAAACTGTACCAATTGCCTGTTTTTGTTATTGCATTCCAAGTGTCTAACCTTTCATTGTGATGGAACTCACAGACATGAATATTACATTTGTACATCAGAATGGAAAATATTCTAATTCTCAAGAATAAGTCACTTTTGCAATTGCCTCTTTAAGTAACTTCCAGATATTTTAAAATCCTTCAGCACGGGGAAAGCGGCATTAATAGAGGCCAAAAACAGTGTTTTCCTCATGTCAATTCACAAGTGAGACTTTTGCAGAATACTCAAGATTGATCAAGCAGCAAATGAGCAGTCAGTTGGATGCGGGCTGCAAAGACGGGGGGAACGTGGAGTGTTGTGAAGAAAATAATATTTTTAATAGAATTTCAAGTGATTGATCCCATTTCAGGAGTGCAGGGTGAGACATGGAGTGGGATATTTGGTAAATGGATGTACTGAAATTATAGTTAAGAATGATTAGAAATTAGAGTTTATAAACTCTCTACTGCCTGGCCTCAGTTTTATAATGAATTTATATCCACCTAAACATAATAATTAAAACGGATTGTATGTAAAGCTATCGTATCAGTCAGTTCAGAGGCCGCATCAAGTTGAATCAAACACATGTTCTCAGTAACATTATCAGACTGCTTTCCTGAAAAACTCTGTGCTGCAGGGAACCCGGGCTCTCGCCACTGTGTAATACAACAATCTATGACCTCCGATAAGATAAGCATACTCCTCTCTACAAAAATCTGATCCGTTGGGAATTCTGCTTCTTCCACTATGTAATTAATAGTCTTTGATCTTTCCCATATTGAGTGTTCCCTTCTCCTGAAATATTCTGTGCTGCTGGGAGATCCCTCCACTAAGTAACTCTCAGTTTTTGACCATTAACTTATCTTCATGCTCATCTTCATCATTACCATCATGGCCCTATTACATTCAGCCCTGTTCTCGCTATCATCATCACAGATCAACAGCATATGCCTCACCTGAAATCCTCTGTGCTCCTGGAGTACTCTCAGTCTATGTCTGCATGCACAAGGCCATATGCATGTAGCCAGGCCATGACTGAATGGCACGTCAATGATACTAATGTGCTGCCCATCCCTCCATGGCCCAATTCACGTCTATCAGCAAACCTGGAACCAAAATGGACAGGAATAGGTCCTGTCATAAGTTTTACCCCAGACTCACTGCCACATACACTGGTTTGTGACAATACACGGGTGTGTGCATGCAGCCACTGAAAATTAATGGGTCGCTGCGCTAGTTGTGAAAGACATGGCTTGCACACTGACAAAGCACACAGTTGTGTGCATGGCGCCTATGACTTAAAATGCAACTCTAAGGCCTGGTTTACATCTGCACATGGGTTTCCGTTCAGGAGTCTACTTGGGGACCCCTGAACAGAAACCTAATCCGCATTAAAAAAGTGGTTACCTTAGGAAACTCGCAGACCCCATAGACTATAATGGGTTCTGTGAGGTCTTTTCTCTCCACTTTTTTAATGCAGAGAGGGGAACGGAATGGTCCTAATGCAGATGTGAACCAGGCCTTATAAACATCTTTACATTAATTTCCTCTGAAAAGCTTTGTGTCTTCAGATATAGTTACATAGTAGATGAGGTTGGATAAAGACATCAGTCCAGCAAGTCCAACCTATAACCCTACAATCCCCTACAGTGTTAATCCAGACGAAGGCATAAAACCCCATGAAGCTCATGCCAATTGCCCCAATTCAGGGAAAAAATTCCTTCCTGACTCCAATCTGGCAGTCAGTATAAAAACCCTGGATCCTTAAAATCCTTAGACCTTTGTGCTATTGGTTTCTAGAGAAATATTTCTAGCAACTCAAAATACTGTTACGAACTATTCTGGGACACCACAACAAAGATCTAACTGGGGATCACATTGTGATGACCTGTTATTGTGGCCAGAAGAGTCTGATGTTTGTTTTCCCATGCAGTCCCTTTCTTTGACCCCCTTGCCACTCATCCCATAGTCTTGTTTGCTGACAATGCTTAAGCAGAAGAGAGTCCTATATAGTTTCTCATTTAACCAAAGAGGAGTTAGACTCCCCTTGGGCAAGTGCCCATATGGGCTGCCCCTATGGTATGTACATCCTTGATAACAC
Organism: Leptodactylus fuscus; assembly: GCF_031893055.1. Taxonomy (NCBI): domain Eukaryota; kingdom Metazoa; phylum Chordata; class Amphibia; order Anura; family Leptodactylidae; genus Leptodactylus; species Leptodactylus fuscus. Next base: position 69,483,730 of record NC_134271.1, read on the forward strand.
ATAAGAAAGTAACTAAAATCTAACCTTTAATGTTGCTTGTGCACCCACATCTGTACCAGTATAATTACCCGCCACCATTTAGGTAATGCGCCCCCTCAGACATAGCCACTTGCTGTACAATCACCTTCTCTGCAATGACAAAAACCCACTTTTAGCTCCAATGTTCTGAAGTGATCTCTTTATAACGATTGTATCACTCTTTCCATTTGTTTTTTATACATTTGTTATAATTTCCTTTTTTTCATATTTAGCTTGGCTTACGCATTTCAGTGTGAAAAGGGTAATTGATGGGCTGCTGAAAAAAATACACAAGAACAGAACAGAAGAAAAAAAAATAACACTTGAGTTTAAAGCTATGTCTGAATCAAAGGGCATTGTATTCTCGGCAGAAGTAACATAATCTTTTGTTTTCCCGTTTATTGCTGGAAATTGTTACAATTGTTGGGTTTCGCTGTAGAGTATACGCTTTTTCTGCTTCGGCTTTTGTCAAGCTTTGTCAAGGAGCTTCAAAGTGAATATCTACCCTTTGCATTTTACTTTTAATAGGACCCAAGCTCTGTTCTGATAAATGTCTTAATACAGCTTTATAGTGGTCAGAGCTCGGTTTTTCAGAAACAGAGCTCGGGCTCTTCTATGTCAACCTACAGAGATTAGTGGATTACTGCATACTGTTTATACACAGAACACAATAAGAAAACTCTATGCAGTAAGCTCCCTCATGTGGCTGCTGAAGACGGACAACATTTTAGTATTTAAATCTCTGCTTATACAGCAAAAAAAAAGTGTCCGAAAAATAGACCTCTGACTACTATAGAGATATAAAATGCACAAAGGGGGGACACCGAGTGTCGATATAGTATAGTATTTCAGATAGTGAGGTGAGAATTGCTAAGAGTGGCTTCTTACCTCCTGGTAGGTCACAACACCACAACAGCATATAATGAGCCCAAGAATGGTGGTAGGTGCTTTCCCCTTAACGCTGACCAAAGGTAGCGTGATTGTCAATACGAGGAGCCTTCAGGGTTCTGGACCAATCAGGTAGGGAGGAATATGGGTGAAGCGCATACAAACTCAATCTTTCTCAAGAGTTCTTCAATAACTTTATTGAGTACCAAGCACGACGCGTTTCGGGCTGGGCCCTTTCTCAAGTGCAATTAAAACTGGCTTGTTGGTTGCCAACCCATATTCCTCCCTACCTGATTAGTCCAGAACCCTGAAGGCTCCTTGTATTGCTATAAAGATATATCATGACATGTATTAGTATAGAGCACTAGAGACTTCAAGACAGTTAAAGGGATGTTGAGAGGATATGCATTACTGATTGGTGGGAGAGTGACCTCTGAGATCCCCAGCAATCTCTTACAAGGTTGGACTGAGGTCACTTTAGGAGTTCTCCTGCATAGCAGCATCCTAGCAACCCTTTGTGCAGACCCAGGACCCTTTACGTGAATAGGGTTGTTTTGTAGGTCCCACACAAGGGTAGCTGGAAGTATTGCTACTGTATACAGGGAAAATCAGTACCACTGCATATACCTAGTGCTCTTTCCTCTTCATTGCAAGGATCAATTGTTGGCAAGCAGACACCAATAACATCTCACTTTGTATAGTAGGTAAAATCCTGCTTAGCAAAATGGCAGAAGTCTCTGAATATCATTTCTCCGTTCTTTACAAGTCTTCTATTGTATATAATCTCTGCTCGCTGGGCTGTGGAGCCCTCACTCTGTTTACTAAGGCCAGGCTTGCAGATGAAATAATTTATAACCCTTCCTGTTGGGTTTTTATGTAATAACTTTGAAACTCATATAAAGTAATGATCCACAAACTCTTTTAATGTTCATTATAAAATGTGAAATATTCCGCAGAACTGTGCCAATTATGTGACCAGACATAACTGTTTCACACATGAGTAAATACAGGGAGGCTTTAACACAACTATATTATCACCTTGTCTATTCTTTCGCACTGATGGGATAACACGACTTAAGTATTTTTTTTTATCTTACTCGGAAAAAATTAAGTAATGGACAAATTTCCATCAAGCTTGCGTTTATTGGTTTTCACAATAAAGTGCTTGAATATATAAAACTATATTTGGTAACCTGCACTGAGCTTAGTAAAAGCTGAGCACTATTCCACAGTTTATATGTGTTATTTCTGCCAATGTATCAATAAGTAATGGTATTATATTTATGGATGAATAATAATATATTCAGGAGTGTTATATGTTCATAGACCTACGTGCTGTCCGCCATTTCAGTTGCGCATCTTTCTCTAGCTCTCTCAGACTCCCCATAGTTAACACTGTAAGGACTTGCCATATACTGATCCTTGCCTTCTTCATACACAAGAGCTATATTCACAAATCAGAGCTGAAATATCCCAATATTCCTTGCTTGTCCATTGTCTGCACAGAGCTGTAACTCAGGGCTCAGTGGAACATACAGTATATAGTAATAGTACTCAAAAAAAGTTCAGCCTCGTTCACACTTGTACTTGTATGCAAATTTAGAATCTCAATACAGTGCACAACATCATATCGCCCATCTTATTGTGGCAGTATTGTTTTATGCAGATGCACTATATTGTTTTCTAGTAGATCTAATATAATCTAATATGATCTGAACAGAATCTTGAACCAAAATGCACAACTTTATATAAAGCACAGTGTTGCCCTTTAAAGGGGTATTTCAGTAATAAGTTATTCCCTATTCATTGCATAAGATATAATTGTGAGATTGGTGAGGGTCCAATTGCTGGGACTGTCATTGATCATGAGAGAAGGATCTCAATTCTCCCATTGGAATGAAATGGTCGTCAGGCGTGCGTGCACACCATGGCTCCATTCACTGTCTATCGGACTAATGAAGATAGCCAGATGTTGCACTAGGTGGCACTCTTCAGCAAAATGGAGACTCTAGATCCCTGTTCTCCCTATTTGTGGGGCTCTCAGCTGACTGACTGTCACTGATCTAGCAGTTAGTCCATATCCAGGGCATTGGGAATAACCTGTTATTACCGGAATAATATGACAGGTCATCATCAATATCAGATCAAAGGGGTCTGAAACTGGACACCCCCTCCAATCAGCTGTTTGGAGAGGCTGCAGCCTCTTCACTGTATACCAAGTATAGCGCCATTAATAGTATAGTGGCTATGCTTGGTATTGCAACAAACAATGTGACTCATGAGAAAAACTGGCAAATGGAGGTACTGACAAGATTGGAGTCACCAGGTTAGGAGCCATGATTTCTAGCAGCATACTGACATGCTGTTAGTATAGGGATCCCAAACCTGGTGACGAGTTCCCTTTAAAGCATCCAATAACCTAACGTTTCTGTAATATAGCAGAATTTTGTATTCTGAATAATCAGAATTTTACTATGTCAACAAACCCGAGAGTTATCTGCACTGTAAAAATGTCAGGTCTGTATTACAACTCTGACCTAACGTCCCCAGGGACAGTTCTAGCTTTGTGATAAAAGCCTTCCATGTCCCATCATCTCACTGCAGAATTCCTATGACAGACTTTCCAGCAGGGTTAAACTTTTGTCCCTGTGACTCACACAACTGTCTCTTTGTTCCAGCTCCTTTTTGATGATTATACGCCCCTTCAAAAATTTTTACATGAATTGACACTTGTTCTAATATTTCATGTGCCGAGAAAGAGAAAGGGGTCTGACGGAAAATACATAAACACATTTCTACATGTTGCATTTAGTGTCCTTTGAGCCAGGGATTCTTTGAGAGAGCAGTCACAGTGTCACAGTGTTGCTGGTAGCTTGTGTCTTTACAAGAAAACTTGCATTCAGCAACTCTAAGACCCTCGCTGGCCGCACAATGTTCTACCTTGCAATCTGCTCTGTGTGTTTTTGAACATTGTGCGTCTCCATTGAAAGTGAGGTTTGTCTGATCAAATGTCACTCAAGCCCTGTCACAAAAAGAATGTATGATTTGCCATGGCCTGAATAGCAGAGACCCACTCCAAAAGGATTAGTCCTCAGCTATTTCTTAATTCTCATCTGTAGACCAAGGAAACGGATAAAAGCAGGTCTTTGTTGAGTACAATTTCTTTAGGTCGGATTTTTTTTTTCTCTCTAGGAATGTCTGTATGCTATTATATGGCCCTTAACCCCTTCCACAACCTGGATATAATATCTATATTGCTACTAATAAATATCTTAACAAGTTTTCCATTCTATATAAAGAAATCACAATTACCATGCAATGAAAAATTTATAACTTACTTATGCACTTTCAAGATCTCTTCTTGCTGTCAGTGAATGGCACCAGTTTTCTTTACATCTAAATCTGTACAGGCCTAATATTTGTTATATTCAAGGGTTTGTTACAATTGTATCCATATCAATTCCTTTAAAATATATCAGGATGGAACATAGGAATGTCTAGACAATGTAATGCTACAACCCACGTTGCGAATGTGCAGCTTTTTGACCACGGAAAAAACGTTGCATATTACGGTACCTGAAAAGTGGATGGGTTTCTGGCTAGTCCCATCCACACACTGCAGAAAAAAAAATTGCTTTTGCAATCGCACATGTCAATTATATCTATGGAAACGCTGGCATTTTCTGTATAGGTATAATAGAGACAGAAAACTCTTCAGACTTTCTGTGAAAAACGTCATGGAAAAAATGCAATGAGTTTCTGTTATGGTATTTTCCGTAGCGTTTTTTTGGCTGCAACTCGCTATGTGTGATGTTTTTAGCCCCTGGAATGTTTTTGTGGCTTATGCAACTTTTTAATACTTTGTACCAAATTTATTAATGCCCTGCACCATTTTATAGAAATCTTTTTTCACTCTATGGCAGTGTGGGCCTGGTTCACATTGGTGCACAGGTTTAAGCCTTATTTATTGCTTGTGACTTTTTAATAAGTTGCTAAATTGTTGTACAAAAACAGACTACACTTCTAATTTGGCTTAAAAAATACACCAAAAACCCCCTAGTGAGCTGTGATGGCTTTCCCCTGGAGAAATGAACCACTTTGATAAATTTTGTCACAAAAAAAAAAATCAATATTAAAAAATAAGCCAAATCAAAAAAGTGACTAAAAATTCATTGGCCTAATGAAAGGAACCGGTGACGTCACACAGTGACAGTGCTGAGGCCACTCATGGTGGTGAGGACTTCATCTGGCAGAAGCCCAGGTACATACTAGACCAGACCGCGGCAAAGGACATTGGAGCGCCAGGGATGGTGGAGTGTAATTTTATGTTTCACCTTCCCTGGCCTCCTGCCCAGGTACTGAGATTCCTGGACAACCCCTTTAATGTCATGCTTTGCAGTCAAGTTGTTAAAAATTATATCCAGCCATTCCTTAACAATTTTCATTGCTGGGAAAACTGTGTGATAACCATAATGGGGGCCATTATGCATGGGTTGTGCATCAGCAAGGTTTCTAAAACTCCCTCCTGATAGTACACTTTCTACCAATAACTATTTGGACACCCATGCAAATGAAGATATCTGCGGTCGTGATGTACGTCACGTCTTCCGCCATTAAATAGGAAACAGCATTGGCATTAGTGCATTGGCATTAGTCACATGCAAGATGCCATGAAGTGCAGAGTTGTCCGATTTCGAGAAAGGGGTAATTGTGAGGTACCACAGAAATGGTCCTTAAGGGACATAGCAAGGGAACTGAATTACCCAAAACTGACAGTGGCCTATGTGATTACAAAGTGGAAGGTGAACGGTGATTGTTGGAATGTGCCCAGAGTTGGCAGACCCCCAAAACTGGGAGAGATAAAGACCGACAAGTGCTGGCCAGAGGAATCGCACCCAACCGATGGCTCACATACACCAGGAGTTTCACCAGGCATCCGAGAGTATTGTGTTGATCAATACCAACCGTAAGGAAACATCTGCTTTTCTATTCTATCACAGGTGTCCAAATACTTATTGGTAGACAGAGTAGCAATGAGTCTCCATGCTGCTCCCCATACCCTATTACATTGAGCAAGACAGCCATTAGTCCATATGTTCATTTTTCCTACAGCTATGGAATATGATAGCAGGAAGCAGATTTGTTACCATGGTCGAATTGTCCACTTTTCTTATGCAGTAAAGTGGATAAATCTCTCCCATTGTATCCATACCATAAGACTTGTTATCAAAGCGCCATTTTGTAACCAGATTTCATCTTAGAAATGAATTATTGGAAACACCCGCGGTATATCTCCTGGGATGGGTCTTACAGCCAGACAGTTTCCCTTCATTTGTGCTGTCTTGTTTTATTTATTTGGATGTAATAGATAAGGACATGCATCGTATACAAATGTAAGATTTAGATCTCTGACCATCTATAGTAGTTATATACACAGTAGGTATGATGGCAACAAAACTCTGATGTGAGTCTCACATCTCATTTCTGTGCTGCTTCTAAGGTATCGGGCTACATGCATCTAAGAAACCATTATATCCCCCCAGTGCATGTAAATAAACAAGACTAAGTAACTGTGTAATAGTCTTAATGAAATATATACTACGGTTCTGTATTTAGGTACAGAAAGCTTCAGGGGAACACCCAGTAAGCTTAAAGCTTGCAGCTCCACAAGCATGTATGGTGGAAGAGCAGGTCTTGAAGACAAAAAGTACAGGGCTCTACAGGTACACAGGCAGGGGCGTAACTACCGGGGAAGCAGCGGAGGCAGCTGCCACAGGGCCCAGGATACTAGGGGGCCCGGTGACAGCGGCTACTGCTGCAGATTTTTATTTTTTTTTTAAATAGGCTGTTACCTGCTACAGTAACTCCAGCACGTAACGGGCCCTATTTACTGCAGCGCCGGGGGCTGCCTGAAGATGGAGAGGAGCTGCCTCCTCCACAGTCCATCTTTTAACAGTAGTAAAGCTAGCAATTGCTGCCTTTACTACTGCACCTAAGCAGGGGTCGCCTGCTGTCCGGGCCCCTGCTGCCTCCCAGCACTTGCATAGTGACAGCAGGCAGGAGAAACTTCTATCTCCTGCCCGCTGTCCCCAGACCCTGTGCCGGCATCTATACTAGTAGATTGAAGGACCTGAGACATGACGTCATCATGATGTCATCAAAGGTCCTTTAATCTACTAACAGACTCAGTGTCTTTTGTGGGCGGAGCTACCTGGATTGTACAGGTCAGTGTACAATGGGGGGAATAGGTTATAGGCCGTGAGGAAGAGGGGTACATGGGTGTGCAGGCTGTGTGAGAGAAAGTCTGCACCCCCATTCCTTCCTTTCTCACATACAGCCTGCACACCCATGTACCCCTTCTACTCACAGTCTGCACCCCCCCCCCATTCTGCCTTATTTGAGTAAGAGGGGTACATGGGCATGCAGACTGTGTGTGAGCAAAGAGGGTGACCTGGGGGTGCATGTTGTGTGTGAGAAAGAAGGGGGAATGGGGGTGCAGACTGTGGGTGAGCAAAGAAAGAGGAATGGGGGTGCAGGCTATGGGTGAGAGAGTGTGGTGGAATGGGATGTTCCCCCCTCCATATCACCCTCTTGCTTGCACACAGCTTGCACCCCCATTTCCCCTCTTGCTTATACACACTCTGCACCCCATGTCACCCTCTTATTCACAAACAGCCTGCACGCCCATGTACCTCTCTTGGAGGGGGCTCCATGTCAAAATTTCACCACGGGGCCCTGCTATTCCTAGTTACGCCACTGTACACAGGCACATATTGGTTTCACATTAATTCCTAACAAACATGCACCAACAGGGGGCTACACGGTGGCTCAGTAGTTAGCACTGCAGACTTGCAACGCTGGAGTCCTGGGTTTGAATCCCGCCAGGAACAATATCTACAAGGAATTTTTTTTTTTCCTATCAGTATGTCTTTGTAGGCCATTGGAAAAAAACAGACAGTAAGTGTCCGTTTTGTAACATTGAGGTATACGGGCAACGGACATATAACGGACAGTAACTGATAGCCATCAGTTACTGCCCGTTTGTGTCCATTATCATAGATAATATGAGCGGACACCAATGGTAGTGTGAACCCTACCTAACAATGATTGTTTTTCTGTAGAATATGCATTAATCCCATTTATAATTCATCTGTATCTAGAACAGTCTCAGGATTGAGCGGGTTCCAGACCCCTACTGTTCATGCGGCATATTCTAGTCATTAGTTTACATGATGGAGAAATACTTTTGTTTGGGATCTTATTGGAAGAACAGGTGTTATGACTCCCACTAGCTAATTCAAGGATACCACTACAGAGTTGTGCAACCCTCTCCATTAAAATCTATGGTACTTATGGAAAGATCAAAGTATACTGCGGTCAATTTGGCAGGTTAACACCACCCTTTAATGTGGTTCTCTGATTATGTTAGAAGGTCCACAAGCTGATCACACGCCACTCTACAACTGTTGGCCAAAATCTTGCCCGTGGTGTTCAATTCCACTGCAGCACCTCCGCAGGAACAATTAAGTATTACACAATTTTCATTGAAATCAAAGGACTATCCATGTAATACATGAAGTAATACATGAATGTCATTGCTTGAGACACTCTTTCTACAGTATCTGAAAATGACTTATGTGTTTATATTGGATATTTTCTGGAATATACAAGTCTTGTATTAAAGACCACCTAAGGTTTTACAGTTTTCAAAAAAAGGTTAAATCTAGTTTTCCCTTTAAATAAAAAAGTTACAATCATTCAACCTTGTTAGCGCAGGAAAAGTTTAATAATGATTTTTTCTGTGTAAACCGCAGTTTGTGTTGGGACCTTGTATGTCACAGTAATTTAAGTACAGTCATTTTGTACATTCTGATCCCATTATGCTACATTGTTACTGAATAAAGAGCAGTATTATGTTGCGCCTATAAAGGGCAGAAGGGTTCTGAATTTTATCTGCTGAACGAATCAATCTGGATTATGTCAGCTGAAAAGAATTGTGGACGGCCGGCTCCAGCAGATGGGGGATATATAGCCGGGTTTTTTTTAATGTATCTGTTCATTTGAACACATCACCAGAGATAATACCGCGTGGTGACTGAAATGAACTTTTGTTTCTTCTTCTTTTTTTCACTTTTTTCCCTCCCTAATGATGACTGTACCAATTATCATTTCAACATAGAATATTAGGAGATCAATTGGGACCGAATGGCATTTCCTAGTCGCCGTACACTTTTTTATTTAAGCTGCTCTGACAAGCTGTCTAGGTTGTGGGAACAGAACAGAGGAAGTAATGGGGGGGGGCTGGGGGGGATACAAAAAAGGAGGGTTTGGCTTGGCAGCTGATGTGAGCATCTGATCTACAATTCTGGAATTAGCAAGTTTTTGTAAAACAAAAATAAAAATAAATCTCCTTTTAGCCAAAAAGTAAATAGCATTGGAAGTTAATTAAAACATGCAACTGCAATTCTACACTAAAACCCCAACTCTCCCCAAGGAACTTTTAATCTTTTTTTTTTACAGTTTATGGTTTATATGAAAGAACATTATTATTTTTTTAATGGAAAAAAAAACACAAAAATGAGGATATATAAAAATAAATCTAAATACCCCTGTCTCATTGTAATGGTATGCATTGTGATATTTGATACAGTGTATACACCATGACAGTATCCTAGTTAACCCCAGGGAGTGCTATTAATATATACATACATATATCACCAGTTACATGATGGAAAAGTAATATCTGGCTAAAGTTACACAAACAGGAGGGAAGTTCCCAGAAGATAATCTGAATGTGGATGAGTTTAGGATTCAGGGCAAGCATACATTGGAAGAAGTGTCACCAAAAGCGCAGAAAAGTAGTTCAATTTGTGTACTGTACATAGGGGGCAGTATTATATCAGCAAGACTCTTATACATAGGGGGCAGTACTATAGTAGGTAGATTTCTGTACATAGGGAAAGCCATATAATAGTAGCAATATATTAGTTGCAGTATTAAAGTAGTTGTATTGTTGTGCATACAAAGTAGTATTATAGTAGTTATATTCTTGTACAGAGGGGCAGGATTATAGTAGCTGAATTAGGGAGTATTATTAGGCTGTTCACACGGGGTATTTTGGCCAGGATTTTGAGGCCGTATCCACCTCAAAATCCTGACCAATCCTGTTCCGGCTCCTGGAAAAAAGAAGCAATGTGCTCATTCTTCAGGCAGATTTGCCTCGCGAATCCATATGAAGACACTCCCTCCTCCCGACTAGGCCCATTCATTTGGGTCTAACCTGGAGCGGAGTGCGTAACTGGATGCCGGTATATTGCACAGGCATCCAGTCACAGCTACCCGTTTTTTGGTCCAGAAACTATGGCAGCCTCTGCTTCAGTTTCTGGACCAAAAAAACCTAGTGTGAATCCGGCCTTACAGCTGTATTCTTATACATAAGGGGACAAATGATAGTAGTTATATTTTTGTACATAGGGGTCAGTACTATAGTAGGTATATTTCTGTACATAGGGGTCAGTACTATAGTAGGTATATTTTTGTACATAGGGGTCAGTACTATAGTAGGTGTATTTCTGTACATAGGTCCAGCCATATAATAGCATTACTGTATATTAGTTGCAGTGTTAGTGGCAGTATTAAAGTAGTTGTATCCATTGTAATACTATAGTAGTTGTATTCTTCTATAGAGGAGCAGGATTATAGTAGCTGTATTATTGTACATTCAGGGCAAATTATTCCAGCTATATTCTTATACATAAGGGGTAGAATGAGAGCAGTTATATTATGTACATAGGGGGCAGTCATATATAGTTATATTCTTGTACAGAGCATCAGCATTATAGAACTTACCGTATATTTTTGCACATGGGATATTTCTATAGTAGTCATATTACTGTACATAAGTAGCAGTACTATATTAGTTGAGTTGTTCTACGCAGAGCAATATCATAGGAGCTATATTCTATTATATATAAGGTAGTCATGTATACATAATAGTAGTCATATTATTGTCCATAGTAATAATACTAGTTATATAACTATCATGTAGTTATATTGTACACATGAGCAATAGACTTAACTTATACATTTATACACAGGGGCAGTTTTATAGTAGTTACAGTATATTCTTGTACACATGGACCAATATTATAGTATGTACAAAAAGAGAAAAACATGGCCCGCACATCCCAATCTTATACATTGATCTAGTAGTGCTTCTCAGCAAATTCTACAATACTGAACATGAGGTTCTTAGTATACATATTGAGCAAGGTGTATAAGCCCACTAGCCACTTCACGGCGACCTCTTTATAGTGGGTCCCTACTCTACTGGGTGCGGTGCCGCACAGCGACCGCCACAACCGCAACACGGCGCCCACAGGGCGAGCGACCCAGTGGCCCGGCAACACCCCTGCCACCAGACCAAGCCCCCAGGGCTCTGGGCCGCGCCGCCCCATGGGCACCGCACCACAGAAGCAGCAGACACTACGCAACACCACACCATGTGAACAGATCTCAAAAATTCACCTTACCATATTGCCCCAGTCAGAGGACTGAGAGCTAGTAGGTGGGTCCCTTTTTGCAGTCTCCTGCTAATTAAAAACACCTGGGCAAAATGGGGGGAGTGCTGGTACCAAGGCAAAACAAAAAAAAATGGTGAAGGAAGAAACTTACCAGACATGTACAAAAAGAGAAAAACATGGCCCGCACATCCCAATCTTATACATTGATCTAGTAGTGCTTCTCAGCAAATTCTACAATACTGAACATGAGGTTCTTAGTATACATATTGATCAAGGTGTATAAGCCCACTAGCCACTTCACGGCGACCTCTTTATAGTGGGTCCCTACTCTACTGGGTGCGGTGCCGCACAGCGACCGCCACAACCGCAACACGGCGCCCACAGGGCGAGCGACCCAGTATTATAGTATCTACAGTCTTGTACATATGAGCAGTATTACTGTAGTTATATTCTTGTACGTACTATACGGTGGCACACTTCAGTGTACAACAAGTCCAAAGAAAAAATGTATTTACCTATTTTACAGTACAATATGAATTTCTTTTTGAAACCATGTTCAAAAAATGTTGTCTTTGGATTTGCTGTATATTGAGTCGCCGCTTCCTCCTCCATGTACCTGGTACAGAATACAGAGGGCTGGTCTAACCTCAGAAGCTTGCACCTATTTGGTGCTTCAATTGTGCTGCTATGTTCCTTGATTTGAATACTGAATATAGGGAACCGTATTATAGTCATTATATTGTTTTATATAGGGGGCAGTATTATAGTAGTTCTACAATTGTCCATAGGGGGTAGTAATATAGTAGTTGTACAATTATCCATAGGGAGGAGTGTTATAGCTGCAGTGTCACATCTGTAACAGTTTGTCACTTCCTCACCTACTTTATGAGTTCTGGATAGTAAGAAATCCGCCCTTGCATAGGAAGCAATTTAGTATAAAAATACACATAAAGTTTATTTAATGAAGCCAATTTTATGAGTTATATATGATAACTATAACAATGATATTAATGTGATTTGCGACTAATATTGTCCTTTAAATTATTTAGGATTTTCCGTCTCTTTGATTTTCGTGCTGTTTCTCATCAGTTTGCTCAGACCACAACGATTTTTACTGCCTTTGAGATATTTACTCTCGAAATCAATGGACTACTGTGTTATTATATTGTACCAAGCTGCTTGGTGTGTTTTTTTTATTCTGCAAATCTAATGCCACCATCTGCAAAGTTCTGGATTTTATAATACATCTAAGCTGTTTTTAATCTATTTTTACTGCCATGTTCTGTCCTGAAATGTCAAAGAGCGCAGAATAGGTCTCGGAATTAACATGACAGTTAAGAAACTTGGCAAGATCCGGGAGCAGATTGTGACATTAACACAATACAAAAGAGATTGATGAAATTAACATTAATGTATGCTTGTAGACACTCGGCGAAACCTATACATTCACCGTGATGAAATTAAAAAACATGGGGATTTTTTTAAAACATTTTTTTATGTTTGTATCATTAAATACAAATCTGTGCAGTGAAAAGACATTTCCATATGAAAGGAACTTACTAAAAAAATAGGACTGTAATCCTTTCTCTGGATTAAACAACAGGTTTATGTATCCTAGGTCAAATGAACATATGGTTAGGTTTGGATGCCAATATCATTTGAGATTTTTTTTTTTTTTTCGGAATCTGTAATAAACAGCTTTCAAAAGAGAAATTCTGTATTTCAGCAGCTGCAAAATGTATTATATGGTAAAAGCAGTCGTAAGCACCCGGAGTTCATTTAAGTTCACGGTTAATTCAAAAAATAAGTCGCCGAGCCTTCTATCTCTGTATAACACAAACAATATTAAAATGCTATCTTTAAAACATCATCTCAGCTCCTGCCCTTTAAAATCTGCAGCTGTTTTTGTTAGTCATAGCTGTCCAGTAAAAGGCCTGGTACAGATTGTAAAAAGCATTTTTTTGTGCTGAACAATAATTTCTTTGCAAAAGCAGCAGAGAAAATGATGAGGGTGAATGAGGTGTGGTGAAAAAAAAAAAAAAAATCAAAAACAGTATAAAAAATTGAATATCCTGCGTAGTTTGTAGAATGCAAAATCCGTGACCTGTCTTAAATTATTAAATTAAATGTTTGATAGCCGTAATTACTTAATCGCGTGTTAATTGAGAGCCCCATTAGTACAAATTATGATTCCACTACACGCCAGCGACAATGTTTCTTCATGGGTGTTTAAATCTGAAATACAGGCTTCAGGGTTTCGGTGCATAAGAAGGATGACAGTGTCGGTCCTGAAAGGTCCAGTTGTTCAGTCAAAAAGATGTTAAAGTTATGGACCTGTTGGACTTACCTATAAATGGGTCCCGATTGTGTTTTGACCGATGGTGAAAACAACCGTGAAAAACATCCATTTCACGGCCTTTTTGCACTGTTTTCACAGATCTCTCATACATTGCAGTGTATGTAGAGATCCGTGAAATCGGACAAAAATAAGCATGGCCCATATTTTGAGGATCCGGTACAACGGATTGTCAAATTATCAGTCATGTCAATAGTTCCCATTCACAGTGATATTAATGCGACTGTGTGATGGGCGCTAAAAAAATGGGTAAGGGCTCGTTCACATCTGCGCCCGGTCTACGTTCTGCAGGTTTCCGTTTCCTGCACAAAACAGAGGCAGGAGACAGAAACCTGCAGGACTCTTTCATACCCATTCAAATGAATGAAAGATGTCCGGCTGTGAGTGGCGGTGAGCGTTTTATGCTCTCCGCCGCGAAACCGTTTTTTTAAAAATCGGACACAGAGTCGGACATGCAGTACTCTGTGTCCAATTTTAAAAAACTGGTTTCGCGGTGGAGAGCATAAAACGCTCACCAACGCTCACGGCCGAACCCGGTCTTACAGCTTTCCATCTTCTGCATGCAGAAGACAGAAAGCTCAGAACGGACTCTGGGCGCTAGTGTGAACCTAGCGTAAGGCTTTATTTACATGCTGTTTTTTCACAGACCTAAAGTCCATGAAAAATGGCTGCTTCGGTATATTCCAGTCCAAGGAAGAGACTATTCATGCAGTTCTACCTACGTCCCTTTTGATGGACAGATAGGGCATGTCAGTTTATTCTGCTGGCCATGACACATGGTCCGTTAAATAAAATGAACATGTGGATAGGCCATCGCCATTAACATGGTGATGCAATGGCGGTTTTCCACTTGTCGTGTGACAATGGATACAACTTTACTTTTTACTTTTTATTTTATAATTTCGCCATGGTCTCTATCGTTCAGGTCCGCCAGGGGGAACTCGAATGACAGAAAGCTGGACTACTGAAACAGTAGATACACACAGAGACCAGGGAACCCCATTGACTATAATGAGGTCCACCGGGTGTGCTCTGTAAAGCAGTAGAGAAAAAAGTCCTCCAGAGGTTTCTGTCTCTTCACAGTTCAATATTGGTCTTTCTGTCCATGAAGAGAGAAAAATAGAACTTGTTCTATTTTTCAATGATCTTTTAAAAAAAGGAAAAGTGAACGTCCCCATTGACTCCCATTGTTCTTAAATATAATGTACAACAGACATTAAGGAAACATCTGTTACACATCCATTTTTGATATTTGTGTAAATGTGTCTTAACCCTATTTTCACAAAGATGTTGTAATTGTCCTTGTGACAAACTTTTTTTTTAATGGCCATCACATGGCTTCATTAATTTTCGTCCATGTGAATGGGGCCTAAGCGCATGACTAATATTTTGATGGTCTGTTGTAATGCACCATCAAAATATATATGTTATGTCTCTATTTCACTGGTTAACAGCCAAAATGTTTCGGGCATCAAACCAGTTGTTCTTAACTAATTTTGGGGTGCTGAGATTGAAATTGATGCTAAAATTTTAAAATTGGCTTTACTTTTCATGATATAGATGTGCATTTTATATTTCTGACAGCCTGTAATACAATACTGAGAAAAGTTGGCATCATCAGTATTGCATCATCCACTGGCATATTTGTTGGAATATAGTTATTGTATGCAACAACTACTGCTGTGATTGCATGTATAAGCATTTGTCTAGTGAGGTTGTTATTGTTGATAAAGTTAGGCTGTTTTTTTAAAAAAAAAAAACTCTGCTAGTGAAAGAGACTGGGAGGAGACATCTTATACATCTTCGTTCGGCTTATAGGCCTATCGTTCAGTCTATAGATGTTCGGGGATGCCTCGGACTTGCCGTAACAAAGCAGATAATTTCTGCTATATATGTGGCGAAGTGACGTTTGCGTCACAGAAGCGAAGTCTGACTCCTATGGTTAAGAAAGCCTACCACCTGTATTTTGGCTGCAAAATAGGTGACCAGGACAAGAGTTGGGCTCCACACATATGCTGTAATACATGTTCTTCAAATCTCAGACAGTGGTTGAACTGGAAGAGACAGTCTATGCCGTTTGCAGTGCCAATGGTCTGGAGAGAGCCATCTGACCATAGTGACAATTGCTACTTCTGCAAGGTGCCTCCAATTGGGAAAGGAATTTCAAAAAGAAAGAAGTGGACTTTACAGTATCCGAATATTCCATCTGTGATACGCCCAGTAGCTCATTCTGAAGAATTGCCAGTTCCAAATGCTCCAGAAACATTCTCGCTCGATTCCACTGACGAGGAATCTATTGTCTACTTAACACTGTTAACACTGCCCCTACACGATTAACAACACCCTTAAGTGGTTACCTGGGAACTTTTAGGCCAGGGTTACATGGTGATTTGGGCTGTGACTGTAACTTCTAGTTGAAAAAAGAAACTAGAAGTCGCAGTTGTGGCACTCTTGAGGTGGCAATATGACTCCATTCAGTAACATCTGTGAAGTAGTAGCAAAGCAATTCAGTCACTGGTTGTGCGACAGGAGTTGAGACCAAAGCTGTGTAGCCCTAGCCTTAACCTGATGGTATTGATTTGACTCCTGGTTGCATTGATGAGCATCCTGTGATGCCACTCAAATGTGTTCGCATTCAAGGGTCAAACTATCACTTTAAAAGGTGCCGTAAAACTGTACCCGTGTATGAGATATTGAAAACACCCCGTAGACACAGCAAAAAATAAATAAATAAAAAAATCCACATGGAAATCAGAATCCATCGATTGAACTCTACTCTTTCCAATGCATAGAGTGAAACAAGTGGTGAATCCACCACACAACCAGCCATGCAATACAAGGAACTATGCCTAAATCCAAATAATCATGGTCCAAAAACAGCCATTTTGTACCCGAGGGGTGCCTGTTTTTATAGATCCCTCAAAGACTGAATGAAGGGATCCGAGAAAATGAACAATCTTATTTCTACCTGTTTTAAATATTTTAAAGGAGTGTCTCTCACCAGTAACATCTGTATAAAACCAGCACCATAGATAAATAGACTAGGGTCATCAGAAGCCAGCAGTCTTTTCCCATATTTCTCTGTGCGTCTCTTCTCTGGATATATCTGTTTTTCTTAATATACAAATTCCGTTCTTAAAGGGAGTTTGTCATCAGATCAAATGGATAGGGTCCCTTACAAAATATAAAAATGAGTCGTTTGAATCAAGAAGGGTGTCACAATTGCCCTTGCTGTTAAAAACAAACAAAAAAACAACAACACCCAACCTTCTGTCCTTCCCACCATTCTTTGATTGATAAGGCCAGGCAGCATAGAATAGAATCTTGCTCGGTCCTGAGCTCACATCATTGCATTGGTTATCTGGGCTAGTGCAATTCTACTGACTTCTGGTGAACTTCAGAGCTGTACTGCGCATGCAGAGATAATCAGAGTAGCTGCGCAAGCTTGTGAACTCAGGGCCAGGTAAGATTTCATCTACAATACCTGGCCTTGAAAATCAGAGGAGGGAGGGACATCTGTCAAAAGCAGATTTGCTTATTTACGTAGTGAACTACTGTATTAAGAAGCGAAACTTAAATCTTCTGGGCCCTACAAGAAAATATGCATCAGGGCCTTCCACCTTTACACGCCATTATTAATACTGCTAACTACAGTATGTAGTGATATAGAGTTAGGGGACATGTGTATGGCATACCAGTTGTTGTGGGACCAGCACCAGGATCATAAATGGCACACAGTAAGCTGGAGCACTGGGACCCAGGAGCTGCAAGTCTTATTTATGATATGATGGGGCCCTATTCTAAGCTTTGCTTTGGGGCCCCCAATATACTTGTTTCACCCCCTGTGAGGGATAAATCACACATGATGAGCAGAATTTTCCCTTTCCTTAAGCCTAGGAAAACTAGATAAAACATCTATTTTCTATCAGTTTCTGGGAAAGCTGAATAACTTTGGCTAACTACAAGACAATGCCCAAGACAAAAATAATAATCACAATAAATATAATGTGTTATATTTGTAGCACCAACATATTGTGTAGTGCTGAACACAGCACACACTTATTTGAATCATTCTCAGAGTTTACCATCTGAATTCCAATCCCTGTACTGTAATTTTTAAGAGATTGATCTCCAGCCAACATGACTGCTCCAAAAACTAAAAATTACAAAATAAAAAAACCTGGCCAGTTCCATTGTAACACATCAGGACTTCACAATGAGCGATAAAAGGGTGTTTTATATAAAGTCATGAACTGTAATAACCTCTAGCTATTTTGATATTTTCATCTTTTAATATTTTTCTCTCTCCCCCTGAAAAGAACATGGTCCTTTCTTTTTAATCCATCTTTGTTTGGCACCTTTGCCCAGAGGAAAATAAAACCACCTTGATGATGGGCACGATGCCACGTTGACAGATGGGCCCAACGTTTAGACATGCCAAAGAAACAGTATGTGACTCCCCGGCTCCGAGCTAGGTTACTTCTATTCATGTTGAAAAATGTTAAGCAACAATAGCCCTTGGATCGTACGTAAGCGGACGACAATTGCTGGTGCCGTGCAGGAGTGTTATTTTTAACTGATAAATACTGTGCATTGTATTTTTTTTCCTTATTTTTGGAAGGGGGAGTGATGAGGGGTGGGAGGGGGAGAGTTTGATGAGTATAGGAATAAAGCTTGGTAGAGAAGGCTCCGAAACGCGTTGCCTAGAGAGAGAAGAACAGCAGACTATTGACCAAAATGGTTTTTGTGGTCTGGCCAATATCTTTCCAAATAGCTCAGCTGGGGTGAAAGCTTAGACTATAGTCTTGTAGGATTGTACGTATAGTTTATCCTGATTAAGCCAAAAGCCTGCACATGATTACGTCGTCCTTTTGAAGCTTTTCAAACCTATTTTTGTTTTTTGTGTCATCTGTGTCCAACAAATGAGGTTATTGTTATACTATAGTTAACATGGGGAGCGTGAAGCTTGTGCAAGTGCTATGCTTTAAATGGGAACAGAAGTATTAGAGGTTGGGATTAACTCCTGCGCTTGCAGCAACGCCTCCCCGCTGATGACCGTCTTTTGCTGATCACACAGGGAGGGGGAGGGACAAAGCAGTTAAACTTTGTGTTATTCCTGGGGCTTCATCCGGATAAGCTTTGTCATGGTCACATTTATGTTCATTGCAACAATACAAAAAGTTTTGGGGTTCAACTACAATTACAGCAATGTGGCCATGTATTGTACGTAGCACTGACATAATCTGCGGCATGGTAAAGAGAATATATTCATTTGCATCAGGTCAAAAGCTTAGAGTTTCGTTGTTCACAGAATTAGTGACATCAACATATCCTTAATTTAATGGCTTGCAAGACAGATCTTCATTAGTGGTCTCAATGTACTGCTCACTAAATGGCCGCTTTATTAGAGACCCCTTTCCTGTTCGCCATTGCAGCATTCCTGTATGTAGATTAGACCCATGACCCTGCGGCTCAGTATAAAATTAAGTAAGGAGGTTTTCTGTGGATCAGCTTCAGTGTGAATTGACATTAGAGTGGGAAAATTGTGTGGTCTTTGAATGACCAATGGCCATCGGTGCTTGACTAGCCAGGGCCAATATTTCAAAAACTGCCAATTTTGTGGGGTCTTCTTGTGCAATGGTTTGGTGAGTGTGCCAAGAATGAGGTGGCTGAGAAAAAATTCAGCGACAGCAGAGCCTGTGGAGGTAACTTGTTGACAAAAGGGATCAGAGGAGTTGTCAAGCAGTCAAGCACATTACAGCCAAATACAATGCTGGTGCGCCAAGTAACGTGTCCGAACACACAACTCATTGTATCTTAGCACAGATGGGCTATAACAGCAGAAAGTAAGTTCAAGTATTATTCCTTTCTAAAGGTAAATGAAACACTCCAGAGGGCAAAAGAGCACAAAGTAGTTGGAAAACATTGTCACAGGTCCCCATGAACCTGAACGGGGGGCTTAGTGTCTCAAATAGCCCTACAATAGTGTAACCTGCGGTAGCATTAACAGTAAAAAAAACAACAACCCTTTATTCTTAGAGGCATAAAGATAAGTCTAATGAGTTTCATCAGACTTATCTGTGGTGCTCCCAACACCAGCACTGTTCTTCACTGAAGCCACAGATGTACATCCCATCTTTATTGTGCTTGTGTTGGAGGTTTGGCGCATGCACATTGAAGCCAAGGTGTACTTCTTTGACCTCATTGAAGAACTGATCTGTTGTGGGGACTACAGCTGATGATAAATATTCACCCAACAGCTTTTTTTTATTCCTAATGTGTCCACAGATTGTGTTATAACAGGGCTGTTTGGCACACTGAACCCCCATTCCCAAATCACCCTAACAGGTCCCCTTTAAATTAATACTACCTCCTGTGTGCCTGCTTAAAGAGGAACTTTCACCACCTCCACTTCTTAGCATCTGCTAATAGGCACAATTGGAATTTCCTCTCTAGCCTACACCATTCCTGAGCAACAAGCATTGTTAGTTTTGGTGCCTGACGTTGTATTTAAGAATGTCAGAAGTGTTGTGTCAGGCAGGGAATGTAACTCAGAGCTCCAATAAGAGGCAGCCAGTGTCAGCACTCAGAATCACACCCCTTGCCTTTTTCTGTCTGATACCACTCCCCTGACAGTACATAGCCTAAGTATTACATAAGGTATCAAAAGTATCAGTATTTATTGCTCGGGAAGGGAGGGTGCAAGAAAAAAAATCCAACTGTGCCAGAATCAGTGGAGCAACGCCTATTAAATGATGCAAAGAGCTGGACTTGTTGGGAGTATGAAAGGTTCTGTTTAAATAAATAATGTTCCTTTGTGCCCCTCAATAATAACCTGCATCTCTGTTTAAATTCATAAAGCTCCTGTGCACTCCCTTAATAATCCTCCATGTGCCCAAAAATAATGCCCATTTGCCGCCATAATACATACATTATATTATGCCCTGTACATAATTACTGGTCCCTAATGCCCAATATATAAGGGATTGTCTGGGATTTAATAAAAATGTATTCAGGCAGTATACAGCAAGGAAGGTGTAAAAAATAAACATGCATTTATACTTATGCTGGGTTTATACCAGCGTTCGATCTCCGTTTTCAGGTTTCTGTCTTCTGCATGCAGAAGACGGAAACCTGTCATGCCGTGTCCGATTGTGAGCGCCGGTGAGCATTTTATGCGCTCCGCGCCGAAACGTTTTTTTTTTTTTTTAAACCGGACACAGAGTACTGCATGTCCAACTCTGTGTTCGGTTTTAAAAAAACGGTTTCGCCGCATAAAACGCTCACCGGCGCTCACGACCGGACACTTTTCAATCCTATTCAAATGAATGGGCTTGAAACATGCCGGCAGGTTTCCGTCTCCTGCCCTGTTTTGTGCAGGAAACGGAAACCTGCAGAACAGAGTACGGGCGCAGATGTGAACGAGCCCT
Organism: Leptodactylus fuscus; assembly: GCF_031893055.1. Classification (NCBI taxonomy): domain Eukaryota; kingdom Metazoa; phylum Chordata; class Amphibia; order Anura; family Leptodactylidae; genus Leptodactylus; species Leptodactylus fuscus. The sequence continues at coordinate 69,504,945 of NC_134271.1, forward strand.
TACCTGCATCCTTCCCTCTGTTCCTGCGCTGGGCTGACTGTCTCCTCTCCTGCTTTGTATGTATACAGAACCACTGCAGCTTTGAGTTCACATCGATGGGAATGCTGCAGCCATTCACTGCGCTGATTGACTGTGGTGGTCTTCACAATGTGATGTCACTGCTTCAGCTACTGAGAGCAGTGCAAGATATGGCTGGCCCAGTGCAGAATTGAGGGGAGGATGCCTGCATACATTTTTTTTAAAAATCTCATTGCCTCCTAATGCCCCTTATAAAAGATGCTCCATTAAGTGCCCCTGTATATTAATTTTTAAATGTTCCTCGATATTAATAAGGCCCCCTAAATCAATATTGCCCCCTTTATAAATGAGACCCCCCTATGTCCTCACAACTAGGGTTGAGCCGATCTTGAGATTTCAGGATCGATTTTAAAATCCGATTTCCAATCATTTTCCAACGATCCCGATTGTGAAATTTGCTCGATCGCCGATCGGGATCCGATCTTTCCCAATCCCGATTGCCCAACACTAATTGTATAGTATATATACAGTGGGGTTGAGCTGATCTTGAGATTTCAGGATTGATTTTAAAATCCAATTTCTGATCATTTTCCAGCCGAACCTGATCCCGATTTTGAAATTTGCTCAATCGCTGATTGGTATCCTATCTTTCCCGATCGCTCATCCCTACTAACAACATATTAATAATGTCTCCAAAATGTACAAAAAATAATAAAAGACTAGAGGGCAACATGGTGGCTCAGTGGTTAGCACTGCAGCGCTGGAGTCCTGGGTTCGAATCCCGCCAGGAACAACATCTGCAAGTAGTTTGTATGTTCTCCCTTGTTTGTTTGGATTTCCTTCCATTCTACAAAGACATACTGATAGGATAAAAAAAACTATTATACTCCCCCATTATCAATCTAATCTCTAGGCTGCAGCCTACAAAGCACCTCGAAACCTCTTTGACCAGGTTCAATGATGTCATCTCATCCATAAGCACGGGGATGTATATGTGTTGTGGTGAGAGTGCCTTGTAAGCTGCTGGTCCGGAGTGGCTTGCAGCCTATAAGTTAGGAATGGTAGAGCAGGAATCCTGCAGATTCCTCTTCTACCAAGTATTTTAATTGTTATGGCATCTTGCTGACAATTGACTTTACTGGTGTTTACGGCAGCCCTAGAGTTGGACCCACAAAGTCCAAAGGGCTTTCCCTTACCCTCCCCACTTCACCTCTGCTAAAAAGGATGGATTTCAATCAATCCAGTACTTTATGAAGAGCAGTATAAACTTATCTTCTTTCTCCGTATACCAATGACGTGTTTGTTTAGCTATTCTAAATGCTGGAATCAAGACGCAAACTGTGGATGGGTGAAACAAAATGCATGTAAAACCACCCCGTATTCCAGATAGCCCTGACTGTAAGGCACTAGTAGATAATACAAGGGTAACACACCCTTATTAGAAGAAACAGAACAGTTATCTCATCTTAGATTAATGGCAACTGTCTTATTTTATTCTAAATATGTATTTATGTGATGTGGACACACACCATGGACAGTATGCCTGATACATAGAAAGAGTTAAACCCTGTCTCAACTATTCTTTTGGGATGTGCAGTATTAATAAATGTAGGGCAACCACAATTTAGTGTAGTCTGGTATTATGGCATTGTGTTATATGATATGTTACTGTATATACTGTATATGTTTGTGTTACTTTAGTTGATGCCGATCACCGCACAGTCAATGTTCTAGCACATTCTGGAAGAGGTATTGTGTAATGACTCCTTAGCAGTAGAATGTAGTTGTGCCTGCAATTTGTCTGTTACTCTCCTGTGATCTGACCCAGTGACATCAAGATTTGTCCATGTTAACCAGGATGGAATGCCTCCCTATTTAAAGAGGACCTTTCATCAGTTGGGGCACATGTGGTTTTATATACCACTAGAAAGTCTTTCACGATCTGTGCCCCAGGTGAAGAGCTATTGGTGCCGGTACTGTAGCTCTTTACCGTCAGAAGGGCATTCCTGACAGTCAGTCAGGAACGCCCTTCTTAGCAGCAGCGCCTATAGCGCTATAATGTGAGTGCGGGGAGGAATGCCTCCCCCAGTACTCATCTATGGACGAGCACTATCAGGAGGGGAGGGGGCGTTCCTCCCCGCTCTCACAGTACAGCGCTATAGGTGCTGCTGCTAAGAAGGGCATTCCTGACTGTCAGGAATGCCCTTCTGACGGTAAAGAGCTACGGTACCGGCACCAATAGCTCTTCACTCGGGGCACAGATCGTGAAAGCTGACAGTGCGCTGAATTCAGCGCACTGTCGACTTTCTAGCGGTATATAAAACCGCATATGCCCCAACTGATGAAAGGTCCTTTTTAAGTGTCCATAACCACATTCCTGGTAAGTGGATCAGCTTGAAGGATAGCTTGGAAGGAGGAACACTTCTAGGAACAGAGGTTAATTTACAGTGTGGCCAACTTTGTACAACGTAAGGCTACATTCACACTACGGAGCCCTACACTCAGCCATGAAAAAAGTACCTTTTTCATTGCCAAGTACACACCCGGGGGTAATCGGATTTCACAGATCCCATTTTCTTTATCGGTAGGATTCCCACTGATCATACATTTATCTCCTACTCTCACTAATGCAGTGGGTATGGACTCACGGTATTATTCAATGGATTTGTCTTGGGACTACTCTAAGGGCATGGTCTAAGTGTTCCCTGGTATTCACACACTTACACTGGACTTCACTATAGATAAGCCATAAGGTTGCTTCCTATTAGGCTAGTCTCTGTATTGGTTTGCATCAGCAAAAGAATTGACAGAGTCAGTGAACAGACAATGGTCAGGCCAGGCAGAGTTCATGTGTAATTATAATCCAGGCAGAGTGTGATCAGGGAGTGAGCACCGGCCCTTCAAGAAACAACAAGTGTGTGAGCATTTCCTAGAAGCACTAACTGGGGAACTACAGAGAGCCCCGTGGCTGGCAGGAGAGGTAGGAGAGGTATGAGAGACAGCCACAGCCAACATCCAGTGGATGGGTGATAACTGGAAAACTTATTGCAGCCATTTTAAGATTTTTATAAAGGTAATGGGAACAAGAAGGGTAATAACCAGCCAAACAAAAAACATTTGCAGGCATCATGTGTCCAGACTAACTACATCAGAAAAAGATGGCTATTTTGTATTTCCAAATAGTACATGTTGTGAAGAGGTTTAAAGCTGTGTCCTCATGACTCTCAGATAGAAAAACCTGCGTAAGCCCCATCTACTGTATGTCCATAGATTAACATTATTAAGCAAGGGATTTCTTACATTTCACCAAAGGGGAAAACTATTCTCCTTTAACTAATACAAAATACATGTCTCCAGGTTAATATATGACAATTTTAAGGATATGAGAAGTATTCATTAACTTGACTATTGATTTCATATATTATTTAATTCATTAAATAATTGCTACTGTTTATTTACTGCACAAAATATTTGATATTTATAAGAAAACTATAATAACTACAAGGAAAATATCTCCAACCAGAAATTTCATATATATCATTTTCTACCACAAGAGGGAGCCTTGTGACCACAAAATAAGTGGAAGCAGAAAATGTAAAAAAATCAATTGCATGTAAAAAGAAAATCTATACAATGTGGATACAATCCTGTTCGATTTTGTGTAGACTACACCCATTATAATACTATTATTATCACTACTACTAGCATTAGAATATTTTATTGTATTACAAGGGTTATGATAATATTATTAATATATAAAACAAGTCCAGTGGCACTGTGGGATAGAGGGTCCGTTATGCAGTCTATATATATGCAGGGTACACACACACACACACACACACGCACACACACACACACACACACACACACACACACACACACACACACACACACACACACACACACACATTAAAACTTAACTAGTTAACTAGTGTTGAGTTGTTACACTTTCTAATACCCATGTCCTTACACACTGTGAGATCACACATTTTGTCAAGGTGTGTTCAAGCCTCAGGCCCCACGTAGCGAAGCAGAGCTAAATGTCAGCAAAAACTCATTGCCTTTTTTTTTTTTTTACAGCATTTTTCATTGATTTTTTGCTGCATTTTTCTCTGCTTTTTCATTCCCCTATTAAATCTATAGGCAAAACAATTGTGATTCAACTGCTAAAAATAACATGCTACGTTTTTCAATGTTCTTTTTTCTCCGTGGTGGATGGTTGAGTTTAACCAAAATCTCATTCATTTTGCTGGTACTGTAAAAGGCAGTATTTTTCCATAAGCTTTTCTATAGGACTTGGGTTTGTTATTTAAGGGGTTGTTCTGGATATTTTATTATTGTGGCTGGAGGCCGGGGAAGATGAAAAAACAAAAACAAACACATACTCAGTGCTCTGGAGACCCAGGTTCCTCTCTGGCCTGCGCCCCATGGCTATATCTATAGAGTCCCTGCTGGGGCCAATCAGAGACCTATAGAAAGGACACAGGAAGTCACTCATGGACATCACAGGTAACTTCCTGGTTAGTTTAGGCTACAGACACCACTGATTGGGGTCAGTGGTCACGTGCAGCAGGGTCTTCTACTGGAAGAGTTGCAGGGCACCACAGCGGCCTGGGACACTGGGGTAAGGTGAGTATTTTTGGGGTTTGTTTTTCAACTTCTCTGGCCTCCTGCCACAATAATAAAATATCTTGTACAACCCCTTTAATATAAAAAATAATGGAGTTTTAAACTGCATTATGTAATGCCAAGAAATAAGGATTTGTGAAGGATTTCTGCTATAAGCTTCCTGTTGTTATGCCATAGACATCTGATTCATGATGGTTCAAATGCTGGGCACCATTACCAAGCTGAATTTTTCTGTTTTATTCTGGACAACTTATTCAAAAATCACAGACATTCAACATTTTTATGGGAAGCCATAATTTCTGATAACAATGTATTAGCAATATACGTCTATAGGTCAGTATACCGACATAAACTCATTACAAGCACTTATTCTGATCTCTAATAAGATGATAGTTACAGTCACAATGACCAGCGCCATAACCCCAAGCATTAAACATTACAGGTGACCATTTGTTTTTTTTTCATTGACATTGGAAAAACTGTCTATTGCTGAAAAATTGGGAACATGAGTGGTGGTCCCCATTAGTTCTACACCTCTTTTACATGTCTTGAAAGGGTCTTCTTATCTGTCAGTCTTGTCTAATGATATGAAGCAAATAAACTACTTCTTCATTACTGTAATCTAACCCAATAATAAGAGGACAATCAATCCAGTTTGTGGTCCTATCATACGGTCTTACATTGTAGAGAGCTATTTTTGGCATCCTAGTCATTGTAAGAATGAGTATATATACTGCAGTAGTGGTCCCCTGTGCAATACCTTCATTAACCCCTAAAACTTAGGGAAGCTGTCTAGCAATAAGCTGCAACTAGCAGAGGTGACAATTCCAGGACCCTCACCAGTCTATGTGCAGGGCTTGGTTTATGTGCTGGGTCTGGTGACAGACTCCTTTTAAAAAAGGAGATTGGTGGTGATGGTGGTGTGTGTGGGTGGGGTGGGGGGTTGCCCTTGACACCTCCACCTGGTTGATGTGGCACTTGTGTGAGAACTGTGTCTAACACTGTTTACCTTCATATGTCAAACCTTTGTCCTAACCACTTGGGTAGGACAAAGCTGTAATACCCTGCACAGCTGCTGTTATAATGTCTGTATGGCCCGGTTCACATCGGCGTCTGGTATTCAGTTTGAGAAGTCCACTTGTGGACGCCCAAATGGAAACCTATATGCATTATAAAGCGGTTAACTAAGAAACCACACAGACCCCATAGATTATAATGAGGAATAATAATGAAATACCGAATGCAGATGTGAACCAGACCTAAAATAGACCAGGTAGAAGAACAGAGATAAACAATGAGGATTCTGGAGCACATTATGTGCTGTTCTACTGATTCCAGGGAAATCATTTGGAATTTTTTCTCTAGCCCCCACCGTTCCAGGAACTGTTAGTTTCACCAATCTTTATGCTGATTAGAGTCTCTACTGTCAGGTAGGCAGTCCTAGGCTGGAGCAGACAGTCAGGTTCTGCTCATCTGACGGTAAATAGCCTAAATAGTATATTGGGTACTGAAATTAACGGCAAGAAATGCTCAGGAAAGGTCGGATCTAGAGAAAAAAAATTCAAACTGTGCCAGAATCAGTGGAGTGAACTATTGAATGATGCAAAAAGTTGGAGTTGGTGAAAGGTCTTCTTTAATTACCTTTTACCACTTTGGCCAATTAAAGCTATTTGCATCTATGAATAGGCACCACTCCACTGATTCCAGCATACGCGGAACTTCCTCTCTAGCACCACCGTTCACGAGAAACAAGCACAGTTAGTTTTGGTGCCTGTTTAAGCTCTGTAATGTCAGGTGGGCGGTATCAGGAAGGGGGTGTGATTCAGAGCTCCAATCAGAGGCAGCCAGTTTTGGGGCTCAGAATCATATACCTTGCCTGCTCCTGCCCGACACCGCCCTCCTGACAGTGCAGAGCCTAAAGTGAGAACGGTGGGGCCTAGAGAATAAATTCCATTAGTGGAAATAAAAAGCTAGCGGTACTCATTGAAGTCAATGGGAGGCGCTTTTTTTCAGCGTGGAAAATTCAGCGCCAAATAAAGCGCCATTTTCCTCCGTATGAATGGACCCTAACTCCTTAATACATCATTGGACATGCTAAAAATCAAAGATGCCAATTCTTCTTTCTTCTAACAGAAGGCATCTATTGTAATAGGTATGGTCTGACACTGCTCTAAACTTTAATTTTGCAGTCATGTTCTTGTCTCATATACACTCACATACCATAGGGCTGATATTACAGGTTAGCAATTGCTTTAGTTGTTGGAGTGCATATAAACTTCAGAGGGGGCCAATACAGTCAAGAAAAGAATATATAGCCTTCAAGCAGATGTGGGTCCTGGTCAGATTAGAAACCAAGACCCCAATGCTCCATGATCATGACCGTAATGTGCAAAAGAATTCATATTGTGAACTTGCAATACAGATTTAGGGTTTGTGGCAGGTGGGGACCAGATGAGGTTATTGGTGGAGTAACCTTTAAAGGCCCAAAATATTTCTGTACTATTAAAATAGTAGCTGAGTGTGTTCCCATCCAGGTGATAAAGCAATGTATATATGTATATGGAGTATAGATCACCAGGCACAGCCTTTCTTTAGAATGTCATTTTATGTTAATTGAATGCCACTGTTAATCTAATGGAGTTTAGATTTATGATACTTTCTACACAATGTCATATTCCAATCAATAGATTTTCCAACATTCGGATGGACAGATGAGAAAATGTGCTTAATCTTGACATTTCTAGGCTATCAGCTGTCAATAATTCCTCATTTGAATCCTTCATATAGGCAGATTAATGCTTGGGAGGTTATTTCATTAATCACCAAAATTAAGTTTTGGGCGGAGGAAAGGGAAAGGTCGCATGCATTTTAAAGAGCACTGGTATGAGACGTCCACCCTGCATTGCCGCAGTGCTAAATTAAATAATGCGTAATTGAATGTGTGTTTTAAATAGCCCTGCTTACATAAACACATCTATTCAGATTGAGTCTAGAAGGCTGCACGCTCCCTTATACTGATGTCTATTCAGGAAGCACAAGTCAGGTTCTTCATAGGAATCCATTGCACAGTGAAAATGGATCCAAGAGTCCCTTCTTCTCTGTGTTAATATTAGAAACAAACAATTAAACAGTTGCTATTTTTTGTATGAAGGTGTAACGCATAGTGGCAGATTGCTAAACCAACCTTCACTTGCAAAACTTCTGCACAGAAAAAAAAAATCTAACTATGGTCCCACATGTTTAATATGACATTGCTTCAGTGGCATAAATACCAGGGTAGCAGCAGTAAAGGCTGTCACAGGGCAGGGCTTTTTTTTAAATAGGTTGTTACCTGCTGGATTAACCTTAGAAGGTAACAGCCCCTATTTACTTACCGATCCCCAGTCCAGTTCATGGCCGCCTCCGCTTCACCTTCTGCATCCCTTATTATGTCACTGGGGCCCCCTGGAGGGCAGAAGGGGAAACAGAGATGATTGTGCGCAGGAGCCGGGATTGGTAAGTGAGGCTGAGGGCCCTCTAACCCCAACAAACACTGTTATCGTTATGCTTTGGGGTCTCTTCAGACCCCAGAGTATACTGATCGCATGCTCAAGGGAAGTAAAAAATAAAAAAAAATCAGCGTTACTCTCCTCTCCTGTGTTCCGGCATTCTCCAGGCATCTTCGGGCCTCTTTGATGATGTCCTAGACATCACATGGGCCAAGTCAGCATCATTATGAGTCGCTACGGCGGCCTGGCTCACATGACGTCTGCCATAAGTCATATAAATAATAATAATAATATATTTTATTTATAACATTGTTTTTATGTTTGTCACGTCCCCGAATCTCCAATCATTATACACTGGGTTCTGAAAAGACTCCAGAGTATAAAAATTGTTAATGGTGGTCCACTATGGGTCATAATACTGTGTTCAAGGGCTACTGTGGAACATAATACTGTGTGCAGAGGCCCCCGTGGGGCATAATACTGTGTGCAGAGGCCACTCAATTAAGCATAATACTTTGTTCAGGGGCCACTATGGGGCATAATAGTGTGTGTGCACAGGGGCCATGGTGGGACATAATACTGTGTGCACAGTCCATGGTGGAACATAATACTGTGTACAGGGGTCACTGTGGGACATTATACTGCGTGGAAGAGCTACTATGGGACATTATACTGTTGGACGGGCCGCATTACACAGTCTGGAGGCCACTTTGGGACATTATCGTTTGTGTCAAAGGGGCATTATACTGTCTGGGGGGCGGGAAAGGGGGTACTACACCATGGGGGGTGGGCTCCAAGTCAAAAGTTTGCTGGGCAGCCAAATCTTTGCTAGTGACACCACTGCAGTGACATTAGTAGACCTATTACTATGTACTCACAGGTATAATGCATTGTATTCAATGGGATTACATTGCAAAATGCAGACAGGTAACCTGCTGTGATATCAATAGTCTTGCTACTATGTATGCAATGGGAAAATGCATAGTATCCAATAGGACTATACTGCAATATCGAATGCATTAGTATCCAAATAATCAAGAGATAAATACATATGTACAGTACATATATATGTGTATGGTGAAAGTGAGAAACTTAAAATGGGTTTTCAAGGATAAACCTTTTTTTTTTTAATATTGTGCCACGGAAGGTGAAAAAAAGAAGAAGAGAAAACCATACTCACCTGTCCTCGGTGCTCCGGTGTCTCTGAGCGCAGTTTGGTCCTACTGCTCTAGTGTTTTCTTCTGGCAGAAGTCTCCACCACACTGTGTGACGTGTCCCTTTCCTTAGGCTGCTGTTTGATCTCAGTGCAGTGGGGACTTCCACTGGAAGAAAACACCGGAGCAGCAGGACTAGAGTGTGCTGGGAGACACAGGAGCATCGGGGACAGGTGAGTATAACTTTTTTTTCCACATTCCCCAGCCTAACATATACAAAGGTTTATCCTGGAAAACCCATTTAAGGTTCACTACATGAAAGTTTTTAATTTACATATGATTACACAAATCATACAGTGTATGGTGCCACTGAAATCAGTTTTGATGTTGCTGAAAACTTTACTCCAAATTCTCTTCTATGGCAAGGAGGCAAAAGGAGGAAAATTCTTAAAGGGGTTATCCAATTTCAGGAATGAAATGTTATTGTTTGTATAATGAAAAATTGTATAATTTTCCAGTGTGACATCAACCAGAGGCAACACACTGGGGACGATGCCTAGGAGAGGTGAGTCAAGGTGACTATAACTGTTTGTTATGCATACTCACCTACCTTGGGTCTCCACATTTTATTCTTTGAATTCTAAAGAGTTCCTAAAGTATAATAGTGTTGGTAAAAAAATCTAAAAAATTCAAGCCCCAAACTTTTAAAAAATGCACTTCGAATCTGGTTCAATCCCAATCGGTTTGCGCATCTTTTGAGATAAATACATACCCTCAGGTTCCTAATTGACTTCACTGATACTGATCTATTGGAGAGACTATACTTCCTTCCTTTTCCAAGCCTTCACGTCATTGCTCATATAACACTTGAATGAATTTGTGGACCATTTTCTCAATGTTCCAGTTGTCAGAGGGAGAGGGACCTAGAACAAGTCTGTATAGCATCCAGAGGCAGTCTACCGTCTAGCGCAGGGATAGGGAACGTACGGCTCTCCAGCTGTTGCAAAACTATAACCCCCAGCATGCATACTTGCTCTGCTGTTCTTGGGACTCCCATGGAAGTGAATGGAGCATGCTGGGAGTTGTAGTTTCACAGCAGCTCGAGAGCCAAAGGTTCCCTACCCCTGGTCTAGCAGATGGAGTTTCCAATCCCTGTAGCTTCTGATCAGAGATCATGCAGTGAGGAAGGCAAGGGGAAATACCAGTCTCCTGAGAAAACTGCAAGAGGTAGAAGGTACCTCCAGTGGTGAGAGAGGGCGCTCTCCTGCAGAACTGCTTGTGGAAAACCTTCTCTCATAGTCGTGTTTCCCACCTACACTTCTATGATGGCTGCGGTCATCACTGGGGGCACACTTTACATTAGGCATTGTTATTACCTTCTTCATATTCTATCATTATACACATATATCCAGACAAGTGGAGCATCATAAACAGATGAAGGCTGAGAGTAGCATATCAGCGATCTTCTCTACAAAGTGCTGACTGGCTGATTTGCTTATGACACGCTGTATATTTAGTTGGTTGATGTTGACCATACATTGTGGTCAGCAGTCCTGATTATAGACAAAGGTCGATACATTTGCATACATTAAGTGTACACTTATTAATCAAATTTCAGTATGCTAGGTCAGATTTTACTAGCATCGTTCATACCAGGATATTAATTTGACTCAGCTTTTAGTCTATACAGCAAGCCACTCAGAGTGGGGGAGAAGAAGGCCTTTTCCATGCTTCTTAAAGTGATACTCCAGACTTTACAGCAATACTTGCTGATGATAATCACAGATTTTATTTTTAATGTTTATTTCATCAGTTATATTCTATTTCCCCTTCTGTCCCCACACATTTCATGGCTCTGCTGGACGCCTCTTCTGCTTATTGTGACCTTCTTGAATCATGAATATAATGCTTCAGCTACAGTGAAGACTGACACAGAAGCAGAGCAGCAAAACTGAGCAGACCCTCCAATTAGTTAAGTTGTTATCAAAGCAGAAACCCTGAGTGTGAATCTAACAAGGGATCTATCCGCACAGAGTCAGTAATCTTGCTGGATGGCACAGCTTAATCATCAATGTCTCTAGCGTATATGTTTTACAAGGACCTCAACAGGTCTTACAGGTCCTAAACTGTATCAGTGGGTAACAGCGGAGTAGTGAGGCTTTAGTAGTATGGTCAGATAGGCTCAGGCTGGTCCATAGGTGAGCAGGTGTATTCTCCGGAGGACCCGACCTAGCCCACCCTGGCATAGAACAGTATACCCATTCTCCAGCAGGCTATGCGTGAGTATAATACACTAGTATGTAACAAACTGCCCTGTTTATCTTTATATACTGTAGACACACTGGGCAGCTGAGATAACTTCTAGGTGCAGAGTCAGTTCAACTGGTATCATTCCTCTCCCTTCCTCCCTGGCCCCATTATTTCAGTCACTCTGCAAGGACTCCAAGCACCATTTTTCAGTGCCTTTCTGCTGCCTGAGGCCTCCTACTGCAGGAGACTACAACAGGACCCCAGGCCAGAAACAATCAGAGGCAAGGGCTAGGCAGCAGGATACTACTGAAACATAGATTTAGGTTGGCGACATCTTAGGTGTTTTTGAATGAGTGTCAGATAATATTTTACTGGTGGGGCAACACGGTGGCTCAGTGGTTAGCACTGCAGCCTTGCAGCACTTGAATCGTGGGTTCAAATCCCACCAGGAACAACATCTGCAAGGAGTTAGTATGTTCTTCCCATGTTTGTGTGGATTTCCTCCCATTCTATAAAGACATACTGTTAGGAGAAAAAAAGTACATTGTGATCCCTATATGAGGCTCACAATCTACAAAAAAAAATAAATAATTTACTTGTAGTCCTTAGGCACTCCAGTCCGATATTCTCTGGCACATATGTAAACAGAGGTGAATGTGTTAATTGAACAGACACTGCTAGAGGGGCCCCACAATAAAGCCAATAGCAGTATATGAATGTGTGAATAAAAACCCATTCTATATCCAATGACTTCTGCTAATGTGACATTTAAAGAGGACCTTTCACATTCTCTGGCACTGGCGATATTGTAGACCACTGAAAAGCTGACTGTCAGCTTTGATGATACATGCCCAGGTGCCGGAGATATTAGTGCTGTTATTTTCGGTACTGATATCCCTTCATTGTCAGAAGGGTGGGCCTTACTGCTTAGCATCATCACTGAGCGATGACACTAGGCAGTAAGGCCCGCCCTTTTGACTGTGGAGAGTTATCAGTGGCAAAATAAATAGCACAAGTATCTCCTGCACTCGGGCGCATATCGGGAAAGCTGACAGTGCTCTGACTTCAGCACATTGTCAGCTTTCTAGTGGTATATAAAACCGAGGGTGCCCAAGGAAGCGAAAGGTCCTCTTTAGGTAGCCAAACAATACATTACATCAGGACACTGATACACCACAACCAGTGGCTGTACAACAGCTAGAGAACACTGCCTTAAAGAGGACCTTTCATCAGATCGGGCACATGCGCTGAACTCCCCCCTCCCTCTCCTGATAATACTCGTCTATGGACGAGCTGTTTGAGCAGAGGGAGGGGGCGTTCCTCCCCGCTCCACAGTACAGCGCGATAGGCGCCGCGAGGCAGAAGGACGTTCCTGGCTAACTGTCAGAAACGCCCTTCTGACACTAAAGCGCTACGGTCCCGGGACCGATAGTGCTTTACACCGGGCACAGATCGGGAAAGCCGATAGTGCGCTGAATTCAGCGTACTGTCAGCTTTCCAGCAGTATATAAAACTGCATGTGCCCGATCTGATGAAAGGTCCTCTTTAAAGGGAAGCAGAACTTGCTCAAGGCTGCCATCTAGCAGGAAATTAAAAAAATCTACCTTTCCATCTTAATGACTGACAAAAAGCTGACATATCTCTGATATACATATAGACCATATGAGATAAGGACAAATGAGCTTCATCAACCTATTCCTGGTCAAACAGCCATCCGAGTGTTAATTGCTCTGTACAACCAATTTCCCATGTGCTTCAATAGCGCATCACCAATATCATTTAATTAGCGCCCGTCTAAGACACAATGGTTACAGCCAAACCCCATTAACAAACAGGTCAACTAATTGTTTATCAGATGTGTGTTCAGCCGCCTTATCAATATCTTCATTCTCGCTGCGTCTCAATAAGCGTTTTCCCATAGATGCACTTAATAAATGAACATCGTAGCGAAATGCGATTAAAAATCATTCTAACCCGATTATTTACGTTTTCTCGAATCCGTTGCCGTGTATGCTCTCACATTTCCAACTCGTTTATAAAATGTGATATAGGATATCTATGCCTCTTTGTAATTTTATTCCAATTTAGAGGCTGTGCAAATATTAATATTTTCCTCAATAAAGGAGCCTTAGAGGATTCAAATGTGTCTCCTCTGAACGTGGCTTTTATGAGAAAGCTTTAAATATGATTTTTAATAAATTTTTGGAGAACTTTATTACATTTCCGGAGGTAATTAGGGAATATATCCCGCAAAGTTTATTCTAAAAACAATGTTTTCAGAAATCCGTTTTGTTTAAAATTAAGAGGAGAAAAAAAAATAACAATATGTTTTTGTTTTGTCTTAAAAAAAAAAAAAATCTCTTTCTCAGACGTAGAAATGAAGTGCGATTGCTGTGCTATCAGGGCTCTCCATTTATTACAAGGAGCAGCTTAAGCAGCAACAAAGAAATAGGAGAATATACTTAGAACCCATAAAATTCTTAAAGGTAAAGTCCAATATTAATTGTTTCAGCATTATTATACTGTATCTTAATAGCTGGCAGAGCTTATTTTTCCTGATACAGAGATCCAAATCCCCTACAAAAAATTGAGATTAATTATAAAATTCTGTAGTTGCCACTAGAGGGCGTTTAGGAGCTTCCTGCATACTATTAATAGTATGAGCTACTAAACTCCCTCTAGTGGCAACTGGAGACCTCCAGAATGACTATGAAGAATATTAGGAGCTTGGAGTTCTGTATCTTCAAGAGATATAAAGAATTTAAAAACTATTTGCAAAAATCTACTGCACATGCATTAGAGATGTCGGCACTTTCAATATGGAGCCCGTTCTGGAGCTCAGTGGGCACTATAGATGTCAGATATTGGTAAGTAAAATGCTGCGATTTCTTCAAATAAATGATCAGTGGGGATGTCAGGTGTCGGACCTATGTCGCCAATGCTATAATCTTCGAGAATCCACTTAAGCAATCTAATGCAAATTCAAAATGTAGCAAAAATCTGAAAATTAAAATACCTTCCCTCTCCATAGAATATAGATAAAAAGAAAAAAAATAAACATTAGGTATTTGTATGTTAAAAAATGTCCACACTATTAAAATATTTATCCTATAGGGGTGCTGTAATGGGAAAAATCATAATGTCTGAATAATGTTTTTTTGCAAATTTTGCAACCAGAAAAAATGAATAATGTTATACGTTCCCTAAACCTGTATCAATAAAAATGGCAATTTAGAAAATAAATTTTAAAAATTGTTGAATCACCCAATTTCCCTAGATTACATATAAAAATAAATTTAAAAAAGTAGAAACCTATTAGTCATCCCCACATTGGCTAACAAATAGCTCCTATACAGCACACTACATAGTACATAGATATGTAAAAAAAAGTTACGTGAGGCACAATATAGAAATTGAATATGAATTTTTGTATAGGTATTAAAATAGAACAAAAACTATATAAATTGCCCTGATCATTTAACACGATCGTATCAGAATATTTAACTGCTGGAAATATGAAATCTGTAAGGAAATTCCATTCACAATTGTTTTTCTCAGTGTCCCAGTACATCGTATGGAAAATTCAATGCTGCTATTATCAAGTGCAATTTTTCCCACAAGAAAAATCCCTTATAGGACTGTGAACAGGAAAATAAAAAAAAGTTATGGGTTTTGGAAAGTGGGAAGGAAAATTGCAAAAATGCAAGATCGCTGTGCCTTATGGGGCTAAAGAGGTATTGAAAGACAAAAGCAGTATATATGTATACAAGTATTGCTATGATTGTAGTGACCAATAGAGTAAAAGCAACTTGTCATTTGTATCGCATAGTGAAAGCCATAAAAACAAAACCCGTAAGAATATGGCACAACTGAGATTTTTTTTTTTCCAGTTGGACCCCATTTTGAAGATGTTTGCAGCTTTCCTATACATTATATAGGATATTACACAGTGCAGATAGGAAGCAGTTTGCAACAATGTGAACGGAAAATAAAAAAGTTAAACAAAAAATGTTTGTGGTGGGAATGGGTTAATCAGCACAGAATAATGGACTTGAATATTATATGTGGCCATGCCCGTTATCCCGTAAAGTCACCAGTTAATAGAAGATCTTGAGATGTCCTCTCCTCTTCTTACAAGATGTAAACAATAAGTTGTTTCTGGGAAAGCTGAGTGACGATAAATCTGGTTACATTATTGCTCCCTAGGGGTAGTCGCCCACTTGGTCTGGACTTCTGAATGGCGTATCTGTACAGTGATAGAATAGGACTTATGTGCATTCAGAAGTCTAGAAGAGCAAACCATTCTTCTACCTGTTATTTCATGAAGTGTATTAAAAGAGACACTCCAGTGATTTGTCTTTTTCCCATATAAAATATATACACTCAGTGACAGAACTTTTATTTAACCTTCCATGTAGCTCCTATACTTACTACTAAACAAGCGTCTAGACTGAAAACAGTAACTTCTGTTACTGTGATACAAGTGACTGTACTTCGAATCTCCACAGCTTTACCACAGTTAATAGGGTCGAATAAGTGAGGTGATGTTACACACACAGGGTAGACCAACTTCAAGGTCCCTTTGTTTTATGCCCAAATGGCCTACTTATAAGAGTCAAGCAACCAATAGGAAAATCACACATGTATTCTACATGTCATAGAAATATAGATATATACATGAATGCATTCTGTCGCCTGTAAACACAGTGAACGGTGTACTAAGAGTCATAGGCACAGCATAGACTTACACAAATAAATAGGAGTGGCAGAGATGATTGATGTGTATTAGGCAGATAGATTTTTCATGTCCATATACTGGAGGTTTACCGATGATGAGACAACTTCTGACTAGGTCCTCAAGAGAAAGACATGGCCGCATAAAAATTAGGCTTTGTATTTACATCTGCATGTGAAATGTGAAATTAGCCCCTCGCCTGCCACACAAAGCCATATCAAGAAACATGTAATTAGGATTAATACTCGGCCAAGGTCTTCTAGGCTGGTCCTGTATATTGAGCCTCCCAAGTCCCCTTAACAAACAGACCATTAACTGGGCCCATTACCACGGTTAAGAATAGCCACCGAGTCTATGAGGTTTTAATGTCATCCTTATGTGTTCATTGCATCTCTGTCTGTGCACTGATACATCTTCCAATATCTCACTAATTTTGTCAACTTCATCCTGTATCCATGGCTACTTTCTTTATCCTTTATAATTAGATTATTGTAAGAGTGATTTTATTTTATTTTCGGAGCCATGATAAGCGTGTTTATGATGCGACTGAGGCTTAGTTGAAATGCGCCAACAGTTCCTAGTCAGGCAGATGGTGACCCCTGATTGAACTTGCCCTCTCATTCAATTATTCAGCTGTACTCCATTTTTCTCAGCGATGCTCGGATGGCATTCCCACATTCAGACTCTAGATGGTGCCGGAGACCAATTTTTTTTTCATTCACTTCAAATTGAAATAAATGCAAGCTTTTAAAAAAATAAAAATACAAAAAAAAATCTCTGTACAACTCTATTGCATATGTTTATGAGATGAGGAATTCTCCATCTTTGAACAATGGTCGAGTTTAATATCGAATGATGTGAAAAATGACCATTTTGACAATATTATACATGAATTGGTAAACAGCTTTTAAGTAATTTACATTTCAATGAGCCTTTTTATAGATTTTGTGTCTGATATTTGTGTTTATGATTATTTAAATCTTTCATTTTTTTACATCACTACCTAGAGAGATAATATTAAAATTAACGTTATTTTTCATCTGGAAAATTCCGAATCTGCTACTATGGAATCCGATAAAGTATATTTATTATTTAGGAATTAATTAATTCAAAAACTTTTTGGTTTTCTTGTGTCGTTACAATAATTATATGGTGGAGTAAAATTTGTGACATTGTCAAAAGATTATACGTATTTTTTTCAAAATATTCAGTTGTATTTTACAGTTTATTTTTTAATGTATTTTACAATTTTTTATAACTATTAATATATCTATAAATAGAGAGTATATGTCATGTACTCAATTAATTGATAATTATAACAAATAGGAATTTACTTACATTTGTTAAAGTACATCAAAAATCTATTTAAAAAAATATTTGTATTACAGATAAAATTAAATAAAATGGGCTAAAAATTATTAAAAACAAACAATAAATGTGAACAATTGCGGTACAATTCTGTAAACAATAACAGTAATAATTATATTACTAATAATAAACCTCTAAAGGTTTCTGAAGTCCCAGATTCAATTTCTTTATTCCTGCATTTTGCAATTTATTTATTACTAGTTTTCCAATTTTCTAAATATTTTTTATTATATGAGGTTCAAAAAGTAAAAAAAAAATAAAATAAATAATTTTAATATTAATAATATTTTAATATTAATAACAAATACAAATAACAATTGGATTAAAAAAAAAATGTAAAATTCAGATGAAATAAATTCTAATATTATAATACTGAACTGTGCATAGTCTAAAAGAAAAGTTAAACTTGCCCAACTTTTAGGGATTTACGTTTCCAGCAGGAGAACGTATTTGATAGACAGTGTTAAACAGAATATTACAGATCTTATTCATAAAAACATAATCTGTTGTGGATAGTATTGGCAAGGAAATTTCATAATGTAATAAGAGGAATGTCCCCCAGAAGCACAGAGTATTTCAGCAATAGGGTGTTACGAATTTAAAAGGTCAGATGTACAATATTATTAGGAAATATTTTACTGAGGTGGTAGTGGATTAAGAATTAAGAATTCAATCTAAATCCTAACCATGTATCTGAAAAAAAAAAGAAAGAAAAAAATTGGAATGTCAGACTACATTGTGTTTGTTGTCTGTAACCATGGAAACCCATAGGACTGCATAGGGGCTGTATGCAAAGTATAGGGGCTGTATGCAAGTATACATACCATCTGCATAAGAGCTGATTCATGGAATCACTACAGTCTGCAGAGTACAACTCTTTATGTATAGAAAATCCCCGGTTATCATTTTAAATTCTTTTCATTTTTTTTTTTATTATGCAATTATTTTTTTCCCTCTAGGTTAGTTTTCTAATTGATATTTTTAGCTTTATTTTATAAGTTAGAACTACATTGCACATTTACTCATTCAACACAACGGTTGCATTGTGATGCAATATATGATGTATGGGAATGGATTTTTATTACTATACACAACCTGATGTGACACATTACATACAGTCCTATGAAAAAGTTTGGGCACCCCTATTAATCTTAATCATTTTTAGTTCTAAATATTTTGGTGTTTATAACAGCCATTTCAGTTTGATATATCTAATAACTGATGGACACAGTAATATTTCAGGATTGAAATGAGGTTTATTGTACTAACAGAAAATGTGCAATATGCATTAAACCAAAATTTGACCGGTGCAAAAGTATGGGCACCTCAACAGAAAAGTGACATTAATATTTAGTAGATCCTCCTTTTGCAAAGATAACAGCCTCTAGTCGCTTCCTGTAGCTTTTAATCAGTTTCTGGATCCTGGATGAAGGTATTTTGGACAAACAATTCAAGTTCAGTTAAGTTAGATGGTCGCCGAGCATGGACAGCCCGCTTCAAATCATCCCACAGATGTTCAATGATATTCAGGTCTGGGGACTGGGATGGCCATTCCAGAACATTGTAATTGTTCCTCTGCATGAATGCCTGAGGATTTGGAGCGGTGTTTTGGATCATTGTCTTGCTGAAATATCCATCCCCGGCGTAACTTCAACTTCATCACTGATTCTTGAACATTATTCTCAAGAATCTGCTGATACTGAGTGGAATCCATGCGACTCTCAACTTTAACAAGATTCCCGATGCCGGCATTGGCCACACAGCCCCAAAGCATGATGGAACCTCCACCAAATTTTACAGTGGGTAGCATGTGTTTTTCTTGGAATGCTGCTTCTTTTTGGACGCCACGCATAACGCCTTTTTTTTATAACCAAACAACTCAATTTTTGTTTCCAAAATGAAGCTGCCTTGTCCAAATGTGCTTTTTCATACCTCAGGCAACTCTATTTGTGGCGTACGTGCAGAAACGGCTTCTTTCTCATCACTCTCCCAATACAGCTTCTATTTGTGCAAAGTGCGCTGTATAGTTGACCGATGCACAGTGACACCATCTGCAGCAAGATGATGCTGCAGCTCTTTGGAGGTGGTCTGTGGATTGTCCTTGACTGTTCTCACCATTCTTCTTCTCTGCCTTTCTGATATTTATCTTGGCCTGCCACTTCTGGGCTTAACAAGAACTGTCCCTGTGGTCTTCCATTTCCTTACTATGTTCCTCACAGTGGAAACTGACATATTAAATCTCTGAGACAACTTTTTGTATCCTTCCCCTGAACAACTATGTTGAACAATCTTTGTTTTCAGATCATTTGAGAGTTGTTTTGAGTAGCCCATGATGCCACTCTTCAGAGGAGATTCAAATAGGAGATCAACTTGCAATTGGCCACCTTAAATACCTTTTCTTATGATTGGATACATCTGGCTATGAAGTTCAAAGCTCACTGAGGTTACAAAACCAATTTTGTGCTTCAGTAAGTCAGTAAAAAGTAGTTAGGGGAATTCAAATCAATAAAATGATAAGGGTGCCCATACTTTTGCACCGGTCAAATTTTGGTTTAATGCATATTGCACATTTTCTGTTAGTACAATAAACCTCATTTCAATCCTGAAATATTACTGTGTCCATCAGTTATTAGATATATCAAACTGAAATGGCTGTTGCAAACACCAAAATATTTAGAACAAAAAATGATTAAGATTAATAGGGGTGCCCAAACTTTTTCATAGGACTGTATAATCCAATGGAATGGTTGCTGATCACAAACTGCAAGTGACTTTTCAGCAGCGTGCACTACATCTGATTTGCAACATGTCACTGATTTTTTTTTTGTTTATTGGGTATCACAAATCCTAAATCCCATATGAATCACTACCACATCACACCCTAATATACTCTTGTATATATTTTTTTTATTATACAAACCCTAATCTTTTATGAACACTTTCATTTTTTGTGACAGTTAGGCTAAGTAACAGATCATCATGACACAGGATCAGACCAATAGGCTGATCAACATGGATACCAATATTTGCATAGTGTTTTGGTGCCAATGAAACAAGCTTCAGTGATATTAATGTATAAAGGAACTATAGACACCTGCATTTTATACACAGTGCGACACTCTTGTTCCCACAAAGTACCACCTAAACATGACATCAGATTATTAATAATATCAAGAGCAAGAAGTGGGTCCAAAAGCTATTATTTTTATACACTTGGTATAAAGAAAGAAATAGACTATGTTTTATCTTGGTCCATTGTCTTGAGAACTCAAAGTGTAAGGCCAACCAAAACTGTGTGAGGCCGGGGCCCCATGGGCCAGAAATGTTTTACAGTATCTGCAGAGTAGATGGGATTCATACGAATCCCATGCCCACTTTGCATTTCAAATACACGGTGATTTCCAAAACCGGCACTTTTTTGGAAATTGCAGCATATCAATTATATCTACGGAAACGCCGGCGGCTTTCCCATATATATAATGGTAACAGAAAGTCTGCGGAGGAAAACTCTGTGAACTTTATGTTCAAAGCGCTGTGGGAACCACTGCAATGAGTTCCCGCTGCGGTTTTTAGCACTGCATATCGTCCAGTGGGGCCTTAGCCTTAAAGAAAGCTCTTCCCGTGAAGAGCTCCGCCCCGGGGCATGATGGGAATGAGATTTGGAATAACAGAAAAAGCATTATAGTAAAATCTACCTTTTAAGCTGTCTTTACTGTGTAGCCCAGACCCATTTACTGTATCACTGATGAAAATATCAACTGTGACTGGAATTGCTCTTTAACTTGTAAATTACTGTCAACATGACTGGGGCCAGTGAGGCCATGGAGAGCGGGGATGAGCGGCGGTCCCTGCCATGCTGATCAGTTCAGCTGCTGCAGTCTCGGTATAGTATGTTCAGCAGTTTGTTAATCCCCAGTTGTCTCTCATACCTAGTAGAACATCATCAATCAATCAATGTAACCAGTAAAACACAGAGGGCTTTATACTGCACATTCGTCCCATAAGTAAGTGATAACTGTGCAAACCTGCTCTGGTTAATCAGCCATGGGATCTGAGACTAGAAATTACAATTCTACAAACTCCGGGAAGATCTTTTTAACACTTTCCTGTTTATATGGATAGACTAAGAAAGACAGAGAAATATTTCTGATATATACGCATGTAGTAGCAGCAATATACCAAAAACTCAGGCCTCGATCACATGACCTTTTGGACCAAAATATGACGTACAATGTGACAAGTGGTTCGGTACATTGTATCATAGGCATGCAATATTATTATTATAATATTACAGCAGATCACCGCCCTTTCTCTTCAAGGGGAGCTGAGTGGCAGTAACAAAGCACAACCCCTATAAAATGTGTACAGCCTTATTCCTCTGCCTCCATACACTATATAGTACTGGCCAAGTAGCAAACAGTTGATCAGTGATGGGGCCGGGTATAGCCCCTCCCAATATGATGCTGATAGCCTATTGTCACAACAGAAAACCCAGGAAAGACTTTCAAGCAGAAGCAGCAGCAAAAAAAAAAAAGCGGTCACAATGCATGAAATACACTACTTTTTACAGCATTTTTAATTTTGTACCTTCCCCATCGCACGCATATAAGTCTGTGGATAAAAACACAGCATTTATTTCCCACAATGTGTGAATGAGATTACACAAAATATATATCATTCACTTGTCTGGTACTGTAAAACACAACTCTTCTCTCTTCTCAACTTTTCTCTGCTACGTTTCCCCAATGTGGGGTTTCAGCCATATTGGGGGAAATGTATAAATCCCTCTCTGCTAGTTTTCTGGGGCAGAGAGTTGATATTGGGGATGGACAGTTGATGCAAGGACTTTGCCTATTCTACAACCTCCATTCTATGTCATAGTTGCCATTGTGCGAATGTGGGTGTAGCAGGGCAGGCTAGTTCCAGATCGTGTTGGCACAACATATTCATTATCACCAATGCTAGTTTTCTGGCATGAGTTATAATGGAAATGAACATCATTTGCTAACTGGCAAAGATTTCCATTCTGGTTCCAGGGCATGTGGCTAATTTAGGTGTAGGCCGGAGCCTTTTCATAAATTACTGGTTCTCGACACCAGTCAGGGACCAGTGTAATAATAAAACAGTGGGGCAGATTTACTAAGACTGGCATAGCGCACGTCAGTCTTAGTAAATCTGCCCCACTATGTTTTATTATTACACGTGTTTATTGACTATTGTGAAATGACATTTTTGGCATCTGCTATTAAAAGTGAGGGCTCGTTCACATCTGTGCCCCGGGTCTCTGTTTTGCAGGCATTTTTTAAACCCATTTATTTGAATAGGTTTGAAAAGTGTCCGGCCATGAGCGCCGGTGAGCGTTTTGTGCTTTCCACAGCAAAACAGTTTTTTTCTTAACCGGACACAAAGTCGGACATGCAGGACTTTGTGTCCGGTTAAAAAAACGCGGAGAGCAGAAGACAGTCACCGGCACTCCCGGCCAGAAGGGGTCTGTCAGGTTTCTGTCTTCTGTCGGCAGAAGACGGAAACCTGAGAACGGAGACTGAGGCGCAGGTGTGAACCCAGTGTAAGATACATTATTAAGTATTTTAACATATAACCGACCGTTTTATAAATAATTGGTATCATGCTTAAGAGGTATCCCAGGATTCCTGACATTATTGTGTAGAGACCTGGGTATCATAAGCATTTATATTATATATATATATTATATCAGTGGTGTAGTCTGTCTCTAAAGGAAAAATATGGCATGGTCCAGTCTCAGTTTTGTGAAATGCATCTATAGGATATCTACAGTACTGTGCAAAAGTTTTAGTTGTAGGAAAAGGTATAGAAAATGTGCTACAAAGTAAGTATACTTTCTAAAATAGAAATGTTATTAGTTTATTTTTGTGAGTGAACAAAAGAGAAATCTAATCAGCAGTATTTGGTGTGGCTGCCCTTCGTCTTCAAAACTGCATCAGTTCTTCTAGGTACACTTGCAGACAGTTATTGAATGAATATGGGAGTAAAGTTCCAAACATATTAGAGAACTAACAACAAATCGTCTGTGGATGTAAACTTGCGTCTCTTCATGTAATCCCACCAACAAATATTAGTTGATAGGGCTGATTGCACGGCCAGCACTGCTACACCGGAGGTGTGAACCCTGCTGCACACTCAGCTCTGCTGCATCATAGATGTAGCAGAGCTGAGTATGCGCTGAACCCTGCAGCAGAGCTGAGTGTGCAGCAGGGTTCAGCAGTTCTCGGTGTATTAGCGCTGGCCGTGCGCTCAGCTCGGTAGCATCTCCGGAGTAGACGAGCTGAGAGCACGGCTAGCACTGCTATATCTCGGCATAGGAATGCATTGACCAGCATTGATTGGCCGAATACCATACAAAGTACAGCATTCGGCCAATCAACACTGGTTCTGTCGGAGGAGGCGGAGTCTAAGATCGGTCCACAGCAGTCTCCATTCTGTACATCTATCCCTGTCTCACAGTCACATAGTTCACAGTCTCAAATTAACCCGAATGTTAAATCCACCATTCGTATAAATTGGAGGTCACTTGATTTAGCCAGCCAATTACTTTTTCCAATTTTTTTTTTGATGCCTCCGTTGTCGTAGTTCCTGTCTCACCTCCCCTGCACAGTTATTGGTGCAAAAAAAGCGCCAGGGAAGGTGGGAGGGGATATGAATTTTTAGTGTGTTTGCCTCGTGATATTCGATTGGAATCAAACACCTCGAACGGCCTGATATTCGATCAAATATGTATTCGATCGAACAGTGTTTGTTCATCTCTAGGTATTAACAATATGGCAGCATTACCTAGAGACAGACAACCATGTTACAGGCCTATAAATACACACATAGTGAGGCAGTTATGATGAAGATTTGTTCCACCATGCATTCTGTGTACCAACCATATAGAAGTATGTAATCCAGCTTACTAAATTCCAGGAGTCCTTATGTTTTAGGGTATGTTCACACAGACTTTTTTGCAGGCGGATTTTGAGGCGGAATCCACCTCAAAATCTGCCTGTAAAAATGGCTCCCATTGACTTCAATGGGAGCCGCTTACTTTTTTCCCGCTAGCTAGTAGTGGAATAAAAGAAGCGAAATTACCTATTTTGCCACAAATTCCACAGCTGAGTCAGCCGCGGCATCCGCGGCTCGAGACACGCTCCTGTTTAGGCCCCTTCACTTGGACCTAATCAGGAGCGGGATGCCTTGAGGGAATACCAATGCAATCGTGGCTAACCGCGCCAAAAAAAA
Source organism: Leptodactylus fuscus (assembly GCF_031893055.1). Classification (NCBI taxonomy): domain Eukaryota; kingdom Metazoa; phylum Chordata; class Amphibia; order Anura; family Leptodactylidae; genus Leptodactylus; species Leptodactylus fuscus. The sequence continues at coordinate 69,529,844 of NC_134271.1, forward strand.
CACAAGTCTGAAAAATTTTCTGCCGTGTGAATGAGCCCTTAAATGGCTAATGTCATATCTACTCACATTGTGTTAGCCATAGATATATTATAAAGGACTGATCTATGACTTCTACCATTCTACTGTGCAGAAAGGGTTTTGAACTTATATAGAAATTGTTTGATATCCTGTTCTATAGACAAATTAAAAATAAGAATGAAAACTGGAGTACTCCTTTAAATGACCAGTTTAGGCACAACGTATACACTGTGTAGTGCCTAGCGCAGGATCTTTGTATCCCTATATCATGCTCCACCCTAGGTCTTTCATCACACATATCTCTGCTTCAGTTTTACTTGGAGTGTTCCTTTATGTGAACTGCTGACATCCTCTGCTTATCAAACTTATCAAATCCTAAAATTAGCAAATCAATGTGCTCATGTAGCAATGACTAGAGAGTGTCTTTCTAATGAATATACAGGGTGCAGTTGTTTTCATTGGTAACAGTGATTTCTACGTCTTGGCTTACTGTTAGATCTGTGTTTCTTATGGTTTCCTCACCTCTCCTTCACGAAGGGTTAACATTTGCCGCTTGTGGTCTCTGTACAGTAATGAAAATTCCGTGGGCGCTCAGAAAATAGTATTATTGTTCAGGACAGAAAATATCCCATTTATAAAGTTTCCTGTGGTCTTAGAAAAAAGCCTACAAAATGTGGACTGGTTATACCCCCAGATTTCATTCTTACAGTCGAATCATTAAACAGGCTGAGTCACTTCCGAACTTCTAATTCCTGCTTGTGGAAAGAAGAATAGACTCCAAAATGAGGTAATTCAAATCGTAGATTTATCTTGGCAACTTTCCTTTTCCTAGAGGTGGCAGTAGAAGAAAAAAAAATCCCCCCTCCTTTTAAAAATATAACTCAAACAAGCCCCCCCAGCCCCCTCTCCCTGAAGATTAAGAATTTTATTGTAAAACAGATGGACGTATTCTATAATTTTACAATATTCTCATACTCCCTCCCCCCCTCCATGTTTCTGCTGGAGATCAGGCAAGGAAACGTATACGACTGGCAAAGAGGCGATAAAATTGCAAGACAACAATTGAGGCTGGCACAAATGCGTATATATTGTGTGGGGTCAGGACTGAGTGACTGGGATGCGCTAATCCTTATTTATTTAATTTTTCCTTCCACTCTTTAGACCTTACTGAGATAATTGAGGATCATAATGGTAGAAAAAGGGCTGCAGTCATCACTCGCCTGCCTGTCAGGTATCAGTACTCATCTGTATGTCATCCGTCACCATTGAACCAATCTGTCATCTTTTCGCAGCCCCCAGCGCCTGCTCCCTCTCCTTGTGTTCATTATCTCCAGCTCAGACCAATCCCCCCTCCTCCCCCCCCCCCAGCCCTGTAAATGCATCTTTGTGAGACTCCCAGTCTTCTGATTATGAATCGATGATCGTGTGGTGTAAGAGAGATAGATGGTTTTTGCTTCCATCTTGTCTACTCTAATTGTAAAGTATTACTTACATTAGACTGTGCCTTTTGATTAATGGAACTTATTTGAAGTGGCCTCTCTCCACCCTCCCCCCGTCCAAAGTCCTCCACTGACTTTTGAGAATTGAGTGATTTCACTTAAAGCAGACAAATAGGCCCTTCAGCTTAGAGGTAGGTAAACTATAATTCCGCAAATGGCACAGTGTACACAGGACACAGCCACAGATTTGATAGAAAGTTTTTTTTAGATTCTATTTATATATTTGATTCTGTTTTTATCACTTGATACTTTTATATCTGTAATGCAAACTTTGCATCATCCATATTCTGTATTTGCTTCAATTGATCCTTTTCTGTGCAAGGTTCTTCTCAATAAAGGGGGTTTCTGAAGTTGCTCTACTATTAGGTTTCTTTGTTAGATCAAGAAAAGCAGAACAATTATGGTGGACTAGTTGAATAAAAATCTTCTTGTATCTAGCTATTGCTGTTATATACTTGCTATGGTGTCCCTTAGGCTTCTGGTCATTATTTTTTGTTTAATCATTTTTTATTTTTTAGAATTAAAAGAATGACATGAGTAGAAATGACATAGATGAGCAGAATATGTGAAATATGCATGATGTAAAATAAGTGTTTGGTATGATCCAGAAAGTAGACAGTGAATCTCTACCAGGAGACTAAATAAAGCTAGATTGACAAGTGACATATGTACCCGCTGTGGAGATCATAGGGGATTACGTGACTATGTGGTTATTCGATCATTCTGTTGATTTCTATGTAGCCTCCACTTCTGGTTTTGGCATACAAATACCGATGCAAAATGGTGACTAAAACACTGACATGTGAATACGGCACATTTTACAACCTTCAGAGATAGGTTTGAAACCTCCATCAGTGACTTCATCAGATTAACAGGACTAACATGGTACAGCATGCAGCACTCTTTTTTACATCAAAATGACACATACCAGTATGAACCCCAGTGGATCACAGTATGAGTCAGTAGGGTTTGTTAAGCTGGTATTTATTGTATAATGGAAACTACTATGGTGGTCTGAACAGAGCCTTATGTGTCCAATGGTTGCACACAGGACTGGATTTACAGTTCACATTGCCCTATAAATGAAGTCTAGTACCTAGGGCAAATAAGTACACCTCCATTGAAGGTTGCAACTGTATCATTACCGAGTTTGACCTCTATACCGTAATGATAAAACACTGTCATATAAAGACCACCACACAGTAAAGCCATATCATAACTGCATAAGTATTGTCAGTGGGGGGCGTTCCTCACAGCCCAGCTAAATTGTCAGGACCACTCTTCTGACAGTGAAGCGATATTGGTAATAGCACCAATATCCCTTGCCCCAGGGCACGTAACGGGAAAGCCAACAGTGTGCTGAATCCAGCGCATGGTCGGTTTTCTAGCGGTATATAAAACCACGTGTGCCCAAGAAGATGAAAGCTCCTCTTTAAGGTCACCATTTGAAACAGGGATCAAATGTCCCCCATTTTGCAGAGGTGTGACCCACATCTATCAGTCATTGTTGCCACATCTTGTGTATATATCATAGAAATGGAAATACCTATTTAGAGAAGAGGCAAGGAGGCATCACTATTAGAGATGATCGAGTACCACTCGCTATTCGAATGTAAAAGTTCGATGCAGAACCAGCATTGATTGGACGAATGCTATACAGTTGGCCAATCAACGCTGGTTGTTCTCCTATCTTTAGAAGTCTTCTCTGTGCAGCTTCCCCGCGGCGTCTTCCGGCTCTTCATTCACTCTGCCAGGCATTGGGCCTGGGCAGAGCCGACTGCGCATGTCCGCTTGTAGTGCGAGCATGCGCAGTCTCTCTGCCCAGGCCCGATGCCTGGCAGAGTGAATTCAGAGCCGGAAGATGCCGCGGGGACGCTGCAAGGAGAAGACTTCTTGGAGGATCCAGCCCGACTCTCACTCATGGACTTGGTAAGTATAATTTGATCGAATGTTGCCTACCCCTAAAACGAGCATTTTCCCCCCATAGACTATAATAGGGTTCGATATTCGATTCGAGTAGTCGAATATTGAAGGGCTACTCAAAACGAATATTGAACCTCGAACATTTTACTGTTCGCTCATCTCTAATCACTATCACTCTTCTGACTATCCCTGTCTTACTGTCAAAATAGTGAAATTCCATTTAACTAGAGGACCTCTTTAAGCTTTTCAGCCCTTAATGTTCAGTACTGAGCATTGTTGTCTCTAGACATCCCTCATTTATATGACACAGGGGGATAAGTGAACTTTATTAAGGAATGTGTTGTGTTGGCGCTGTTTACCTAAGCTCCGGCTGTTGATGAAGTCCTTTTAATTCAACATGGAAAGGAAGACGGTGGAACCCTTTATTAGAAATAATCACCATCGCTGTTCAGTGTGAATTCAAGGACATGCATTTCTTCAATCTACCCAATGGTTTAGCAAAAGGTAAATTAATTGTAAGCAGCATCGGAAGTAGTCCGGTCACCAACAGATCAAACAATGTGCATTATGAGCAATATATTATCTCACCATATTGACATGCTCTGCAGAGAGATTTCTCATGGTTTTATTTATTTTTTCCTGTGGTGTCTTCACATCCTCCTCATTTTCTCTAGTCAGTATAGATTCTATTTAGCGGTTTCTGGGAAAACTGGGTAACAACCATTAAAACCACCATTTCAGCTCTCAAATGGCTTCTTCTCACTCAAATGGCTCAGATTCTTGAATGACAAATTTGTTTAGTTCTGCACGGCTTCTAGTATTTTTATCATTATAAAATGTATAGTTATATATAAAGTAAAGAAATATAAAAAATAAAAAAATGTTAAATAAAATCATTAAAATAAATAGTATTTTTAGTATTGTCATATCTAGAGTTCCTAGTACTCTTTCATCACTGCATGAGGTCACATCTATATGCTCATAATGTGTCCATATTGCAGCAACAAATCCCTGCTGTTTTCATCTCTCTTTAATGATGTCACAGACGTGGGTTATGTTGGTATCATTATATGTTGCGATGCCAGCCTGACCCATGTGGTTTCTGTCTCTACAGAGGCCTGAAGTCAGTAGAGAGATCAGTACTGGAGCCCAGGAGAGGTAAGTAACGTTGGTTGTTATGTTTGCGCCTCTTCCTTGGGCCTCTGACGATTATACTCAGGGTCTGAAGAGAGTGCAGTAATAGCAGTATTTGTTGGAGTTTGCTCAATTAATACTCTTGCCACGGGCCTGTGACCTCACTTACTGATCCCTGTTCCTGCTCATGGCGGCCATGTGTCTCATATCACATCACTAGGTCCTCCTAGAGGTAAGCGGAGACCACTGTGAGCAGAAAAAGGGATCGGTAAGTAAATAGGGCTTGTTACCTGCTGGGGTTATTTTTTTAAAAAAAGCAGCAGGGGCCCACCTGGCCCTGTGGCCCTTGCCCAGTACACATTCCCCATACAGTACATGTACAATAGACAGTGTTAAAGAGTTATATCTGATGACTTAGACAACTTGTCTTGTTGGAATTACCCATCAGACCCAATAATTGTGCTACCTATAGTACTCATTTTCAGATGACTTCCTTTCTCTGACACTTTGCAGACAACTTCAGTGATTAAGTCTTATTGACATCAAAACAGAAAACTCCTTTAGGCTAAGGCCCCACGTTGCAGAAATGCTGTGTTTTCCAGTATCAGCAAAGTGAATGAGATTCTGGCAAATTCCATCCTCATATAGCCCCAAAAAATTGCTGTGGAAAAGTTGAGTTATCAAAAATCAATGGGTTTTTGAAAAATGCAGCAGGTCAATTTTACCTGCGGAAACAGTTGTGTTTTCCCCAGGGGCGAACCTAGCTTTTATGCCACCTGAGGCGGACGACAGGAAGCCGCCCCCCCCCCTTCCCGGAGGAGGGGGCGGAGCAGAGGGGGTGGGGCAGAGCGAAGGGGGGCAGAGCAGAGCAAAGGGGGGCGGGGCAGACAGGGCAGCGTTAGCAGGCAGGGAGAGGACCTGCTCTCTGCCTGAGCGTGAGGGGAGGCCGGTGGAGCAGCGCTGCGTCCACAGGGCCTCCCCAATCCACTGCTCGCTTCCCATGCCGGGCTGCCGAGATGGTGACGCTAAGCCAGTCCAGGACAGTCCAGTCCAGCTTCAGGTCGCCTCATGGGAGGTGTGGCGCTGGTTTTCCCTATAGATTTAATAGGGGAAGAAAAATGCAGCAAGAAACAGAATGAAAAATGCTGCGAAAAAAACTTGATGCATTTACACTGCGTTTTTTTCCCCAGTTTTATTTAGCTGTGTTCCACAACGTGGGACCTTAGCCTTAGGCTTATATCACAAAAGACATTATTGGTACAGTTTTTGATGCAGTTTCTTGATCCAGAACCAGAAATGGGAAAAAGTATGGGAAATCTACTTCTTCCCATAGGATTCACTTCTGGCTTTGGCTCAAAAAAACAAACAAAAAAATGCACCTCAAATTGCCTAAAAAAAACTGCATGAGTGTTTTTAGCCTTAATGTGTCTTGTCTTGCAGTATCTCTGGAGCCTGAAAAGTTAATTTCACAGTTTGTAAGTTACATTCTGGGAGCTTTGAACTTAATATTTTAAGAATAATGTGAAACTGGAAAGAGATCCCGGTCATCGTGTAAGACATGATTTGGTGTGCATTAGTATGAATTGATGAAAACCATAACTATGTTGTTGGCAGCAGAAGATATCAGCCGTTTCCAGGAATCCTAAAACCTTAGAAAGTCCTGTGGTAAGGAGTCGGTAGCCAACTGGCTCAGAAGGGACCCCAGATACTGGATATTAACCACTACAATTTCTTTAGTTTTCCGTTTTAAAGCGTTTTCATCCTAAAGAGACTTTTACGATGTTATGTTAAATTAAACGCCGCTCAGACCTGGCATTTATTTCATTAGGAAAGAATGTAGATGCGGAGACTCAGGGTTTTGGTTTTCCTGCATATCCTTTTTAATGATGTGCCGTCAGGACTGTATTTACTGTATAGGCCAATGGGGGATTAATTAATAGATTTTTGGATGCCACAGGGCACATGTACCATCCACCCTTTACACCTATGACAGTACATCACATTTTGTGAATACTACAACATCCCTTTAATCTGGCGACCAGTGACCAGTAATTCAGCATAGAACTGTAATACATTATAATATGACCAGAATCCTGCGAAAATCAATTAGGAAATCTCATGGATTAGTGGCACAACCAAACGTTGCCATTGAGCTTAGACCATTTTCTTTTCACATTTTAATTTGACCCATCAGCTTGATGGTTTCCTACAAATGAGTTTAGATATTTTCTATTTTTCTCTGTTTTGGCTAGGGTTTCTTTTGACATACAGTATCTGGAATGTAAGTACAGGTATTATTTGGTGGATATGTCTGACTAGACCCTGAAGAGTTGCAGACTGTCAGACATCTTCTCCATAGGCAGTGTTTAAAGGGAAAGACTTGGTAGCAGTAGAGATTGTGTAATGTCTATGGAGCTCCAAGATCTCTGTCATAGATAAGTACCATGTGATCTGTGTTCCCACGCTCAACAGTCCCTCCTAATGTCATATCAAACTGTAACCAGTAAAAGAGAATAAGATGATTCCTCCAACATCATTACATTTTGGAATTTATCCATCATTAGACTGTTATAGCCGGTCAATGGAATAGCTATAGAATAGTGATCAACTGGGACCAATGTTTGGGACCCCCAAGATCTGGAGAATGAGTGTGTCCTTGTCAAGTTATTACTGAAGGTGTGGATGCATGTGTTAGATCAGTTTATATGGAGAATGATGACCCACCAATTGCTGTCGGTAAGCATTTCCTGCATGTCCCATTCATCTCAATAAAGAGTCATTGAGCATGTGAGGTCAGTTCAATACCAGTAATGGGGTGGGACCCCTCATCTTAATGATAGTGAGTAAATAGACCTCTATCGGTCACTGTTCTTCACCATGTTGAAGTGAGAGTCAAAAAAAATCTCTGTGTAAAACCACTTGAAATAAATACAACAGACTACCTGCTTGTTTCCTTATTTCGGATGACCCATTTTAGGTCAGTCTATTAGTTATACATACTCACTCTATGTTATTGGAGTCAAACATGTACCTTCTGCTTCACTTTGATGATGTCAGAGACTCTAAATGTTATTTGCTTATTCTGCCCCTAGCCCTCCCTCATGCTTTAAACTGCAGCTCTACGTTCATGCAGGAATGGTATGGAGAGCTGACATCCATTACATCAGGTCCACAATAATTATGTGTTATAAAGTTACTAAACCTCAAAGAAGGGAAGAAAGACTATGAATTTCCTCTTTGCTGAAACAAATGTGCCCCACTAAAAGGCCTTTAATGTCATATTGTTATAGATGCAACACCTTCCAATTCCACAAGTGAGGGTGACTAGTAACTCTCCATTAAATGCAATGGAAGAAACTGAACCTTCCCTGTTTCCAAGATGGGGGCATTCCATCGTTCATACCCTCACTTTGGTGCATAATAAATCGATATAATAAATAAAATTTGTTGCGTCATCTAGATGTAAGATGTGGAAACCTTTCTCTTTAAAAGTGCCCTTCTGGTTTGTTGCGAGACGAGATGTAACCTCACTGCACGCGATAGGCAATTTTATTGTGTATGTGTAATTATATTTCTGTACAGCTGAACACTTATTTTGTAGCCATAAACTGTATGACACTAGGTTCACATCTGCATGAGGGTTTCTGTTCTTCGGGGAGCTGAAGAACAGAAACCTAATCCGCTCAGAAAGCAGTTACCCATGGGAACGCGGCCCCGTTTCTGCACGGTTTACGCCCGAAAAATGAGGAAACAAAACATTTGTTTGCCAAGTGTAGGGCATGGCCAGGGACCTAAAGCATTCCCCCATAGTGTGGAAGGATGTATGTTTCAACCATTGGCGCAACTATCTTACATAAGGTTTATTAGAATCCGTCTATCACTGTTGTATACGTTCTAGTTATTTATTTTATGTTGAAGGATATGCTATTTCTCCCTATTTTTGTTGCAGACTATGTCAAATTGACAAGGCCAGTATCCAGTTCTGGTGAATGGACATTTGCTTATGTTGAATTGAGAACTGCAGCTATTCTTGTTACTGCTAGAGTATAATTGAATCATGCTCTGATAAAGCAGTTGAACCTCGAGAGCATCTTTTATTGGCCTACTCTGAAGATGACTATGCGTTTTTGGGCCCAGTAAAGAGGGGGTTGCGACCATTTACATTTACATAAAGACGCTGCTTATTCGGGCCCAGGTAGATGCCCTCAATCAGTTAAATAAAGAAATACGTCTCCATACTATCTGTTCCCTCTTGGTTTATTCAAGAATGTTTCAGGATTTTGTTTCTTTTTTCTAAGCCTTTACAAAAAACAAAATGAAATCCGCCTGAGCATCGCCCCGCACGTCTCCACAAACGTGCTGATTCCACTCCTGCAGACAGCTATTTCTGTCGGACATATGGTGGAAACATGTATATAGTGAACCTGTCATGGTATTTTAACAAATGGATTATTGTCATTTGACATTTTGTCTTCCGTCTGCTCGCTGCCCTTTTCTCTGTGCAAGAAAGATGTTTCAAAGCCCAATACTTCATAGACCCATAGTCTATTTTTACTTGCTTAAAAGGTTTAGACCTGAGCCAAAGATTATAAGAGGCTTTTGGAACTGTACAAGTGAAAAGAAAAGGACATTGAAAGTGTTTTGTACATTGAGTCTGTCCCCTCTAAGTGTCGCAAACAAATAACAATGTTTTGTTGAGATTCTCACTGCTGTCTATCAGTCTAATATCTAGCTTCTTTCAACATCTGTTTTCCATAACAACATATAAAATGCTATATACTTTTCAATGAAATTTCAACTTTTTTAACCCAATATCTTGAATTCAAAACCCTACAAAAAAATTGACATTATACAGTAGAAGAGCAAATTTTTCAAAAATTCGATTCGGCAGCTCCGACGAATTTTCCAATACTATTCGATCAGAATTAATTTTCAGTGAATCCCCCGGGGTTGCGGGGGTGGGGGGAAGGGGTTGCGGGGGGTGGTGGAAAGGGGGCTGGGTTCTAGGGGGAAGGTGCAAAGGGGGCTGGGATTACGGGGGGTGGTGGAAAGGGGACTGGGTTCGGGGGTGGTGGTGGAAAGGGGTCAGAGGGGGGAAGGTGGTGGAAGGGGACGCGGGGCAATGGGGGGGGCCTGCGCTGCAGGTGGGTCGCGCAAAGCGGGAATGCTGCCACGGACGAAGTTGCGGGTACTGCTAGTATCATATATTTATATGTATTCAGTTTTTGGACCAAAATGCTTTGAGGTAAGGAAACTAAGTAGTAAACCCTTTCAAACCATAAAGGGTCACGTAAAGTTGTCTATTAACATGAGAATCAGTTATTGGATGAATGACATTAGTCTTCATATGATACTATTGGTCAATAGTATTTACAAACATGTACAACTGTAAGATATTCCAAGGTGTTTGCACTTTTACAGCATCTGATCAGTCACAGCATGGTTAGCCTGTCCGGCTGCCTGTACGCTATATTTATCAAATGCAACGCTTTAGAGATTTGCAGAAATTGTTGCAATGTTAATTTAGTAAAGCAGTGTTTGTCCCTACTTTTGCTTTGTATTACTGACCTCTGCTTTTTGGCTTTTGACATCTCTTTGGATTTTGATTTGTTACTGTTTGTCTCTCTGGGTTTTTTTTTTTTGAATGTAGATTGTGAGTCCCACACAGAGCTCACAATGTACATTTTTTCCCTATCAGTATGTCTTTTTTTTTTTTTTTTAGAATATGGGATGGAAAGCCATGCAAACACGGGGAGAACATACAAACTCCTTGCAGATGGTTTTATGCCCTTGGCGGGATTTGAACACCAGGACTCCAGTGCTGCAAGGCTGCTGTGCTAACCACTGAGCCACCGTGTGGCCCCATTGTCTCTCTGGTTTGACCTCGGCTTGCTGACTCCTCGTCCGTGTTGTTTTGCTTCGTCCTGTTCTGAGTATCACTTATCCGAAGAAGGGACTGTCACCCAGTAGTCCTCTATTGCCTAGGGTAGTTGAGGAAAATAGGTAGGGACAGGGGTTGGGTCAAGTTTAGAACTCACTATCTCTGTCATTCACTTCCTTCCAGGTTTCAGTCACTGGGGAATTGCTCAACAGGCAATTCCCTAACTATATATATATATATATATATATATATATATATATATATATATATATATACTGTGATAATTCTGGCATAATTTTCACCAACACCTGAAACATTTCATTCATTAGGTGTCTTAATTGACACTTTACATAGTTAGTACAGTGGAAAATAGGTAAGTCCATCAAATTCAAGAATGGGATGGGAAAGAGCATGAAGAGATAGATGTCTGACAGGAACAAGAATTCTTTACATTTCCATAGGTAGCAATGCTATTTTGCTGTAAGGCATGCAAGCCTTTTTTGAAGCTGTCAGTTGTTGCTGCTGTGACCAGTTCCTGGGATAGGCTATTCTGCAGATTCACAGTTCTTACAGCGAAGAAGCCTTGTCAGCCTTGAGATTAAATCTTTTTTTCTCCAGACAGAGGGAGTTCCCCCCTTGTCATTTGAGGGGAATTCACATGGAACAGCATATTTCTTGTATGGGGCATTTGTATATTCATACAGGTTTACAATGCCTGCCCTTAAACGCCTACTCCCAAGACTAAACACATTTAAAGGGGTTGGCCACTTTCAGATCAATAATGAGAAACAAATGTTATTGTTTGCATAATAAAAAGTTGTACAATTTTGCAATATACTTTCTGTATCAATTCCTCACAGGTTTTCTAGATCTTTCCTGTCATTCACTCTACTTACTTTCAGTGTATAAAATCAGTCCATGGTCATGTGATGTACAGTCCATGATTATGTGATGGAAACATAGGTGCACAGCTTAATGCCAGGCAGATATCTGATTACTGTGCTGTGACTTTAATAAGCAGTGTACCTGTGTGCTCATCACATGACCATAGACTGTACATCACATGATCATGGACCAAATTGTATCCACTGGGAGTAAGCAGAATGAATAACACCAAGCAAAGATCTACAAAACCGTGAGGAGTTGATCCAGAAACTATATTGGAAAATTGTATGACTTTTTATTATAATGTTGCGGAAAAAAACACAGCGTTTTACAGTTCCTGCAAAGTGGATGGAATTCAGATGCAGTAAAGATGCTGCGAATTCCAAACAGTGGTTTCCCTATAGGTATAATGGAAGCAGAATGTCTGCAGAGCAAACATCTGCAGACTTTCTGTGAAAACCATGATGCGTTGTTGTTCTGGTTTTTCTCGCAACGCTTTTTTGCTGTGGTCTACTACATGGGACCTTAGCCTAAATGTCTCCTCATAACTAATGTCTTCCATTCTCCTTATCAGTTTTGTGGTCCTCCGTTGTACGCTCTCTGACACGTCATTTTTTCTGTGAACCGGTGAGCAGAACGGCACTACATATTCCAGTTTCTCTGTTTATGTGCCTTGTCATACAAGTGGGTGGGGTTTATTATGAAGGAGCATTTTAGAAAACAAAGTGGTGTACAGTTTTACTAGATATATTCCAGATTTTCTAGTATCAGCCACTTTGAGATTAATTTTATGTTGTATCTACTAAAATGTAGACAGCATTATTAAATCTGGCTCTCTATGTTTTGCTGAGAGTCTCAGAGAGGTGGTGCCTGAAATAGGGATTCAAAATCAAAGGGTCACATCTCTCGTTCATGTTCCACTCCCCTCAGATCCTGCTTTAGGCGGGAAGCATCATGGCAATTTTTCCTGAAGTGCTCCTTTAAGTCCATAAAGACACACAGATGAATAAACCACACACAATAGGTATTTATTGCCTTTGGCAAAACATACGTAAAAATAAAGCTTTTCTCTTTTTTCAGTCTGTGTTTTCTAAATCTCTCTTTTAGGATGTGTGGGTGTAAAATTTCATATCCCAAAATAAATTCTGATTGCTTTTAAAACATAGCGAACAATCATAGATATATACCCTTTTTTTTTTTTTACTGTTAGTGAAATTGGGTCTAAGCGCCTGTTAAGTGAGTAACTCAGTTACTATGTTGGATTTTCTTTTTATCTGTTTCCATCCTGCCTGCAGTTTTATTTGTCTATTTACAGCTTTCAATGGAAGGAATCATCCAGAAATACAAAAAAGAAAAAAAAAAGACTTTTTTTGGGCAGTAAATGTGAAGCATTTGCACCTTTGGCGACTGTGATTACAGGTTACGGTGGGAGGTGAAGAATCTTCGTTAAGGTTCTCAGGTGGGAAGTCAATTCTTCCCTAACTGCGTACTAAATCTAGCTCGTAAAAAAAAATACAAAAATAAAGAGGCCTGCACACTTATGCTGTCATTGAGGAACACCTCCAACGTTAGCAATCAATTTAGGCGAGATTTGTAAAACATAAAGGGACATCAAAAAATAGGTTCCTGTTCCGAAACTGCTGCTCTATTTAAGGGGCACAATAATTTGGTTGGGCTGCCTGCTAAGTAATTTGTAAGCATTGAGAACACGCAGATTATTGTCTACGGACAGATGGCGCATCACAGTTTATTGCCTGTTCCTTCTGTGAATTTTCAGATGTAGACCGATGTGCTTTTCTGGAAATCTTTCTATTCTCTTGCTCCCGAAAAAAAAAAAAAAAAAATCTAATGTGAAACAGGCAACAGAGCTCAGAACACTGCGCCCAGGAAAGCAGGATCTTACTTTAAAATATACATAGAAGCAGCCGCTACACGCCAGATGTGGCCATAGGCAAATAAAGAGGACTTATAAGTAGTGAAAAAGGAGGAAGAGGAAACCAGTTATGAGTATTCAGGGTTCTTTTTGTTTTTAGTTAGGAGACTAGAAATAAGAAAAGACGTCTTTATAGCCCATGATGATTGCATTGGAGATGTTTAAAAAAAATGTTAGTTTCCGAGATGACAATACTTTGTTATTAGAAATTTTGGTGGATCATTTTTGAAACATCAAACCGAAAAGAGGTGCATTTTAAGGAAAAAAATACAAGAAATTCATATATTGATGGCCATTTACCATTAGAGTATGCTGGCACCTGTAATAGATAAAAGATAATTAATAAATGAATAAATAAATACATAAATAAAAGATAACCATGAGTATAAGGCCAAGGCTCCGCGTAGGTTAAGGCTAAGGCCGCCCTCCATCTACTTTGTGTCATTTATAATGTTAATGTGACAGTTGGGCCCCTGCCATCCTGCTCCCCTTATGCAAACAATCTTGGGATGGGAGGAGCTTGTGCTAGTTCATGCTATTCCTTATTCATCTGTTGTAGGAGAAAAAGACAGCAAATGCCCACAGGTATGGTATTTACTAATTACACCTTGCAGCCCTGTGGTCCTGGATTCACATCCAACCAACATCTGCATGATGTTTTCATGGGTTTCCACTGTATACTCCGGATTCTTCCCATATGCCAAAAATATACTGATGGGTAAATTGGCTTCACATAAAACACCTTGTGGGTGTTAGGGATGGATGCGTATAAGGCACCCACTAACGCCTCTACTCCACAATGCTGTATTTTTTTATTTTTTGTTGTTGAGAAAGGCGCATTACAAATATTTGTCATTGTCATAATGTTGCACTCAAACAGGTTCACAGTACCCATGCGGAAGGACATCAGACAACTTGTGAGCTATGTAACACAACCTCAGTAGTGAGAAAGAATATCTTTATATTTAGAACATACCACGTATCTGTACCCCCAAGAAGTTTTACCAAGCAGTGGAGGGAGAGAAAAAACACCACCCCAAATTTCACTTGCTACAATAGAAAGTAGAAAATTTCTTATTTCCTTTATTATTAATAATAATAATAATAATAATAATAATAATAATAATAATACTATGAATTATTCCTGTAATAAATAGTACAATACCACACATTGTGTATGCAGACCCTCAGTACACAGACAATGTTGGCATGTATGTTAGGATTGATTAATAAAGTCAAAGTATGTAACTTGCCTATTCCATAGTAGAGACAATGCAGTTTGCCACCTCCATTCCTATATCTCTTTATACTAAGCAGATCACAAAGTGGACTTCTCTATCATAATGTCTCCGTGTTACTAATGCACAAAAATGGAGTAGACTTATGAACTGAGCCAGACAGGAAATAAAACTAGCTGTCCATTTTTCCAGAGGGGTGGCGCTATTCTGACTAACCAACTTTTATTGTTGTACTCCCAGGATGGATTGTCACTGAAGTTCTAATATTCCATCTTTTTTTCCAGTACAAAAATGGTAGATTTTTTTAAAGGTATTTGGCCGCAGATACATTGTATACTGTATAAAGGTGGATTAGTCGGGGGTTCGACTACTGGGATGCCGACCTATCACAAGAATGGGGGTCCCTTGTAGAATATTAGAGGCAATAGACTCAGAACTTATCAGTTCAAGCTTTGTCATCTTTCCTGTGTCCCATATTTGCGTAGGGTTTTAGTTTTAACCCACTGTACTCCATTTTCCTCCCACACTTTTGTATATAATTGACCCCATTACATGTATGTCTGAAAAAAGAGAAATTACATTGTGAGACTCAATGGGAGCAAGGATTGACTATGTGATGGCAATCTCTGTACAGCCCTGCAAAATATGCCAGGGGTATATAAGCAACAAAAATCTATAAAAACTATATTTATGCAACAAATTCCAGTTTATAATCTATAAATTAGTAAGCAGCAGTGTAATATTGTATTATGGTGTATTTTGCATATTATTAGTTAGCTCCCATTTTATGAATGTCTTGGAGGCACGAGTGTAAACTTCTCTTGTGCTGCGGTCACCGGGCTGCTTTAATTTGGGAAACTTATGAAAAATGCATAAATCTTCACATGTTGAGCTTTAAAAGGGCAAGCTGGGTCACCTTAACTTTCCGCCATTATCTACTGCATCGATGTCACCAGCATTATTGTACCCGCTGGCCAAGTGTTTATGTTACAGGATAATTGTCAGGGCACTCTGCCTGTCTCAGCATGGACAACACAGGATCTGCTTATTCATTTTCTTGTGGGCAGAATCTTGCTATAGAGTATAATTCTATTCTATTCTAGAAGATGCGAAAAAAAGATCAATATTGTGACGGTTATATAAATTTAGGACGTATAATTGTGGAGTGCACACATCCAATCTCTTTGTTTGATGATAGGTATCATGCTTTATGTCATTATTCTATACATCTGCTTTGTTCTTTAGGAGTATGCAGGGGTGTAGGGGGGGGGGGGGAATTAACCAATACCCAATTAAATAATGGGACTATTTACAAGAGCTTCAAAAAGAGTGGGATTATTTTTGGGGGTGGTAGTGACCTGTCCTCTCGTGTGATGATGTTATGGAGGACAGAACTGCATGACAAGGCAGTATCATAATTGGAGGAAGAGAAAAAAGGCAGGATCGAGGTCACAGAGGTCACACGGGGAGCGGATTGGCAGATTTTGGTCCTGAGAGTGAGGCGGGAAGCTGTGTCACAATAGAGCCAAAATGCACCTGCTACAACTGTCGCGGCTTCTGACAGCTGCGGCTTACCCCTCCAAAGTAGGCTCAAATAAATGGGCCTAGCACGGAGAGTGCTGCTGCGAGGCGGACGCTGGGGCTGAATCAGCCACGGAGTCCGCCTGAAGAAAGGGCAGCTGGCGGTCTACATAGACCTCCATTGTGAGGGGGCGGATTATGAGGTGGATTCAGCGCCATAATCCACCCCCTCTTGCCCGTATGAACGAGCCCTTAGAGTTTCCACAAGGGCGTAACTGTCCCCAATGCAAAGTCTGCAATGCGGCCCCTACCTACCTTATGTCATTAAGTATAGTTGTATAATTTATGAGTTATAGTGGCCTTTGGGCCCCCCTCAGGGTACTGAGCCCAGTAGTGAGTACTACATCTGCACCCCCTATAGCTGTCCTTGGTTCCATAATAGAAGGAGCAATGCACCTAGCTGAGTATTTCAGAAGAATATGTGGGAGGTCATGAAGCGCCCTAGTCACTACAACTCTTTATTGCAAGACATTGCCATCTAATATTTTGTAGACTATTATATATTGCTGTACTTCAGATTTCCAGGAGACCTATATATACAGAATATAGGGTTAATAAATAGGGAATATTGCATGACTCCTACAATACAAATCGCCCCCTATTTAAGTATATTCTAATTGATTACAATTCAACAACTTCAGTAAAGGGCTATAAGTCCCTGAAAGACAGTTTGCTATTGATCTCATGTCACTCAATCCAAGGACACAGTTTTATAATCCAGCTGCCAACTAATCCCATAGGTTTAACATTACTGGAACTGTACTGTATATAGGAAGCATATTATCTGTATGTATCATTCCAATGTAATTATGTATCTGCCATGTTCTCTCTATTGCATGACCGTCTAGATAACTCCTGTTTTTGCCAACAGCCAGGTCCTATCACATCTCCCATGAGTGTTCCTATTGATATCACATACCCTACAATACCCTGTGTTGCCAGCAAGAGTTAAAAGCCTGTCTGCTTTGCAGCCGGCAAGTAAGATTGACCATAACTCTAGTCTTATTTTTTTCTTTGTGTTTTTTTTTTCATTCTGAAGATAGAATTACTGTTTGTAAGCATCTGAAAGTCATTAGTGGCTCTGCAGCCTGTCAGGTGCCGGCTCAAAAAAACTGCTGAAACCGGCCGGGCTCCTATGCAGAGTGTTGGGAATTTGTCATGTGCTGATGAGCAGTTATAATAAAATATGAGCAAATCAGGAGCATTCTGCAAATTAATCAAATTTTTTTTTCACCCTCCTTTCCCCTTGTCTATGGGAGAGTGGCTTTGTGTGCAGACGGAGGTGAAGCAGTTTTGCTCACAGATGGTAGCTCTGGCATCAGATGGAATTTATATAAGTGTAATTTTGATCTTCTGCCAAAGCTGCGTTGAACACACCAGGGATATGGTGCGAGGCAGTCATGTGGTTTTGCTGAGGTTTGTTGTGAAGCTTTAAGGGGGAAATCTCCGATTTTCCTATATGCCTTTATTGTTTTAGCCTGAAGGGCCAGTAATTGTAACGTTATTCCGCCATAGGCGAAATTCAACACGTCTCGCTTTTTTTCTTGTGTGTGTGTGTTTTTTTATAAGTTGTTATGAATAATGCTACGCAGCTGTGGGGAGCGCTGTCATGGAGCCGAGTACAAGCCTCTCCTTCCTCTCACTCCCAGTGCACAGATTACAGGAGGAAAGGTTACCAGGGCTGATGCATTAACATCCTAATATGTCATGGGGTCGCGCCCTTAGGAAGCCATTGCTTGTGATCATTTATATTAACCATTTAGGACTCTACCTCTCTCCTGCAGTTCTAAATAGGACAATCACACCCCACAGATTTTATATAGTAAGAGGCCATGGGGTGTTGCTGACACATTCTCATAGACTGTAT
Organism: Leptodactylus fuscus; assembly: GCF_031893055.1. Taxonomy (NCBI): domain Eukaryota; kingdom Metazoa; phylum Chordata; class Amphibia; order Anura; family Leptodactylidae; genus Leptodactylus; species Leptodactylus fuscus. The sequence continues at coordinate 69,547,803 of NC_134271.1, forward strand.
GAAGTTGTATTAACACAAAATAGTGTAAGCAATTTCAGGCAGAATTAGCATTTTCTTAAGCATTTGCATACCTCCCAACCGTCCCGATTTCCGCGGGATGCTCACGAATTTGGTGTCCTGTCCCGCGGTCCTGGTCGGCAGGAGGTATGTCCCGATTTCAACGGATTTCCTACGGACACCGATGAGCTTAATACATAGGCATTTAAAGCAGGATCTGTCACAGCTCAGCTCTTGCTTTAACGCTGCGCTCCGGCATTTGTAGCCGCGATGTGATGACGTCACATCGTGCCTACAACTATGTGTATGAGTGAGAGAGCAGAGAGAGCAGCGGGGGAGCATTGGAAGGTGAGTGTAAGTGGGTTTTTTGTGTTAAACATTAAGGTGGAACATAATGTGGGGGGCCCATGAAACTGGGGGCAGATGAAGGGGGGGGGGAATGGCATGACACTGGGGCAGATGAAGAGGGGGGAGAATGGCATGATACTGGGGCAGATGAAGGGGGGAGAATGGCATGACACTGGGGCAAATGAAGGGGGGGAGACATGACACTGCGGCAAATGAAGGGGGGTAAGAACGGCATGACACTGGGGCAGATGAAGGGGAGAACGGCATGACACTGGGGCAGATGAAGGGGGGGAGAATGGCATGACACTGGGGCAGATGATGGGGAGAACGGCATGACACTGGGGCAGATGAAGGGGGGGAACAGCATGACACTGGGGAAGATGAAGAGGGGGGAGAACGGCATGACACTGGGGCAGATGAAGGGGGGAGAACGGCATAACACTGCGGCAGATGAAGGGGGAGAGAACAGCATGACACTGGGGCAAATGAAGGGGGGGGAGGGATGTCACTGGGGCAGATGAAGGGGGAAGAATGGCATGAAACTGGGCAGATACGGGGGGACATGAAACTGGGGACAGAGATGGAGGGGGGAACATGAAACTGGGGACAGAGATGGAGGGGGGAACATGAAACTAGGGGCAGATGAAGGGTGTATATGAAACTGGAGGAGAGATGGAGGAGGGCATATAATTTACGGGTGACTGTAGGAGGATTATACTGTGTGGGAGCACATGAAAAATGAATGAGAATGGGTGGAGTCAACATAAAAGTGGGTGGAGCCAAATTTTCTGAGGCGCGCTGAGCGCGCCGCACATTTTCCCCCTCTTTCTACTCTTCAAAAGTTGGGAGGTAAGCATTTGCATTTATATTCTTGCTAAATAGAGGGTAGCATTGTATATCACAGTAGTTATTTCATTATGTATACTATCTTGCTCATAGGGGGCAGCATTATACGAGTTATATTTTTGCCTATAGGGATTTGCATTATAGCAGTTATATTCTTATGTATAGGGGCATTATAATAGTGGTTATATTTTTGTCCATAGTGATTTTTATTATAGTAGCTATAGTTTGGTGCATGCGGTAGTGGTTTTACAGTAATTATATTAATCTACAGAGGTAATATTATATTCTTAACATAATAGTTATAATCTTGTATATGTGGGTGTAGAATTGTAGTTACATTCTTGTGAATAAGCGACTTGTGTATTATAGTAATTATATTCTTTTACATACAGGGCAGTATTTCATGGTTACACTATTGTATATAGGTATCAGTATTATATTGGCTACCTTCATGAGTGGGCGGTATTATAAGTTATATTCTTGCACATGCCATAGATACTGCAGGAGGAAGAAACGTTGGTGTATTCCTATAAATAGGGGGCGGTATCATAGTAAGAACACAGCAGTAGCATAACTAGGAATGGCAGTGGACCGTGGCGAACTTTTGACATGGGGCACCCCCCGACCAACTGACCCCCCTCCCGCATTCTTGCATGCACTATTATGCCCCATAGTGGCCCCTGCACACAGTATTATGCCCCATAGTGGCCCCTGTACACAGTTTTATGCCCCATAGTGGCCCCCCACACACAGTATTATACCCCATAGTGGCCCCTACACACACTATTATGCCTCACAGTGGCCCCTGCACACAGTATTATGCCCCATAGTGGCCCCTACACACACTATTATGCCCCATAGTTGCCCCTGCACACAGTATTAATCCCCACTGTGGACACCCATGAACAATTATTATACTTTGGGGTTTTTTCAAACCCCAGAGTATAATGATCAGAGATCGAGGGGGATACCAACATAAAAAACACTGTTACTTACCTCTCTCTGGCTCCGCTGCACTCCTGGGTGATGTCGGCCATCTTCAATGACATCCAAGGGTCATGTAACTTCAGGGACGTCACACAAGTAGGCCCGAAGCCTGTCTGGAGCCCGGAGAAGTAATAACAGTATTTTTTATGTTCCCTTACCTCTCCCGGGCCTCCGATCATTATACTTGGGGGTCTGAAAAGACCCTCGAGTATAATAATAGTGTTTGTGGGGCCCGTGGCATCACTTACCGATCCCAGCCCCTGCCAGGTTCGGTAAATAAATAGGCCCGTTACCCGCTGGAGTAACTCTAGCTGGTAGTGGCCTATTACAAAAAAAAAAAAAGCGGTAGTGGCTGTCGCCAGGCCCCTAATATTCCGGGCCCTGTGGCAGCTGCTACCGCTGCTACCCTGATAGTTAAACCCCTGGAACACAACAATGCCAATTCATCTTATAATTATTGTACAAATGTGCTGTATTATAGTGGTTACATTCTTGTACATAAGGGAGAGCTACAGTGTGTTCCTGTACATTCAAAGCCCTGTTGTAGTAGTTGCATTCGTGTACACCATGGGCAAAATACATAGGGGGCAATATTATTTTTTTACATATGAAGTATCATAGTAATTACATTCATATATATATAGGTGTGGTAATATATTAGCTTGCAGTATACATAGGAAGCACTATCATAGTACTTATATCACTGTATATAAAGGGCAGTATTGTAGTAGATGCATGACTTTCAGAATTGAAAGGAAAAAGGGTATTATTCAATATGTTGTTTGCATTCATGACCTGGGGCCGTCCTGTGTGCTTTGGTAGTATTCTACATTAATGTACATGATTTACAGAGACCTCAATGAGAGCCAACACTATGTTTAAAAGGTCATTTTATATGCTCTTTAGATGCACAAACACATCCACACAAGAAGCTCGTAGATAGAATGGTAAAGTATTTTAAAGCAGGGTCCCCATTTATCATGACCTAAGTATGAGAGTATTTATATAAGGAATTAGTAAGAGCATACAACATATACAATCTGCGCATACCTTTCATTCCTATGTACAGCCATTATAAAAAACAGCTAAAAATCAAACAAACTTAACATCTTTGTAAATGTTACAGTAAGTATAGTCACGGCATGTCCTGCGTCGTCAAACTCATTAGACATCTACATAGTTGCTAAGGAAAGGTTTAGAAAGAAATATTCTCACCCCTCCAGTTGACCAAATGCCCTACATATTCCTAAAACAGCAGTTTTATTGATTTGTTAAAAAATACTGGAGCAGATTTATTATCTACCTATGCCGCTTTAAGGCCGGGGCCCCACAGGCCAGAAACGCTGTGATTTGCTTACGGTGGAAACACCGTGGGAAAAATCGCATCGTTTTACAGTAACTGCAAAGTGGATGGGATTCTTGCGTGGTTTTGGAAACTGAAACATGCCAGTTATATCTACGGAAACGCCGGCAGTTTCCCCAAAGATAAAATTGTAACAGAAAGTCCACAGAAGAAAACTCAGCAAACTTCCCATAGGTCATCAGCCCAGGGGTGAACCTGCTTGTTTCGCCCCCCCCCCCCCGGAGGAGTGGGCGGGGTTAAGGGGTGGGGTGAAGTGAAGGGGGTGGGGCGGGGCGAAGGGGGCGGGGTGGAGCAGCGTTAGCAGGCATGGAGAGGACCTGCTCTCTGCCTGAGCGTGAGGGGAGGCCGCTGGAGCAGCGCTGCTCCAGTGGCCTCCCCAATCCACCGCTGGGTGACGCTAAGCCAGTCCAGGACAGCTTGTCCTGGACTGGCTTAGGTAAGCAAAAATGCCGCCCTCCCTGGCGTCGCTTCAGGTCGCCTCATGGGAGGTGTGGCGCTGCATCAGCCTTACACTTTTGTGTTTGCAACAAAAATTGTCACAAGTGGAATTTTTACACCATCTTTGACTCTTTCTGAAAAGGGGTATGGTAAGGCTACGATGCATCTATAAGCTGGCATAGATTTTATTGTAGGAAAGTGCCTGCTTCATAAATTAGATGAATCCTCTGCTGGAGGAGTTATAAAAAGTGGCGTTGACAATGCTGGTCTTCATATATCTCCTGTTGCTATCTGGGAGCCTAGCATCTGTTGTAGAATTGATAGATTGTGCAGATCTCTGACATTATGAGGCAATTTGGGAGCATACGTAAAAAGGAGATCATGGTGCAAATCATAATGGGACTCTACTGACAGCACTTGTTAATGCCCCACATTGGCCCTCATTTGTATCTATCAGTCCTTGTTTACCAGTGTTGTCTACGGTACATACTGTGTATTCAGTTTTGATTCACTGAGGACCAACAACTTCTTAAAGTGTAACAAAATTTTTTGAAAAAGAGGTTGTCTGGCAGTATTTTGTAATATATATTATTGACAAAATGTGTCTCCTTTTTGTGAAAGCCTACATTTCTTCATTTGTTCCCTCCCTTCTCTATTGAGAGCTGCGTCCTTTTTCTCACTGTGTACGGTGTACAGGCTTGTGTGTGGAAAAAAAGAGAAAAAGAGGCGGTCATTATAAAACATAGAAACTTGCTTTTGGTGTTGTATGACACTGTTTGCAGTTCTACCTGTATTGTATCCAGAGATATCAGAAAATATTGTATTTTCAACCTCTGAGATATCTGGATATAAAACAGGTAGAACTGCAAACTTTGTAAGTCTCCATCCGCCTGCAAAGGTGGCCTTAATAGCACTCTCCTTGACTTATTTTAGTCCCTGAATATGAAAGGCCTCAGAGTCTTTATAAGGCTGTCATAGGAACAAGAATCTCAACACACGAGATCCATCCTACAACAGCAAAGGTATGGGCACAGTGGGGAGGCAATTTGGGTGGCTATATAATAAATCAATGCCTGAGTAATACAACGGAGACCTGGTGGCATCTTTAAACACTTGGCATTTGCTGTACTATTACAGTGAATGTCAGAAATAGGTTAAAAGGAGTTTCCTGGAATTATGATATTGAGTTCCATTTCCTCCTCTCTGGCCAGTGACATCATGCCCATTGGTTCTAAGGCATTGCTGCAGCTCAGTCCCATTCAAATTAATATGGGGTAATTTGGAATACCAAGCAAAGCCACTATACTGTGTATGGCGCTGCTCATGGTGAGTAGTGAAAAAATCACAGCAATATCATCCTAGGGACCACACTGTGGCTCAGTAGTTAGCACTGCAGCCTTGCAGCGCTGGAGTCCTTGGTTTGAACCCCACCAAGGGCAAAAAAAACATCTGCAAGGAGTTTGTATGTTTTCCCCGTGTTTGTGTGGATTTCCATCCCAAACTCCAAACAAGACATACTGATAGGGAAAAAATGTACATTGTGAGCCCTATGTGGGGCTCACAATCTACATTTAAGAAAGAAAAAAAAACAATATCATCCTAGACAACTCCTTTAAAGCAACACGTTTTTTTTCCCTCCTTTCATTATGTATCTATTTCCCCAGTATATGTAATTCAGCTAGCATTACCTTATACAGTTGTTGTTTACGATCCCTATTTGGGTCATGCAATGTCTATTTCTTTTTACTCTGCTATCAATCCCATGATACCTCAGCAGCATGTCACATGGCTAGAGGACTCCACCACTACAAATAGGGGTTTTTGTCCCCCCCTCTGCTCCGTGGAGAGCCTATGTAGTACAGTCTGTGCTAATTAAAAAGCTTATTGTTCTTATTATTCTCTCTGCGATCACATGACCCAAATGAAGAAACGGAACCTGGAAGTTTCAGATTAATAGAAATAACTAAATAAGGGAGTGCAAGCCGAGTAATATGTATTGGAGGAATTAGGTACATAATGAAAAAATAAAAGGCATGAAGGTTACTCAAGGTGACATCACGTTGGGAAATAACACCTCAAAAGTACATTATATGGACAAAAGTACTGGGACAATTGCACATTACACTTACAGGAGCTTTAGTGACATCCCATGCTAAATCTATAGGCATTACAGGGGTTGTCCCACTACGGACACTTATCTCTTGTCCACAGGATAGGGGATAAGTCTAAGTGCCCGATCAAGGGGCCCACTAGTCTGCACTAATGGTCGTATCTAATGGTAGCTTATCAAGCCAACAGACTGTGACAACCAATATGATTATTATCTTGACAGTTCAATCCCAGGATAAGGATCTAACAAAGCTTTCTCAAAACAGAATTGCAATATTTAAATACATATATATGACCACTTTTCATTTCAATAACTCTTCTTCTTTAGAGCGGACAAAGATTCTCAGTGCAAATCTTAGATGCTACATCCTGCAAGCATTTGAGGACCAGACCTGTGAGGGTGTCCTTGGCTGTTTCCTTATCTTTCGGAGCTGGTTCCCAATAGCCTCCATTATAATCTATTTTCTGAAGACAGTTTACAGCTGGTCTTGTACTGGAGAAGATCCCAGTGGTCTACCATCATGATTTAACCTGTGTAGCGTATCCTATTAATATGCCATAAATGGATAAAAGAGAAAACCTTTTATGTTTTCATAAATCCTGTTATAACATTAGAGATGTAACTTGAAGCTCATGGGGCCCAGTGTAAAATTTGTCATGGGGCCCAATTGCTATATCTTTTTATTAAGAATAGTGTTATATTTTATGTGGCAGGAGGACCTTTTAGTCCCCCAGGGTTCAGGGCCAGTTTCAACTGCTACCTGTGCATCCCCTATAGCTTCCTCCCTGGAAATGAGAAAAGAATGAAAGATGTTTAATCAGCATTAGTGTGGTAAGGGTTACCTGTGGGTCCCCTTGGATCATGGCCAAGGTCGTAGCCTCAACCACCGTGACCTAGATGGTGATGCCAGAGCTTACGTGCGTGCCTTACAACCCTAATGAAAGAGTGCTTTTGCTTCTACATCTTGGTAGATACACCTGCCATATGAGGGTGGTTGGCATTATTTCCAAAGTATGTAGCTAAAACAGGTATTCCAATTACGGTATTTATGGTTGTATCCATAGACTATGCCATAAGTACACATCTTGGACCTGTTTGCAGGAACAGGACCTCATTTGTTCTCAAAAGTGAATGGAGACGTGCTGAGCAAACCTGTCTGCTTGTTTGTTTCCACAACTCCCATTCAAGTGAGGCAAGCACATATGCATGGCACCTCTCCATTCATTTTCAGGAACAGACAGGGCATCATTCTTGAGATAGATGCAGGTCCCCCAAGTGAGACCTGCATATATCAGGTATTTATGGCAGATACACACCTTGAACAGCTGGCTATTTCCACTGTCAGAATGTGTGGCTTGCTTGGGATGGGTGCAGGAGGATTTAAACTATGAGTGTGATACGAGCATGGCCTTGGCCTGGATGTAGAACTGTGGGAGTCTTGCACAGTGAGTGGATATATTGTGGTCACATGTTGTGTTGTTATATTGTGTGCGGAGTGTCTGTTGCATTGGCCTATGTGTTGTGTTCTGGTGGTTTCTGGAGATTGTCTGGCATGGTACCTCCTTGGAGGCTGAAATGGGTTGTGCCCAAGGGTTGCGTCATGGGAGAAGTTGTTTGTTGTTCATTCATGGTCTAAACCACTGATATAAAGTATTGCCCATGTTGAAGAGGCCTATTGTCGTTCCTCTGAGAGGGAGACGGCTTGTTGGACCAGTAAGATAGCTCCTTACTGGTGAATGACTTTCAAAGGCAACATCTAGAGAGACTGACCAACCTGAAAAAGAACAGAATACTAGCCATAAAACACCAGCACACCCTTTGCAGGCACTTCATAGGCAGGAGTGCAGATCCTGTTTTGGTGGATGTGGAGACATTTAATCTGTTGCTATGGTTTATAGCCCTGCCCAGTTTACTGCTCCACTGTTTTTGCTACTGTGTTGAAGATCTGCTGTGATACTAACATCTACCACAGTAGGTGAAAATCCAAGTACCAAATATATCCTTTCCTGTGAGAGACTCCAGGTTACTTGCATGGGGTGGTCTCTGGGTACCGACTCGGTAGGAAACAGGTTGACATAGCTGCCCTGGAAGTGAATGGTGTTGTGGTCATATAGCTGCCATATTGCTATCATCTTAGTACTGACATTTTGCCTATTGGACCTGCTACACTTTGACAAACCCTATAATATTTGGTTAGGTGTGGTTTGATTGTCTTGCTACCGAATCAGCACTTGCCATGTGAACTTTTGCTGTAACAAATTTTTTTGGACTTGGTCCCATTACTTAATGACATAATAGTATATCACTAGTGCCTATCAGTGGTTCCTTTAACATTTTTGCTGCTAAAGACGAAGACACCATTCCCATCTGTCCATAGTGAAATACAGATCTGAATAGTATAGCAGCTAAAGTTCTGCCCCATGCAGTCAGGCAAATTTACCATCTGAGGAAAAGTTCTTTTCTCATGGACATTGTACCCCTTGTCCTCATACTCGGTTTATCACAGCAAATGCAGATACATGCTAAGTTATGTCCTCTGTTCCTATAAAAGTTCTGCATCTAGACACCTTAATTAAAACAACTTATTTATGGAATTAATATGTAGCCTGCTGCAGTGTTTGGACGAGAGCATGCAGCACGAATGTTGGCGAGGTGGGTGACGTCTGCGGCAGAGTCGTGAACTTTTCCCTACTATACTTTAGAATGAACAGCCAAGCTATATGTCAAAATGATCTGCTCGGTCAACGTGAAAGGATGCATCATCTTCAAACACTTTATATTTCATGCAGTCGGCTGTTCAGTTAAAATCACATATAAAAAGAGGAGGGACTAAAGGCCGTTAAAAGCTTTTATGATATTTGCCATTTTATTTGGCATTAAAAATGCATTACCTATTAGCCTAAAAAAAAAAAAAGTTAGATTAGGAATCAAATGAGACAATTGCACATAAGAGACAGTTTGAGGAGCTTTGTTCCAAGCAGATTAATTAACCCCTTTAGCTGGAAACCCTACAATGGAATTAACCCCTTCGGCATCGCCACCCAGTTCCAAGCTCTGCAATAAAAGTGTTTTAGATCTCATTAAAGTCGCGGTTAAACGTGTTACTTTTTATATCCCCCCGTATTTATTGCGTGCAGGCACTCCATGGGGTTAGTAATTACAGAGGAAATATACTTACAGAAACGATAGGTTTAATTATTTTTTTAAAACTTAATGTTTCCTGTGTATATTTTTTCATATGCAGATTTGCAATTTCGTGGCATTTATCACCAAAATCACAGAATTAAAGAGCTGCTATATTTTATTACTGCGGCATGTTAAACGCGCGGGAGAGTTGTAGGTTTCATATAACTGTACATATTGGGCTGCATTTATAAAGGGCAAATGTTCAAATGTAAGAGGCAATATTTTTATTCCTCTCTGCAGTTTTGTTTCCAAAAACAAGCCATAAATTGTCTGCCAAAATTCTTGGGTTTGCATGATGGCACGACATTGATGGTTGGCAATTGGCATCAGATTCATGTACAATGGGGTAATTTCTAGGCCATCTTCAAATATCTCTTATCTTTAAAGGGAATGTGTCATCAGAAGATTACCATGGCACAATCTATGCATATAAAATCCTGAAACTTTCTAGTTTTCATTCGTACCCCTTATTCTCATAATACACTAAGTTTTCCTGTTCTGCAAAGATCAGTTTTCAGCATTCATGTTATTATCATCACAATGAAATTTCACATCTATTGATAGAAATTACAGAATGAACCATTTACTGTACTGTAGATGATGGTCACAACACACATTCTTCCGCTCAATGTACAATGACCTTGTGCACAGGTCAAAGAGCATGCCCACAACACATAAAATTTAATAAGCCATCTATGGTAAAACACCAGCTAGACAGAAGAGGGGAGCCGAGGATTTCATCTACAGCAATCTATTTTCCCAGGTACTGTAAGCGCCTTGATACTCCGTTATCCCTAGGAGGCTTGAATTAAGTAAGCCTGAATTATGTAAGGACCAAATAGTCAAATACACAAGAAATATGAAGCATCACAACAATAGTACGTAACAACAATGCAGGAACGTTGTGACTTACTAATAGATCGTAGCCATGTGACTTCACTGATGGCTAAAGATTTGAGGCAGTTCACCAGCAAGTACCACAAACTCCTGCTATTTGTACCGTTAGATAACAGGTTCCTATGATCCATTTAACTGCTATAAAGTATATCACTGAATGCTGTTAGCAATAGCTCAGGTAAGATGGTTGGCCCCATAATCATGTACATGGGTAAAAGATCCACAATAAGTTCTTCCATTTGGATTACATTATGACAATATAATGGAGCTTTGTGTGGTTTAAAGATAAACTATTGAAGTCTAATTTTATATAGGGAAGCTCTAATCCTGATAAGGCAGGTCTCTCTAATGAAGTGGCCTGTTAGTGTATATTGTACAATCCCTTGTGTGAGCACTTCATCCCCACACTGAAGCTGTTAGAAATTTCAATATTGGTGTTCCTGCTCTCTTACTTGCATCTGTCTACCCTTTCAGTGCAGCATTGCTCACAGTTGTAGTTTTAAGGTTGCCATGCTTACCTGTCAAACTCTAGCTGGATCTGTCTAGTCAGTCAGAGCTTTGAGATGCAAAGTCAATCAGATTGCTGATTCATAGCCCAATCCAAAGCTGTTTTCGAAACCCTGGATTGTTCTAGTGAATTACTTTCCTGTTTATGATTTGGCTGTATCTGTGACCTTCTGGATTTGACCATAGATTGGACTCTGACAGCTCAGCTTTTGTTCTTGGCTTCTGTTTTACTTCCTTTGCCTGCTATATGGTTACTGGTTTGGTCCTTTGTCTGCAAGGGCAACTATTTTTGACACTTTGTCCTGTGGTTGCAACCTAGGTTCTGAAACAGTCACGTCCATCCTAACTTTCAGTGGGCTCCAATGAAAACCTTGAGTTGATATTAGATTCTGTAAACTAAGGCAGTGTTGGATATAGTAGTTTGTTTCACTTGCGGTCTTTTACTCCTGCCAGCTATCTGCTGCATATTAGGGAATTGCTTAAACAGCAATCGCATTAACTTGGGAATTGCTCAAGTGGCATTTTCATAACAGAAATGAACCAACATGGGACAGCAGTGAGGATAAAGTGTTTCCAGGAAACCAGAAAACGTTCAAATGCATAAATGCAGCTCTGGCTCAGACTATTTTAATGGAGTTATATGAAATATATATTTAAAAAGAAAATTGCTTTTTTTTCCCACAAACAGCTCCACTTTTGTCCATAGGCTGCATCCGGTACTGCAGCTCTTTTCCATTCTCATAAAAGGATGCTGAAAAATAGCAGTACCGTTTAGGATTATCTAAAAGATTTTACTATCCTCAAATATTGATAGCTTTTGAAAGAAACCATTATTTCTGTGCTCTGTCCTCAGGATTTTTCATGAATCATTTTCCCTCAGCTGTTGAAAGCGACAAGCAGGACAAATCACAATTATTGAATCCTCGGTGGTGAAAAGGTTAAACCATCTTATCATCTTCACCCTACTAAAAGACATAGTACATTGAAGTAAATAATGAAACAAAGTAGATCCTGCCGTATTCCCAGATAATAGTAGCCTGCGCCCATTTGTTTTGGTTTATGTGACGGTGGTGAAATGAATGGATTAGACTGGAGCATTGGCATGCCTCATTGCGGCCGTTTGCGAACATCTGTCATCTTCTCAGCCATTCATTCCGGATGATGCCACAGAAAGGCAAAAAAACTGACACCTTTCAATTTAGAGAATATCTTGTCGGGTAAAGAAAGAAAGAGCAAGCGGTAAGGAGAGACTGAAGAACGTTCTTTTATGACTTAATATAAAATACGTCCAGTGTAACATCATAAACTGCAAGTGCCACACAGGAGTATAGCTCTCTGCAAAGCGGAGAGGATGGAACCAATTTGTATCTTCTGTGACGGAGCCACCAGGAGTCAGGCACTTTAGTGCCGGCACATCTAACTCTTCAGTGCCTGCATAAATGTTATGTATATGACCTACAAAGCAGAATGAAATGGGTATACCCCATTAAAGTAGTTGCAGAGGATTACAAAAACTATGGTACTGTGGTTGTCTATGGTACTGTAGCATGACACCAATGAATCTATTAGTGCTGACCTGCAAAATCCAATACAAGTCATGGACAGGTATGGCACTGCTATATCCAATAAACCCCATTGAAACCCAACTGGATAACCCTTAAATTAAGTGCCCCAAAAATCAGCTGAATGCTGCAGTTATGTACCTCATCCAAATAGAGCAAATACTGCTTTTTGCAGTGGTTCTCCATTGTAACTATTGAGGTGGTCCTGCCTTAGTGACCTATATCTGAGACAATTTGATAGCGTGTACAGAAAGTAGTTTTCCTGTCAGGCTCCTAAAACAATTGTATGCTGTAATAAAGACAGAGCAGTGCATATATTCAACTTGTTCTACCAGTGTCAGCCATGTTGAATGACACAGTGGGGGATGGCAGCAGGGGTTCTAAATTGAAGGGGTGAGAAGGTGCAGTTGCATCGGGGCCTAAGAGCCTTAGGGGGGACCATAAGAAAATGGTATCAGTATTGAGATTGCAGCTTCCATCTGGCCCATAAACCAAGGAGACTCACACATTACCTTAAGCACACTAAGGGCCCCTTCACACGGCTGAAACGCGCACGTTTTTTTACGCGTGTAAAAATGAAAACGTCGCGTAAACGTGACGTTTTAATAGACGGCGCGTAAACACGGCGTTTACTGTGCGTCTTTTGACCGCGTAAATGCAGCGTTTACGCGCTGTCTATTGAAATGTCACGTAAACGCGGCGTTTTCATTTTTACACGCGGAAAAAAATGTGCAAAAAACGCGCGCGTTTCAGCTGTGTGAAGGGGCCCTAAGGCTGATTAAACTCCTTAGCACCCGTAACCATCACTATCAAGAATTCTCTGTAAGGATGAGGTAGGGGGCCCCGGACAAAAGATTTCACTTGGGCCCATAAGATTTTAGTTACGCCACTGGGTGGCAGGACCCCAATGGTCCCAATAGGTGGGCTTCTCATCTTTCAGATATTTTTGAGAAATGCCATAACTATCTATTGTATGTCAAAATGTCAGATGTTCTTGAATTAAGGTCACAGCCATTAGATCAACACAACCCTTCAGATATAGTCAGCAATATTATGGCATTCACCACAAACTGAAAGATTCATGTTTTAAGGTTTTACATTAGAATGTATTACACTTGACATTATCCAAGGATGCCTGACTAATAGGATTATATAGAAAATCCTGACATTATCTGTTCTACTTATCTCAGACATAAAGGAGCTTGAAATAGTAACCTTGCATGAAGATATTTTATTTTACTTCTAGTAAATTCCCTTGTTGGGGGGTTGCCTTATTTACATTGTTTAGTCATTAATAGACGTAATTATTTCCAGCCACAGGCCTGCCCTGTGTGCTCTAGTCTGTAATTTCTCTTTAATAGGTACAGAGGAATAGTTATTATGATCTGTACTGACTCCACTCCACTGTCAGTCCGAAATTTCATATACGTTACATCATTACAGACTTGGAATAATCAGGAATAATTTGGCAATAAAACAAATGGACCGTGCTTGAATTACTCAGAGAGTCTCTATATTCGGAGGTGGCTGAGAGCCCTGAGGTTAAGTTGCAATGATCGTTGGGGGGGAGGGGGCGGTAACAAGAAAGCAGGCCTATTAGGAGGATTGTTTTGCGTGAAATGTAAATTCTTAGGCTTTCAAAATAATTTATGATGGGTCTAACATAATAGTCTCTTGATTTACTAAAAAACTGGATTTCTGTAGAATTCTACTAAGGAAAAATCAAGCAAAATGTTACATCTTAGTTAAAGGAACACTCCAGGACAAACTGACACACTGGGAAAGATGTATTATTACTGTCAGACAGCTTAAAACTAGACTAGGCAGCAGAAGATGTGCCAGATGGTTTATACTGCGTGATAGATTTGGAGCATCCTGGTAGACATGTTATACACTTTTCTCTTCTTTACACCAATTTTTGGTTGACTTCCTGTAGAATAATATTTTGTGTCAAAAGTTTGGCACATTTTAAGACCCCTCTAAGCCAGCATCTCTAAAACATAGATCACACATCCCTATGGGTGGTAAGTCACATAAAGAACCTTAAACTCAAAGAATCTGACACAAAGCATGTATGCTATTTAATTTGAGCCTGGCACATTTATCTTGGTAAATGTACCCTTTATATACATACAGGTATGAGAAGTGGTGTATTATTCCTGAATTTAAAAGATACCAGATAATCCCTGTGTCATGCCTTACCCCCACAAGCTAAACTATTCCTGGTCCGAGGTTGGTTGGTTCCATATACAGCATCTTCTATTGATGACCCCCTTTCAGAGTCATAAATAACACAGGCCAGTCAATTCAATGTGTAGATACCTTCCAATGTTCTGGATATAAAGTGTAGGATCAGGGATAAAAATCCAGAAGCAAAAGATAATCAGTGGCAATAGCACCCAGTTTGGAAGTGTAGATGATTGAAACTTCCCAAGGCACACATAGAAATGAGCAGACTGGATTCAACTGAAATTTTCCAAGAGTTTTGGGCCCAAAATAGACTGGGGTCTCTTCAGTCCTCAGAGTATAATAAATGGAAGCCCAGGGGAGGTGCAGCAACATAAACAGTTATACCTTATACCTTGTCTCACCTCTCCTGGGCATCCTTGCAGCATTCGGCATTCCCCTGGTGTCCTCTTCTGGCTTCTGTCTGACATCACACACCATGGGGTCACCACTGAGGCTTGTGATTGAGCCTTAGGAGTCAATGGGGCATGCTGGTCACTCGCTCATCTCTAGTCACACATTGCAAAGGGTGGACAAGGACATAACAGAATGAATCAGATTTGAATAAGTCTTACCTTAACTCCTTTCCCCCCAGTTTATCTCCAGTGATACCAAAGGGCATAATTCTAGTAATATACATGTACTATCAGAGAAGAAGCTCAGCTGCCACAGGCTATATGGTGCAACGTGATTATGTTTCTATTTAATTATTTCCTGCTAAGCTGTTTTCAACCACTGGTTTCAGAATTGGAAAAAATGTCATAAATACGAGGATATAATGCTAAAAAAAAGACCAATAATGAGCATTACTGCTAATGAATATAGTGTGTATGGTACCAGAATGGATCTCCATTAAATTTGCCAACGGCACTCAATAAGATTGACTGCACTTACCACTTACCATTAACTAAGCCCACTCACAACTCTGAAAAGGAAACCTCACACTAAACCTAGTGCAAGCTACTCAGCCACATGATGATGAAATGTTCCAGACCAGAGAATGGGTCGAGATCAACAAACACCAATGTCTGGGTCTCAAAAAGCTCCTTCAGCCTAACTCCAGTCACCTAGAAGCTTAGTTAATGGGTGACATGTTTTTTTATAGATGCTACACCGCGCTAGTTTAACATTTACAGATATGCTGAAGTATTTTATAAAATGTGGCCTATTAATTCTATTTAAGAAAGATGGAGCTATGTGTAGACAATTTCTCCACATGTTTATAACATGCTGACTCCAACATGAGTGCTTGCATAAATCATATCATTTAAGCCAATACAAACCTAATTAGCGCAGTGTAAATGGTTGTCACCATAACCGTGTTTTCAAAACACACAGTGCTAGGGAACGGTATTGGCACCACAAATGGTGTCATATCTATGCTACCATGTGTCTGATATATCTTGACACGATGCCTGACAGATCAACATTTCAGAAGGTAATTAACTTTAAAAACTTTCAATTAACAAGACAGCTGTTGGGAAAAGCTCGGCATCAGAATATCTAAAAAAACGTGCGGGTAATCATTCGCTCGCAGACCTGGGTAGTCTGCTTTTTTGCAATGTTGTATTTTAGAAATTTATCTGATTATTAAAATATGTGGAATAGTTTGGTTATTTATATGGTGCAAATTAGTTTCCATTTGTAGAAAAACTGAACTTGGAGTGAAATTAAGAACTCCAAAGATCATGTGTTTGGAGGCAACATGGTAAAGATGTGACAGCTGCCAAATAAACCTTATTTCTAGAACGTAAAATGATCTATGAAACTAGTGTAAGTGGGTTACATTAACATATAGCTTGGCACACAGGTTTTTGGCAAATGTTATAATGCAGCGAAGTTTAACTTGACACTTTACACATAAAAGCTATTGAAAATTCAGTTCTAGTTCTGTGCCACAGTGTAGTTAACGCATTGTCAAGTTAAACCTTTACATATAGCTGTATCTAGCTCAATGTAAGCTGTTAATATTTGGAAAGTTATGTTCTCCCAGACTGACTCTCATGCTGACTTTAGCTGGAATACCCCTATATAACATCCATATGTCTTAATACAGGATATAGAAATGGGTGGTCTTCATTAGACAACCCAGTTAAACAGGGTTTCATAGTTACAGTAAAAGACCTATTTATCATATGCGGGAAATTATTCATGGCTCACTTTTAGAAAATGGAAAGTTGGTCATGAGAAGATCACACGACTCATTAGAAACTCTCAAGACTGAACTATGTAGGAGGCATTGCACCAAAAGAATTTTTAACGGGTACAAAACCTGTGGATCAGCGTTTGTTTTGCACATCTACCGTCATCATTTGCCATCAATGGTTTTTGGCTTGCCAAAAGCAACCACAATTATTAAAGAGAATGATTATTGGGAACAAGTGTTGCCTGCTAAATCGCCCTGTCTAAAGAGGTGTTCACACTACCGTTGGTGACCGTCAGCAGTGTCCATAGCTATTGTCCGTTACAAGATTTTAGTAACAGACACTAGCTAAACAATCACAAATCGATTAAAATTTATATTCATTTCAATGGGAATTTTAACTTGTGCCCATTAGTGTCCGTTTGTACCCAATCCATCAGAAGTCCAATATTTCCAGCAGACAAAAAAATCCTACATGCAGGACTTTTCTGTAAGTTAAAAAAAACGGACGGCAAGTGTCCGTTTTTTTTCTTTTTAACATTAAAGTCTGTGGGCAATGGACTTATAGCAGACTTATAGCCATCAGTTACTGTCCATTATTTTGTGTCGTTTTTTTTTTCTCTGTGCATGCTCAGAAAGCAGAAACCAAAAAACCCCCCGAACAGTATAAAATAACGGACACTAACTGACACTAACACTTACTGATGCTAGTGTGTCTGTTTCTTGCACTGATCCATTAAATGGATCAGTGAAAAAAAAACAGACACATTAACATTAGTGACGTTGGGTTCACACCAGTATTCGGGTCTCCGCTTTCAGTTTCCATCTTGTATCATGCCGAGTCCGGGCCGTGAGCGACGGTGAGCGTTTTATGCTCTCCACGGCCGAACCATTTTTTTTAAAACCGGACACAAAGTCCTGCATGTCCAATTCTGTGTCCGGTTAAAAAAAAAAACCAAAAACGGTTTCGCCGCAGAGAGCACAAAACGATCACCGGTGCTCACGGCTGGATACTTTTTAAACCCATTCAAATGCCCGAAACTGGTCAGGAAATGGAAACCTGAAAGCGGAGACCCCGGGCGCAGATGTGAACGAGCCCTTAGTGTCCATTAATGTCTGTTATGATAGGTGTCCGTTTTTTTTTTGTTTTTTTTTTAAATGAACACCTTCAAAATAGAATTCACCAGTAGTGTGAACCCTACCTTATAGGGGCTTATCTGTGCCACTATATCTGTATTCACAGGACAGATCTTTATCCTCTAGATGTAGATAAAGGTTACCAATGACTGTTTACAAGCAGACTTCTTAAAAATGAGAATTAATACACTCCATATAGAGGGAAATTGAACAAAGTTTCATCATGTAAAGGACAAAGTGTATTTGCTGAAACTGTAAAACCCCTTTAGAATTTAGGCAGTCCTATAACAGTTTACATGGATGATTATATGTCTGGGCTCGCCTCCATAGTCCATCTTGTGCCTCAGTCTCCAAGATCAGCACTAAGGATCACAATTTTAATGCAGTATTTAAAAGGAAGTTAAACTTCTCAGTTTAATTCTTTTTTGGCTTAAAACAAACCTATGACATCAAACTACAGTCCAGTCTGCTTTGATACTGTGCGGGAAAATAGTCAGTATAACCTAAAATCTCTGTTCTATGTTGTGAAGTCAAAGAGGTCGTCATATGACTAATCGACAATCTCTCCTCTATGATTCTACATACAGATATTGCTGTCAATCATGGATAGGATCGCCTCTTTGACTTCACAACATAGAAAAAGCAGACATATCAATGGATAATGGACAATGCATCTTTATCCATAAAACTATACATCACTCTGCTCTGCTTCTCCTGCTCTATAACATACTCCTTGCAGATTTGCTTGCTGGTTCTATGTGACAGGGTCTCTTTAAGCTTTTGCTTTAAATCATGATTATAAATTAGCAGCTTAAGTCATCTTATTCTATTGTTTTGTCAGAAAAAGCTTCATCATTATAGCGATGACACTGCATTCATCAACATAAATCGCCACCTTGTTCTCAAAAGTGACAGATTGTTTTATGCATTGTGTTGAATGAGAGATTACATTTTGTAAATGCTGCATTTTTCTGCAGCCCAAGAAAACTTTGATTTCATGTAAGGCTAAGTTCAGATGGTGGAAAATGAAGAGGAATCTGTGGTGGACATTAGTAAAGCTTTAGCTTTCTGCCACTGTTCATGCCTAGGTGAATGCTACTATTCAGTGTGGTCTTGGACTGTGTAGCTGAATATGCTGCAGAATCCATTTAACCACTTCTGGACCACTCATTGGGTATACACGTCCAGAGAGTGGTTATCTTGTAACTACAGCCAGAGCTCCCCTAGAGAAGGCAATGAAGGTTTATTATCGCCTTCTCGATCACTATGTACACAGTGCTAAATGAAAACTGTTTAAACAGCTATGGAAGCCACCATGATGTGGCTCGCCTCTGACTCGGCAATCACATGATCTACTGGGATCACAGTCTGTTAGAGCTGCTGGGTCCTAGAGGACCCAGATCAGCTCTTTAGTTATGGGCAGGAGGCTGTATTCTTCCTGCAACTGGGGGCAAATATACCAGTCCCAGTTATAGAAAAAATTGGCCATGACCCGAGAGAGAGGAAGGGAGGGAGGGAGGGAAAAATGCAAGTAAAGTAATATACAAATAACACACCTTTATTACGAGTTTTAGTCACACCACTGATGACACAATATAAAATAAATATTACCTTAACAGGGAGGAAAAACTAGTCTAAAAAGTTTTTTAGTAGCTCTTTGTGCCATTAAATTTTAAAAAAAATGAAACGGTGAAAAACAGACATTTTTCTTCCTCTTTTGTTTATATTTTCCTATATATAATATATATATAATTAAGGTCTCCATTGTGGAGATTTCCTCCACTTCTGAAGTAGGTCTTTGCTTAGAGCACCACTCCAGTGTGACAATGAGCCTACCTAGGGTCTGCATAGGAAATAACACCTCAGACGTACAGGAGAAAGCCACTGACACAGGCCACTTTCCCACTGCCTGGACCAAGGTCCATTGTGGTCGGCTTAATCCTATGTGACATGGTGGTCATTCCAAGACAAGCATTACTAATAATGACACTGGCCAACTTGCTGCACTATCACATCATATATAGCCAACAGAAGCTAGCATATTTCCTTGTTAAGAATCATGTCTGTACAGCCCTGTAGAAATGCCTGACATTTTAATAAGGTATGTCTTGATGTCTTTAGCATTTTACTGGACCTTGAGGCTTATTCAAGAAACTCTCTTGTGCCTTATTAAAAAATCAATGCAAAGTATCATTTCCTATTCCTCATTTAAGAAACTCAAGTTGCCTTTGTAATTAGCATTGTGCCCCATTTTCTAAATAGGGCTGTCAGGTGAAATTGTTTTGGATCAGACTCACTCGGGGGACTCTTTCATAAAATGTTCCTCATCTGTATTCATGTCATTATCATAGACATTTGCTTATGTTCTAGATCTTATGTGATTATTAATGATACAGAAAAGACTCTCCAGATTAAGCACTTCATTCCAGGATCTTCCTTCCAAAAAGAGAGGTACAGTCACGTAAAAGATAAAAGTCGGCGCAAGTAATGTGTGCATTTGTGCCCATTAATGCCCCACCCCTTCCCCCATTAAGTGCCAATCAGTGAAACATTGCACTGCAAAGTTTTATATCTTTTATGAAACTTAGCACTTAGCCATACAGTAGGCCTGAAATGGCATCAAACAAAAAGTTGTCAGGTATAAGGAGCCAATCGCAGGGATCACTTGTTTTTAGTCCCTAATCAGCCAGTGAAAGGATATAGTATTGCACAGATGTTATCATTTACACATGATGACTGTTAGGGAATTTTCGCATCCAAATAAATGGTTCACAATTCAGGATTAGTTTCTGATCTAAAATGTATTTGTATATATTAATGGGATCCTATCATTCTCCCTACCACGTTGGAATAGCCTTTAGAAGCCTTTACCTTTAGAAGTCTTCTCTGGGCGGTGAAACTTGTAGGCCTCGGGCAGAGCCGTCTGCGCATGCTCATAGGTCACAAGAAAATGGCTGCTTACTTACTGTGTAAGTGGCCATTTTTCTAGTGGCCGCGGGCATCCACAGTAGGCTCTGCCGGAGGCCTACAAGTTTCAAAGCCTCCCTGGAAGAAGACACAGGAAGATGACGTTCCTGACAAAGATGGAGGCGGCGCTGGAGAGTTCTCTCGTAGCATTGGGGACGCCCCCGGTGCTGTTTGAGTGCTGGGGCCCGCCCCCAGTGCTGCAAGAGAACTCATTTGCATACCAGCAAAAATCGGCATTTCAAGCAAACGGCAGCTTGGAGAAGACTTCTAAAGGTAGGAGACGAATAGCCTTTCTTAAATTCGATTCGAGTAGACCTCAATATTCGACTATTCGTTAGAATATTGAATCCCATTATAGTCTATGGGAAAAACATGCTTGTTTCAGGGAAATCAAAATTCGACGAATTGTAGTCACCAAGTCCACTATGACACCTCAGGAAATGATGCCAACACCTCTGGAATGCAACTGGGACAGCAGGGGATGCATGCCTGGGGGGCATCTAACACGCGCAAGTCCCAGGATTATTATTATTATTGCTGCTGCTACTGATTTGGCCAGCCAATGACTGTATATGTTTTTTTTTCCAATGCCTATGTTGTCCTACTTCGTTTCCCACCCCCCCTGCATAGTTATTGGTGTAAAAAAAGCGCCAGGGAAAGTGGGAGGGGAATTGAATTTTTACTGCGTTTACCGTGTGATATTTGACAGAGTACGAGTGTTTCGAATACCGTAGTATTCGATCGAATACCTACTCGATCGAATACTACTCACTCATCTCTAGTCATTAGTATTAGCCTTCAATATTAGATTTGTCAGGGTCCGACACTTGGGACCCTCTGTTTCTCCAACACTACTGAGAATTCTCACTTGCCAAAAAAAGTGTCGCAGTGAATTTAGGTACTACAGCGTTGCCTCATAGACTTCAATGGGGCAGCACTGCAATACCTACACTCGCTGTTACAGTTTGTACGATGAATGAACAGCATGGCTCTCCTATGCTGCATCAGTACTAGTGATCTGCATGGGTTTGGGTGTTAGTCTCCATAAATCTAATATGGATGGCCTAGATGGATAGACCATCAATCTTAGAAACCAGATAAACAGTTTAAATTGCCGAAATCCAAAATATCTTTCACTCTGGTCATTGCAATGGACTGTTTCATGTATATTAAAGGGGATGTCGTTGTACTCATGCATGGCCACTATACAGGGACTGGATTTGTCTGCTTCCAGCTAAATGCATTGTATATTACAGTGTCAGAAGTGGCCCCAAAGAGCTGATCCGTGCAGAGATGGCTAATCAGCCCTCTAGCAATCAAATATATCTAAATATCCTAAGGATAAGCTATAAATAAAAAGGTCCTGACCAACCCCTTTGAAGACTTCTATTCCAACATTTGGGTACTGGAGCATGGGAGAATGGTTTGCACCGACAACTTAGACATTTTTGGCCAACGTTCTTATGAGTATGGCCTTTTGTATTTTGGCACATCCCCTTTCTTGGACTTGGGCATAAAATGTGCTGGTCACATACATTTTTCAGATGTACGCTGATCCCATATAAAATGAGTGCTAACCCAAGGACCTGGAAGATTTGCCTGCTCTTAAGGGAGTCCAGGAGATCACACCTTGTTTCAGGAGCCTTCCAAGATGTTATAGGAGAGTTGCTAAGTATGATTATAGATGGTACCTGCTACAGATGGTGAGGGCACAATCTCTGCCATGCCATCCACTGGTCATAATTATACATTTATTTGCAGGAACGAACTACTAAAACGGACATGCAGTTATGTCTAAATGTGAGAAGGGAAGGGCTTACATTAGTTGTAGTCACATGTGTACCCCACACCAATAATGCTTTCCACAGCCCACATACCCAAGTGCCCTCTTTAGCCCTACACAATATTGCTTTCAAACAAGAATGTCTCCTATGTGGTCTGCCTTCCCCTCACAGTATTGCTTCTCCCTTAGTGTCCCCCTCATGGTAATGGAGCAATATATTGTATATGTATGGCCTCTAGGGGTCTTGCTACTCATAGGTGTGTACAGCAGTGATGCTTTGGCTTGTTGGTGGCAGTTCAATGGGAGCCACATGTAATAGTAACTAAGTTCTCATGTAGTCTCCAGGTTCACCTTTTGTGTTCTGTTATATTTCATTATTGCAACATTAAATAATATTAATAAAGTGTTTGTTAGCAACTTATCTGTGAACTATCTTAAAGAACCTTCTAATACATTAGGTGGGATGGAGAGTGTCTCTTACTATGCGGCCTACTAAGGCCTGTTATCTGCTGCCCAACTCCGCTCTGTATCTTATTCTCTTGTCACCTCTCACACACTTCTGTTACACACATTGTGCACAGTTTCCAGTTTTTTTCAGCACCCTATTTGTTATGTGTATGACCCATTCTGAAATAATAGAATGTAATATACCTAAATGTATCAATGTTGTCTCATCCCACAGGTCAAAGGCCTTTCCAATGCAGATACTGCCCCTACAGTGCCTCTCAAAAGGGAAACCTGAAGACCCACGTCCTATGTGTCCATCGAATGCCTTTTGACAACAGTCAATACCCAGACCGAAGGTTCAAGCGCTCCAGAGTTGAGCCGGCAGAGACTACTGGGAATTCTGAGGAACCTGCACCTCCCAAATCTGGGAATTGTACACAGCATCCAGCAGAAGGCAGTAAATCCCAGGATTAATTTGTGCTATCAAGTCAATATGTATATTGCAATATGACTTTTTGTTGACTCAGTCGGCCATTTACCATTGTAACATGGGAAACTTCAAGCATGTGCAGGAGACTTTGAATGTCACAACCTACAAACCCCCCCCCATCCCCCCCCCCCCCCGCCTCTTAAGAACTGGCTGCGGGACTGTTACCTGGCAACAAGAACTTCCAAACCATGTAAATTTGGATTATATAAATGTAACCAGAGGACTGGTATGGCATCACAAGACTTTCTAAGTAATGTTTGTCCAATGCAAAATGCTTTTATCAGAAAAATGATACTGTCTAAATGATTCAATGCTGCCTTGAAGAGAGAGATAGGGGGAGGGGCACTGTGTTTTCATCGTTGAAAACACCTTTATAATATGACACCAGCTTCTGTCATTATCCGAGCATAGTAATGAGATGAGTTGGTAGATTGCCACGGTGCCAGTCTGACTGGAGCTGTCATTACAGGGAAGAAATCAATTGAAGTGGTGTTACAAGCGCACTGTAAGAGAAATCTAAGACAGCCCACAAGCTGGGGTCAAAACTGACCTACAGCATATTGGAAAGAGAAAGAAAATACAATATTCCATTTTCTGTGTCTCTTCAGATTCAGCCAAACAAATAATTCTGACAGAAGAATCTGTAGTAAAAAAAAAAATAGAAACCGCACACAATATAATCGACTGGCCTTTTTAGCACTTGAAAAAAAAGATGACCATTTTTTTATTTTGTAAATGTATTGTTTTATATTTTTAATATAGCTTTCACCGGATTGAAAACGCTAGTTATAAGGAAAAAAAAATCTTTTTTTTTTTTAAATTCTTGGTGATTTCCCAAACAAGAAGTGTGTGGTTTAAAAAAATAATCCAAGCTATATATATTAAAATATATATATAGCTTTTTAAATCTCTAGTTGAGTTTGTGTATTTTTTTTTCTTACAACAAATGAAATATTTTTTATATTTTTGCAAATTTTAGTTTGTTTTTTTGATTATTTTTTTTTCTCTGGCAATTACTCGCATTTCCAATTGTTGCATTTTAAATGAAAAGGATTCAGTCACAGCTCTTCAAATTTTAATTACGCTCTTTGGTGAGACAAACAGAACTGGTGCTTTGTATTAAAACTGTTAGAACTACTGTAGGAATGTCTTGAAAATAATAAAAAAAGATGACTCAGTAGAACAGAGTATCTCAAGAAGGCTGAGAGCAGGGTGTTGATCCCAACAGCCTTAAAAAAAAAACAAAAAAAAAACTTTTAACTCTGCCTAAAGCAGTTTCTGCAACAGTACTGAACTGCAATCAATGTAAATAGAATTCTGTATGCTCTGCTCTGAGACTGGAAACATATCTCAGGAGATTGAAGAGTACAATTTACATATACTGCCTGAAAGAAAAGACACCCTAGTGATTTTTTTTTTTCGGGGAGGTCATAATGTAATGGACTCGCTTCACGTAGAGCAAGCTGCTTACTTGTTTAATTTTTATTTTCTAGTATAGTTCTCACTGCCTTACTTATATCGAGTCAAGAAAAAGTTAAATAAAAGAAATGCAACTGTTTCAGAGATCCTCAAAAAAATTAAAAGATTAATATAATGTTGAAATTTTTTTTTTTTTTTGGACTGTAGTAAGCTTTAGAATTTTAAGTGCACTACTGTGTTTGGTGACGATGTCAGTCGCTTGCTTTGTGTGTTTGCGCCGCTGCCTTCAATATCGAAGCAAAAAAAAAAAAATAATTAAAAAGTAAAATAAAAATTAAACAAAAATGTAAAAAAGAAACAAAAAAAAACATTCCATTTCTTGCACTTTTCAATATTTTTTGTGTCCTCTGAGAATTTTCAGATAAGACAGGCAATAAGTTTGTTTTGTGACACTGGGTACATCTCTTGTTACTTGTGATGTGAGTGTATGTTGAGCCCATCGTCCAGTGCCATTCTTTCCTGCAGTCCCGATATCCCCGACCCTCCAGTGTAACAGAGACTTTTTCATCCCCCCCCCCCTTCTCACGATCATTTGTAAATTGTAGTCCTGGCAAGTGACAGCGGCAGTGATACATTGTCAGTTTCTGAACATTATCATGCTCTTCATATATAAACATGTCATGTTTTCCCTCTGTAATGCCTGTTGTCTGTAGTTCTGGTCATAATAATGTTGTCTACATTCCTACACAGAGAAATGAACATTTTTCCATCTTGGAGAAAATCTGCGAATGATAGAGTAGAGGAATCTGTTGCTATGCTTGTAACAAGTAGAGGACTTTGTATTTAAACTTTATTCTTGGTCATTATTTATTATTATAAAATTACATCACTTGACATAACTTTATTCTGGTACAAAAAGTATTACATTGTTTTTTTTTTTTCCAGCAATGACTGTTTTTCTCCTATTAGAATAAAATGTCTTTGAAACAGTACAGTTTATTCTGTGTTTTACGCAATAAAACCTCTACCTCTGAAGACAAAACAAAAACAGGGTTTTATTACTTGCTGGCGATTCCAAAGACTTCTTACAATGTAATTGTGTGGGGGTGGGCATTAAAATGATTAGACATTGCCCTGGGACAACATAATAGTAGTGTCTAAATTAGTCATGTATAATAGTGTCTGTACATAATCACAGCATGGTATATTGCTCCCTTTATTTAATCCTTTAAGTACTATCATGGTGTCTATCATACACCCATTTCATACACATATCAATATGATAGACACCATGATAGTACTTAAAGGGGTATTCCTATGTTGCTCGCTCACCAGCTTGCCGTGTGTAAACATAGTTGTCTTCCTGGTTTGCTACATTAATTGGTGGGCGGGGTTTCACATACAAGCTGACTCCTGAGCACTCAGCTCACCCTGCCCTATCTGAAAGCAGTGAGCTATGTCACTTGTCTGGAGCAGAGAGATAAACAGCTCAGAAATACAAGCTCGCTCCCATACACTCAGCTCACCCTCCCCTATCTGAGATCAGGGAGCTACGTCACTTGTCTGGGGCAGAGAGACAAAAAGCTCAGAAATACAAGCTCGCTCCCATACACTCAGCTCCCCCTCCCCTATCTGAGATCAGGAAGCTATGTCACTTGTCTGGGGCAGAGAGATAAATAGCTCAGAAATACAAGCTCAGCTCCCCCCCCCACACACACTAGAGCAGGTAGCTACCTCACTTGTGTTGGCCGAGGAGATAAGACCATCCCCAGATTATGGAAACACAGTGTAAACAATAAAGTGAATAAATTAAGATATTGGCCAAACAAACCAGTTTTGATTAAGCAATGTATTTAGGAAAAGACATATCCACATAAACTAGCAGTATAGTTAGGATCCTTGAGATGGAACAACCCCTATAAGGGTTAAATCAACTTGTCTAGATGTGCAAATCATTTGCAGGGACAGTCAGCTTCAGGTATTGTATAGCTAAAATGTGATATCATCTTTATAGAGGACCTTTCACCACCTACATCAAGTCCATCTCTTTGCATCATTTAATAGGCTCTTCGCTGATTCTGCCACAGTTAGAATATTTTCTCAAGCCACAATTTCTGAGAAATAAGTGCAGTTAGTTTTGGTGCCTGATATGCTGTTTATGCTCTGTACTGTGAATAGGAGAGACTCATGCAGGTTCCCTATCTGCATACCACTTGTCTGCTCCTACCTGACATGTCCACCTGACAGTACAGACCCTAAGTAGCATATCAGGCACCAAAACTAACAGCGCTGATTGCTCAGGAATGGTGGGGGCTAGAGGAAAAAAAAATCTGACTTCACAAAAATCAGTGGAGCAGAGCCTACTAAAGGATGCACAGAACTGAAGTTGGTAAAAGGTTCTCCTTCAGGCTAAGACTCCACATTGCGGAAATGCTGCTTTTTTTTGTTGCAGATTTTGTTGCGTTTTATTAAGCCAAAATCAAGAATGCTTAAAAAAGGAATGGTAAACATATAGGAAGTTCTTATACTTCTCCCTTCAGCTCAATCCACTCCTGGCTCAAAAAAATGCTACAAAAAAAGCTGCGTTTCCGCAATGTGGGGTCTCAGACAAAAAGGTCTCTCTATAATTAGAAAAATCTGGCTGCTTTTTGGGAAAAAAAAAACATTACATAGCCACATCAGTCGACATGTCTGCCTTGCAGCTCTGCTCTGTTCACTTTATTGAGAAGGACAGCAATAATGCATGAACGGCTGTAGCCCTGATTTAGAAAGAAAATGGTCATGTTCTTGTAATCCTGTACAACTCCCAAAAGGATGTCTGAGATTCAAAGAAATCCTGAAATAGGCCAAAACTGTAGAGAATAGTAAAATAATTCTAATTTATTACAACTGGTCCTCTTTGCTTTACTCATCTATGGGTCTGTGCATACACCAGTCATCAGTGATGTTGCAGCCTAGAGTCACATGGTCACTTGCACAATCGCTTCCATAGCATGTGTGTATTAGAATTCATAAAATGTTACACAACTTTGACGTAGTTCTAAGAAAGAGCAGAAGTGGTGATGGTGCAATAGCAGAGCTTTTTTTTTTTTTAATTTTACGATTTTCAACCCTCCAACAACCGCTGTACAAAACAGAATTGTAAGCAAGTTGGAAAGTGGATTATTGGCTTACTGTAACCTGCTGACCATCAAATTTTAAATAGAAAACAAAATATTAAAAACATCCAAAAGTAAATGGTATTCAGTGTTCACTTCAACTGTACGTGCTGTATTCCAACCTCACACATTATAGCCAGGTGTGAACCGACCTTTTCTGCCACCCGAGGCAGACAGAAAGCCCCCCCCAGGAGGAGGGGCGGGCGGAGCAAAGGGGGGTGGGGCGGAGCGGCGTTAGCAGGCAGAGAGCAGGCAGGGAGAGGACCTGCTCTCTGCCTGAGCATGAGGGGCGGCCGCTGGAGCAGCACTGCGTCCACGGGGCCTCCCCAATCCACCGCTCGGTGATGGTGATGCTAAGCCAATCCAGGACAGCTTGTCCTGGACTGGCTTAGGTAAGCAAAAATGCCGCCCTCCCCGGGGCCCTTGCATAGCGCCGCCTGAAGCGGTCGCTTCAGGTCGCCTCATGGGAGGTGCGGCGCTGACTATAGCTAGGGTATTTATTCCCACCCTTACCAAAAAAGCAGTTGGATAAGCCATTGCACAGTCCAATAAGATAAAATACTGAAGCGACTGAAAAAGTTTTCTTCTTAAATAATCTGGCAGCATACCTATCCTACAATATAGTATAGCTCTGCACAACTATATTACGCTTAATATTAATTTCTGTACAGCATTTGTATGGTGAACATGTTACATGGTATCCCCTAGAGACATGTTGTTTTTAGGACACAATTTTGCCTTTGCCGTGGGAGCTTTGACTTCCATTCAAACCACTGCGCCTTGGCTCTTGGCCAACGTTGAGAGGCTGCTGTGTAAACACTAGTGAAATTGCTCGGTATTTCATTATTTCCTAGGCTCTCGCACAAGCAGGAAACGCTAGAATAGTCATAATATTCAGAAATATCCATGGGGATGGTAAAAAAAGAAGGCGGCAGCAGACGGAAGGATTTTTACAAGCCATGCTGCTATTTACCTGTTGGTGTTGCTAGATGTGCACCTTATAAAGGCGGAGGAAATTTAAATGACCCAGACTGAACTGTTTTGCTGTTAATACAGGCACACAGAACAAGACACGTTTAATGGGCTCTCTTTTTTTATTATACTATGCTGAATAATTAAGTTTGAGGCAAAGTGTCATATGGATTTATCTTTTAATTAAAAAAAGCATGGTTCACGCATATTTGAGTGCTAGTCCAAATAAAGGCAATATCGAAATTTATGCTTGTTTATCTAGGTGTTAATTACCTAGAGATTGTTCGGGATTATTCTTTTTATAAAGTGTCATAGGCTCGTGTCACTGATAATAAAGTTTAACAGTGGAACCTTATCAATTTGCTAAGTATAGTTCAAGTGTGACCAATGAAAAAGATCTTCGCATAATGGTATGGAGCCGACTCACTCTGTGCAAGGAAACACAGCGGCGTTGAAAAAGCAATCTTTCTCAGATTGTTAGCCATAAGTAAATGTATGCTGCATTATATTTCATGCTGCACAGTCTGCATACACAGGATTATTTACACAATAGGAGCTGGACACACTGTATATTATGCCGTGCTCGGTGTGCGTGCCATGTTGAAAAAGGGGGCAAATGGCAACTTTTTAACAATTTACTGCCAGTTCCTAGCACATAAGGTGATGCTGCATCCATTTGTCATAAAAGTAGGGTTGCACAGTGGCATCTGGTGATTTGAGAGTTGTAATAATATTATGGCATGACTATACCACAACTTCATTGTTTCACTATGAAAAAAGATGGTATCAAGTGACCTGACTACCATTTTAAAAATTCTAACTGGGTTTGAGTTTTTGTGATGTTCATGGGGTCATCTACAACCTGAGAATGACCAACATTGTTGTGGAGCTGGGTAACTTTTAATATCATGTATTATGATGGACAAATCATGTCTCTGCGGTTAAGAGTGACCATCAGACAGTGGTATCACTACATGATAATACCAGGTTCCTCATGTTTTTTTTTTTGCCTTTATGCTTGAATCTTCTCTACAGAAAGTTCTTTTATATAGTATGTGTTCTGTGTACCAGTAGACCGTAGCTCAGGAGTACTCAGGAGTAGTGATTTTAGACTCAAATTGTTCAAGCCACATGCCAACTGGACCAGTTGGAGATCATGGGGTCACCATGTGATGTCAAATGGTCACAGGTTGTTTTTTAATTGTGTATACTGAAGTGTAATCCTTGGAAATAGGAAAAAAAGTCTTCAGAGTAAGAACTTGTTCAGAGTAAGGTTTTTTTGGCACAGTTAGCCGCAACGGGATGCCAATGCAGTGTATTGGCATTCCGTCGCAGCATCCTGCTCCTGATTAGACCCGAATGAATGGTCTTAAACAGGAGCGTGTCTCGAGCTGCAGATGCCACGGCTTATTCAGCCGTGGTATCCGTGGCAAGATAGGTCATGCTGCTTCTTTTTTCCATTACTAGCTAGCAGGAAAAAAGTGAGCACTTCCCATTAAAGTCAATGGGAGCCATTTTTGTAGGTATATTTTGAGGCGGATTCTGCGTCAAAATCCCCCTGCAAAAAAACTCTGTGTGAACATATCCTAAGAATAGGCTACCAGGGCATACTGCAGAATATTGCAGTCCCCACTACTCTTCTACTTTCACAATAGCATTACAGTGTCAGTGATTATCAATACACTTTGCCAAAAACCACCATTGTTCTAAATTTTCAGACTTCAATAAAAATATTTAGAAACATCTTTGGTTATGTTTGTATCTAAAAAAATAATTATGGACAAAGCCCTTTTATGTGGCTGTCTGCGTGATTGAAAGTTTTGAAACAAACATCTCACCAATCCCCCCCCATTCGATAAACCACAAATTGCTTATTCTCAACACACATGAAAGGTGAGCTTGCTTCATCACCACTACAAAAGGCAACCCATTTAACCCCTACACATTGCCAATTTGCCTATTTGTGCCCTGCAGTGTATACTTCATGCTGCAGCAATATAAATCTCAGTGGTCTACTTTAATGGTAGATTGCGCCACACAGTGTTCTAATGTTGAACAGGTCAGGCTAACACTATGTCAGCCCCTAAAGAGACAAGAAGCTAAAGCCCCCCTCTCTCAAACAGTGCTTAGAGTAATGGGACCCAAATACAAAAGACCCAGTTCCTGCTGTCATGTCATTGCCATAGAAACACATGATGGCTGTCACAGTCTTCCAGCAGTCTGGCAGGGGGAAGAGAGGCAAGGTGGGAGGGCAAGATCGTAGTCTTCCCAGCAATCTCCTGTACAATTTAATAAATTAATAAAGTAAATTAATAAAATAGTAGAACGTAAAGCCCCCCCCCCCCCCCCCCAAAAAAAAAAAAAAAAAAAAAAATCAGTAATAAAAACCTGAAAAATAAAATTATTATTTATACCACCCCATCCCACTAAACCATCGGGGACAATTTCTGTAATATTGATAAATTTTACATGGACATTATAAATGTATAGATAGAGTATCTTACATACCTAAATAAATAAATAATTAAGATGCTGGTTTGCTCTTGCAATGACATTAACCTGAGGAACCACATTGTGGAAAAGCTACTTTTTGTTACATACAGATTTTGCTGCTGTTTTTTGAGCCAAAGTCTGGAGTTCTTTGAGCAAAAGGGAGAAGTTTAAGGGTAAGTTCACACAGGGTTTTTTGGACCGAAACCACCTCAGGTTCCGGTTCAAAATACGGGTAGCTGTGACTGGATGCCAATGCAGTGCATTGGCATGCAGTCGCGCACTCCACTCTGGATTAGGCCCAAATGAATGGACCTAGTTGGGAGGGAGTGTCTTCAGGCGGATCCACCTGAAAGAATGAGCATCTCGCTTCTTTCGTTTTGCTTCTTTCCGTTTGTTCCGGCTCCTGGAAAAAAGAACTGACCATCTCCCAATGTCTTTTTGTTCAGGATTTTGAGGTGGTATCCCCGTTTGAACTTACCCTAAGAGCTTTCTAGATATTTCCCATTCCTTTTGAAACCACTCCTGACTTTGGTTCAAAAAATTAAATATAAAAAGCTGCGTTTAAGCAATATGAGGCCTAAGTCTTAAAGTCCAAACTCTTCTCCCACCATCCAACTCCCCTTCCCCCCTCAAAAAAAAAAATTAAAAAAAATCCAAAAAAGTGTAAAATAAAATAAAAATTCACTCTTCAAATATGGCATTGGAAAAAGGCAAATTCTACTCTGAACATTGGGGCATCAGAAACCTTGGTCTTAAGAAGGTTAGGCTCCCTTCCCATGGAGTAATGCTGCACTTATTTAGACACATAAACACGTGTCAGAGCGAGGCGCTTCAAAACAGATCCCATTGACTTCAACTGGTGCCGGCTTACGTGCGCTACCCATTGAAATCAATGGGATCTGTTTTGAAGCGTCTCGCTCTGACACGTGAGTTCGTGTCTAAATGAGCAGCGCGTTACTCCGTGGGAATGGAGCCTTAATGTGACCTACTATTGACCTACCACAGCCAGTAAATGCTAATTTCCTGGATATCAAGAAGGAGGAGGAAGAAGATCAGGATAAAAGAAGGATCCAATATGGCTGAGCTGCTCATATGAAGAATTCCAGTGGCTCGAGAATAGCGATGAAATTCTTAGTGCATATAATATTGCAATAATTAGAGTAATAACATCTCTATGATCTGAGCCCATACCAGTCTCTGCCTCAGGCCAGGAGACCAGGGAGCGTCAGAACGGGAGTGGCAGGGGTCCGGGACTTGCTTTATTATTTGACACCATTCTCAGCCGTTTTTCAAAAATTTTAATTGGCCAGACAGACTCTTTCATTTTCTTATGCCAATCAGTTATTAAAATTAAAAGCATATTTTAATGCCATGATTTTTATGGCCAAGAGCTAAACTCTAACAGTATTAAAAAAAAAATAACGGTTTGAGGATAGAATAAGTTTAACAGGCTTCAGCTTTTATCAAAATAATCACTTTTTGGTAATTACACATTCCACCGAGTCACTTTTTGATTGGCTTGTTACTGGTTTTATTCTCATCATTTCATTCTGATAAATTTTTTAGCATGGAAATTAAAAAGGAAATCTCCTACTTTAAAATTTATGGCTGGAGTATAAAAATGATGACTTGGCTATACATTTTGTTTAATGGGCAATATCCATATAATAGGCATTGTGATGTAACCATGCATACAAAAAAATCTTAAAGACTAAGGCTGAAGAGGTAAAATTCTTATGTCTATAGTTTATAGCTGTCTATTTATTGCTAGCTTCATATAGGAACAATGGGCCACCAAAAGCAAGACTTCTGTGCTGTAGTCAATTGATATATTCTCCAAGAT
The DNA here is from genome assembly GCF_031893055.1 of Leptodactylus fuscus. Lineage (NCBI taxonomy): Eukaryota > Metazoa > Chordata > Amphibia > Anura > Leptodactylidae > Leptodactylus > Leptodactylus fuscus. The sequence goes on from NC_134271.1 coordinate 69,581,122, forward strand.
TACCTCTTAACTTGCCAGTATGTTGCATATGTACATCCGTTACCAAATACTACCAGGCCTACAATGGTCCTGTTACTTCAACTCATTACTAATAGGCGCAAAAACCCAGCAATCCAACCAAATATTAATAGCAAAAAGGGCTGAATTGAAGACCCTTGAGACTTTTAATGGGGATCTTCCAAGAAGAGACTCAGCCAGTTATATGGCAATAGCTACAGTAGAAAGGTAACATTACATGGAAAGGTTATGATTCAGTAATCAACTGGATTTCCATGATGTGCTTTGGCAAACAAACCTGAGATCACCAGGAAAATCCCATGTGTCAGTTAAAGTGGTGTGAAGCCATCAACAATGGAAACATCCTGTGTGTCGAGAATCATCATACAACAGTTTAGACTTCCCCCAGACACATTCTACTTGCACTGATACATTGTAACAAAGTATTGGGACAAGAGATAGAGGAACAGATAAATGTAATGTAATCTGAGGAGTGATCGATTACATGACTGGCAGCATAGGAGCCTGAAAGATCCCACTGACTGTAATGGGGTCCATCTACTTTTCAGTGAGGTGTCCGTCATTATGATAAACAAAAAATACAGCATATTTTTGTTTGTGATATTGGCCAGCGCCTTTGAAGCAGATTGCCAAGACTAGTTGCAATTGTAGCAAAATGGTGGTTTTATTGTGGTATACAGAGTCATAATAGAGCCTCCATTCAGATGTGTAAAACCTCTACAGCACCTTTTTATACCATTATACTTATACGGGAGGAGTTTTATTACAATGGTTTAAAAGCAAGACCGCTTCTCACAGCAACCAATCACAATGTAGCTTTCATTTTGCATTCTACTTCTGAAACGTGAGAGCGGCTTTGTGCAGTTTTACTATTAAACCATTGTAATAAATCTGCCCCAAAGAGTTTTCCTCTGTCAGATTCCGGGTGAAACTGACAGAAAAAAATTGTATCGTATAAATAGAAGTATAAGGAAGCACGTAACTGCCTTTTAAAGAGGACCTTTCACCATCTGGGGCACATGCGGTGTTATATACCGCTAGAAAGCCGACAGTGCGGTGAATTCAGTGCACTACTGGCTTTCATGTTCTGTGCCTCTGGTGAAGAGCTATCGGTGTCGGTACCATAGCTCTTCACTGTCTGAAGGGTATTTCTGACAGTCTGTCAGGAACGCCCTTCCTCACAGCAGCACCTATAGCGCTGTACTGTCAGAGTGGTGAGGAACGCCCCCTCCCATCCTTATAATGCTCGTCCATAGCTGAGTGGTTAGGAACACCCCCTTTCATAGTACAGCGCCATAGATGCTATTGTAAGCCGTGTACCGAGGTGGGCTCCCCAGGATACAGCGAAGTCACGAACAAAGGAAGTGAGTCCAATTCAATTTAACCAAGATAGGACTTTACTTAGTTTAGATAACCTCTTTTGTCCAAAAGAACACTCCCAGGTATTACATTTACACAGCCTAGAGGCTGGGACCCTGGTGTTATACAGCCCGGTGCCCACTAGTGTGGCCTTCAATATACTCCAAGCTTTTACCTGCCTGCAGGCTGCGCCTATGCAGCTGCCTGTTACCTGTTATTACCCTATTAGACAGGAACAATTCAGTGTGTGTGACACAGGCATCCGGCGGTGTAACACCAGGGTTTACAATCTTATCACAATACTACTAAATTCCCCCCAAACCAAGTACAACTAAGCAAGTATAATGGTTAGTTAGCTTGCAAGTCAAACAGTGTAAAGTTAAACTAAATGTTGCTCCCAGACTTCCTTACAAGTCCCTCTCTGGGAGATATAACTCTGTAGAAATCCTCTGTGACTTAGTCCTTTTACCAGACAGGTAGATAGTTCACCAGTATTGCAGCCTGGGGTGATGATTATACCTAACTAACTAACTACAGGCTTTTTACTCAGTCCCAGCAATATGGTGCAAAACTTGCAGTGTGGTGCGTGCACGCTTACTTCTGTTGGGTACCTTTTAGTCTCTGTTAGCATCAGGTTGAAGAGGAGCTCCTCAGACAGCATGCGGTCTCACTGGCAGTCTCACTTCTCAGCCAAGTCTCTGACAGTAATCTTCTCCTTAGAATGGTGTCTGGACAGACTCTGAAAGTCTCAAATCCTCAGCTATTCTTGCTGTGGCTTCTCCCTCCAAGGACCCTCTCTGCACAGTGATGTCTCCACAGCTCTCTCTTCTCTAGAGTCCAGCACACTCTGACTCAAAATGGCTCCTAGAACCTTCCTACAACGATCAGGGTCTCCACATCAATCTTCCAGGGGCATACAGCCTTTTTCCTTTTACTTGTTATCTCACAACAGCGACCTCTTGTGGTCAAACAACAAAATGTCAGGTTATGAAAACACCAACTCAATTACACATTGCACATTCACTACACAGGGGCTGTTTCACCCTCTTACACTATTGTGCTGCTATTGCTATTGTGAGGGGGGCCAAAACGCTGTGTGTATGTAACGTGGGGCTCCGTCCTTAAAGAAGTTGTCTGGGGTTAAGTTTATGATATGATGTCATCTCATGCTAACTTTATAGGTCCAAGATCCATCCACATGTTAAAGGACACGACTGTCGACGGCTCATAAAGTCTTATGTTTATGTAATGACAGTCACCTCTATTACAACATTGTCTGACCTCTGCAAAAGCAATGCCGCCCCTGCTACCTCTTGTGTCACCCTCTCTACCTCATAGATTGTAAGCTCTTGCGAGCAGGGCCCTTAGTCCCATTGTGTGAAATGACTTTCTATGTTATGTATCTTTCTGTCTGTATTTGAACCCTACAAATTGTACAGTGCTGCGGAATATGTTGGCGCTATTATTCTGCCACAGATGCATGTTATAGAAATCTCTGAAGATGTGAGATTGTAATTCCCGTATGTAAGCTAATGGCAGATAGCAGAACGCGCTGACATTTCATTCCCTGCGTTCCCAGGTTGCATGTGGAGAGATGCAATGGAGTTGCTTCAGGTAGTTTATTTGTCTTTACCTTGAGAGATGATATGCCATACGGTCAAAACACAATTCCTTTCTCAGTTCTACAAGATGGTTGCTCAGTGGTTACAGACTGAATAACACATATCCAGGAAGAAGACGCAACAAGAAGGGAGGAGTAACAGAAACAGAGAATTATGGGAGAAAACTACTTAAAGAGCCCTTCACACATATCAATGTCTATGCACCAGCATTGCACAAGATATGAAACACACTGTATGAAAGTCAAACAATCAAGCATGAATGATACAATATGAACAAGAATCATTACTTCAGCAATACCCCTGCTGTAACAGCATACTCCCCGTCTGAAATCCTTGGATTTCACTACTTAACATAAATGTCCATCTGGTATATTCTGGAACCCTGAAAGACAAAATGCAAAAACAAGGAAAAAATAACAATAACTGTGAACATGTATTCAGGAACAGTTGAAAATATTGAATGCGTCAAATGCACGGTATATCGCTGTTCCTGGGATAGTCCAGTGACGAGTCAACTGAGTCAATGTACTTGAAATGTTCTTAGCTTGACTCTCTCATGATAATGCCGTATGAACAATGTAGTAACATGGTGGTGGGCAGGAATAATGAGAGGATTCTTTTCAAATGTCTCTAACTCGGCCTTGTTCAGGCGACCACCTACCCTTAGCATACCATGTTTGTCAATCACTGGCTTCAAGTTGACAATAGGGCTGCTTTTAGGAATGTCCAGTTTGTCACGGAGACATTTCAGTTCCATGTGAAAGGCCCTCTGCTGTACATTACGTATCACTAACATCTCACTTAGTGTAATGTCTTCTGCAGAGAGGGGCTTGTGACAGATGTGCCAACCATGACATTCAGAGTTATCGTTCTTGGTGTGAAAACACTGTGCAATGTGAACTAACCTTGCGATGGTGCGTACAAGCTTCAGCCATCTAGAAAAGCGTTCAAAGCGGTGACAGTCCAGGCCGGACCTCCTTACAGACCTGGTGATGAGGGTACTCACTTCAGGACGAATCTCAGGATCGTTGTCAGGATCTTGAAGACGTCTTGACCAGATGTTTCCTTTCCTTCATTCAGCAAGAATTCTGGACCTGTTAACCAAGAGGATTTAGCAAAGGCACTGACCGATGATGGTCTGGTGGCACAATCTGCAGGGTTGAGATGAGATGGAACATAGTGCCACTGCTCAGGTTTAGAGGATTTCCTAATCCTTTCAACGCGGTTACTAACATAGACGTAGAAGCGTTTTGTCTGGTTATTTATGTAACCCAGGACAACCTTGCTGTCTGCGTAGAATTGAACATTGGCCACATGAATGTCCAGCTCATACTGTATAAAATCTGCGATCTCTACAGCCAGTACAGCACCACAAAGTTCAAGCCTCGGGATCGTATGTTCAGGTTTAGGGGCTAGTTTAGCTTTCCCAAACAGAAATCCAACATGAGCTTTAGCCTCAGTCGATGCATCCGAGAATATGTGGACTTCCCTTCTCTGGCTTGTGGTGAGAGATGCTGGAGTGTAGCAACGTGGTATGTGAGTTCTGTCCAAGGCATGTAGGGATTCTTTCCAGGACTCCCACTTTGGCTGCTTGTCATGTGGCAATGGAGCATCCCAGTCCTCAATCGTCTCTGAGAGCTGCCTAAGTAGGAATTTGCCCTGTACAGTCAATGGTGCTACAAATCCCAGTGGATCATACAGGCTATTCACCACTGAGAGAACTCCACACTTAGTGAACGGCTTGTCTGCACAATTAACCTGGAAGCCAAGAGAATCGTTTAACAAGTCCCATCTCAAACCCAGACTTCTCTGCACCGGAGGATCGTCTATGCCTAGGTTTAAGTCTCTGAATTCTGTGGCATGATCGCTGGGCTGGAAAGCTTTCATGACAGCAATACTGTTGGAGGCTATTTTATGCAACCTCAGACAGGCTCTGGACAGCATACCTTGAGTCCTTCTCAGCAAGTCTATGGCTTCCTCAGCAGTGGGCAAGGACTTGAGTGCGTCGTCCACGTAGAAGTCTTTTTCGACAAAGTGACGGGCATCCTTTCCAAATTCTGATTCACCATCAGAAGCAGTCCTTCGTAGGCCATATGTTGCAACCGCAGGTGAAGGACTGTTGCCGAACACGTGCACTCTCATGCGGTATTCAATCATTTCCTTGTTGGTATCACTGTCTCTGTGCCACAGAAACCTCAGGTAATTCCGGTGGTCTTCTCGTACAATAAAACAATGGAACATTTGCTCAATGTCAGCTGTAATGGCAACTGGCTCCTTTCTGAATCTCATTAGCACCCCTACCAGGTTGTTGGTCAGGTTTGGACCCGTGAGGAGAACGTCATTCAGAGATACGCCATGATGTTTGGCACTTGAGTCGAATACCACCCTGATCTGCTTGGGTTTTCGTGGGTGATATACTCCAAAAGAAGGAAGATACCAGCATTCTTCATGCTCTTGCAGAGGTGGAGCTGGCTCTGCGTGATTGTTACGGAATATCCTTTCCATGAATGCCACAAAGTGATCTTTCATCTCAGGCTTGTTTCTCAGCGTACGTTGCAAGGAGATGAATCTCGATAATGCTTGTTCCCGGTTGTCAGGAAGTCTGGCCCTCCCAGTCCGAAAGGGTAAAGGTGCAACCCAATGGTTAGATTGATCTTTGAAGCATTCACTGTCCATTATTTTGATAAAGTCTTTATCTTCCATGGATAAAGCTACTCTGTTGTCGTCTTGTGTTATGTGAAACACTGTGGCTCCTAAGTCGTCATAAGGTGTAGGGACGATGTCTGGTGCCCTTTTTAAGTTAGGAAGATGCTCCTTTGCCTCATAGTGATGAAGGCATGGCTTGAAGTAGGTTGTGCGTCCATTGTTGAGCACAAAGGTTTTAAAGGAGTTCACTTGAGATGACATGAGACTCTTATCCTGACATACATTGCCAATGATTACCCAACCTAAGTCAAGTCTTTGTGCATATGGGGCATCATGTGGACCATTGCATTGTTGACGTACCTTATGTACTCTGAGAATGTCTCTTCCGAGCAAGAGCAGGATGTCAGCATTCACGTCCATAGGAGGAATCTCCTTAGCCAGGTGTCTCAAGTGGGAATGATGATATGCAGCTTCCGGCGTAGGAATTTCTTCCCTATCATCAGGCATCTGGTCACATTCAATTAACGTTGGTAGGGATATGTGAATATTCCTGTTAATTGGAGAGATAACGTATCCAGTGGCTCTCCTGCCAGAAGTCTCTATGCAACCAGAACAAGTGTTAAGAGTGTATGGTATTGCTTCTCCTTCTATACCGAAGATCGTGAAGAACTTAGGCTTTGCTAGAGACCTGTTGCTTTGTTCATCTATTATGGCATACATCCTGATGGCCTTTTCAGATTGCCCTTCTGGGTAGACATTCACCAAGCACACCTTGGCACAGCACTTGGGACCGTTGTCCTTGCCACATACTTCCATGCAGGAGGAGGAGACAGTGGTAGTAGCTGAAACTTGAGCCGATGGCTCCCCGCCATGCGCAGTGACGGCTTTAGATGCTGCTTGAGGATGTGAGTTGTCAGATGAAGAGGTAGGATGCATGGCTGCGACATGTTTGTCGCTACTGCATTCAGTACACTTGATGACAGCCTTACAGTCTTTAGCAAAATGTTTTGAAGAAGCACAACACTTGTAACACACTCCTAGCTCCTTGAGCATGTCTCTGCGTTCTTGCAAAGTCTTTGCCCTAAGTCCTCTACACTCTTTCAGGGGATGAGGCCTTTTGTGGATAGGGCACGTACTATTAGGGTCTTTATCTTTAAGGACAGGAGTGTCCTGTTTGGTGGTGCAGGGTGCAGCGATTGGGACGTCTGTCTTCCTAACAGATACTGTTCCCCTTAAGTCTCTACGTTTGCTTGTTTCATACCTTGAACATGATGATGAAGCTGGTAGAGAGGATTCTGTGAAGTCAAAGCTGGGATCATTCTTTTTCCGAGCTTGGTCACTGATAAATCTGGAAAAATAAGAGAAAGGAGGGAAGGACACATTGTGGTCTCTTTTATATCTGGAACCTAGGTCGGCCCATTTTTCTTGCATGCCATATGGTAGTTTGGATACCACTGGATTAACACCATGAGATGTGTCAAGGTAACTCAGACCTGACAGACGTGGGTCCATTTTGGCTAACTCTAATTCCTTTAGTAGGTCGCTCAGATCTTGAAGCTTGCGGTTGTCCTTGTTGGTGATTTCTGGGAACATATGAAGTCTCTTAAATAAGGCACTTTCTATAGCTTCAGAACTGCCATAAGTCTGTTCAAGTCTCTCCCATGCCGCAGCAAGACCTTCCTCTGAGTGGCCCGCATGAACTGCTCTCAATGTCTTTATACGTTCTGCAGAATCTGGGCCTAACCAGTTAACAAGTAAGTCAAGTTTTTCTTTGGCAGTGAGGTTAAGATCACTGATCACTGCTTCAAAGGTGGATTTCCAGGCTCTATAATTCTCAGCATGGTCATCGAACTTTGAGAGACTATTGTTTATCAGCTCCCTGCGTATCATATATCTGGCAAAGTCCGACATGTCTGATCTCCCACCTCGTGTCACCAGATTACCTTGTGATATCCCTGGGGCGTATAGATTCTCTGGCATATGGGGCCGAGATGAATCGGGGTGAAATGATGTAGCATAAGGGTTAAGCTGTGGTTTAGTTTCTGGAGGATCTGCATGTGTGATGCTGGAAATTACCTTGCTCTGGATAGGTGGCATCATCTGATGCTTCACAGGTACAGCCTTGTAGTCGGTTTGGAGTGGTGCTGGTGCATGTAACTTAGTAGGCGGTGCAGGAGATGATTGCTTCAGCACATAATTGGCAGTGCGGTCAGCTGGGTCTTCCACTTCTGCAGGGATGGAGCAGTCTAGGTCGGCGTCTTGATCTAATGCTTGTTCAAGAACCTTTAGCTTGGCTAAGGCAGCTGCTTCCTCCCTTTCCACTTGGAGAATTTTTAGTTGAGCTTCTGTCTCTGCTTCCTTCTTCGCCATTTCAGCTTTTGCCTCTGCTTGCTTTTGCGCCATTTCTGCTTCCTTCTTCGCCATTTCAGCTTTTGCCTCTGCTTGCCTTTGCACCATTTCTGCTTCCTTCTCAGCAAAGGACCGTCTAACACTGGCCTCCTCTGCGTCAGCACGGATCTCAATAAGCTTATCGTGTAATGCTGACCTTCTGGAACGAGAGGATCTGGAGGATGACAGCGTATGTTTGGATGAAGTAGACCGATGGGACCTTACTTCTTGTAGGTGTGCGATGCGGAGTTCTGCCTTATCTCTGGCGTTTTTCACTGCGGCATCTTTCGTTTGGAATAGGTTCTCCCTCTCAGTTAGCTCTGCTATAGCATCATCAAAATCAGCGTTACTCAGGAATGTGAAGTTTTTTCCGGACAGTCGCTGATAGCGTTCATAGGCGGCAGATAAGCGGTTTAGTGTAGTGACCAATTTTGCTGCGTCACTGTCATGGCGTGAGAGCGCTGCTATATAGTGTTCAGTTCTTCGCCATAATTCATCCAGATTATCACAGAACTCTTCTTTAGTTAATTCAAAGTTCTCTCTAATCTTTTGCGTGGGTTTACTGACACGTTTTAATCGCTCAATTTGTACATCCTGAAACATGGAGTCTGTTTTCTGCACATCTGAGTCCCTGATAGCAGGATGCACTGTCCCAGATGCAGTGACAGGGGAATCCACATAGCTCCTTGTGGACATGGTACCTTTGTGTGGAAAATGTCAATAAAGATGGTGCTGCCCCTTATTTCACTGTGGTGAGGAGAACATGTGCTCAAGATGGAGGACAGCTGTGAGCTCGCCTGCAGGCTGTGTGGCGTGCTGCAGATTATGCTGTATTCTCAATGTGCTTGCTTGCAGGCTGTCTGTAGATCCTGCAGGAGCTGCAGATATAGCTTGTTTTAACTAGAAAGTTGTGTTTTGACTATTCTGCCACAGATGCATGTTAGAGAAATCTCTGAAGATGTGAGATTGTAATTCCCGTATGTAAGCTAATGGCAGATAGCAGAACGCGCTGACATTTCATTCCCTGCGTTCCCAGGTTGCATGTGGAGAGATGCAATGGAGTTGCTTCAGGTAGTTTATTTGTCTTTACCTTGAGAGATGATATGCCATACGGTCAAAACACAATTCCTTTCTCAGTTCTACAAGATGGTTGCTCAGTGGTTACAGACTGAATAACACATATCCAGGAAGAAGACGCAACAAGAAGGGAGGAGTAACAGAAACAGAGAATTATGGGAGAAAACTACTTAAAGAGCCCTTCACACATATCAATGTCTATGCACCAGCATTGCACAAGATATGAAACACACTGTATGAAAGTCAAACAATCAAGCATGAATGATACAATATGAACAAGAATCATTACTTCAGCAATACCCCTGCTGTAACAGCATAGCTATATAAATAAAATGTATTATTTATTATATTATATCCTGATTAGTGGGGGAGCCAGTGCTACAAGGCTGCTTCTGATATCAGTCATATACACTATACAGGGTTGGAAGCAAAAAGCTCTGTCCCCTGTATAGCGTCCATGTGGCGACATTGCTGCTCCCACTGACTTCATTGAGTGCTGAGCGGTAGGCTGCTCCATGGATACAGTATTCATCGCCTATAGTGAGGATAGGCCATAAAAAGCTTAACCCCCGGACAACCCCTTAAAGACTGGCATTCTGTACACAAGGATTAAATCCCTGTCTGGTTCCGGGAATGAAAGCTACGCCAACCAGATTTCAGGTATAATTCATGCTAGCTTTCTGGTCTGTTAGAGTAAATTTCTTAGCTCACTAACTTACCAACTTACCTCTGCCCACTTTTCGAAAAAGTTGGGCACAGAAGGAACAATGTGGTGCATCTTTGGTATAAGAAAGGGACACATTTGCACCCATATAAGGTGGGCAACTGGAATAGATGGGATAGTAAACTTCCTCCAGTATATTAGAAAGTTGGGTGTTTTATCATGCAGTTAATAAATCAATGTACACTCACCGGCCACTTTATTAGGTACACCATGCTAGTAACGGGTTGGACCCCCTTTTGCCTTCAGAACTGCCTCAATTCTTCGTGGCATAGATTCAACAAGGTGCTGGAAGCATTCCTCAGAGATTTTGGTCCATATTGACATGATGGCATCACACAGTTGCCGCAGATTTGTCTGCTGCACATCCATGATGCGAATCTCCCGTTCCACCACATCCCAAAGATGCTCTATTGGATTGAGATCTGGTGACTGTGGAGGCCATTGGAGTACAGTGAACTCATTGTCATGTTCAAGAAACCAGTCTGAGATGATTCCAGCTTTATGACATGGCGTATTATCCTGCTGAAAGTAGCCATCAGATGTTGGGTACATTGTGGTCATAAAGGGATGGACATGGTCAGCAACAATACTCAGGTAGGCTTTGGCGTTGCAACGATACTCAATTGGTACCAAGGGGCCCAAAGAGTGCCAAGAAAATATTCCCCACACCATGACACCACCACCACCAGCCTGAACCGTTGATACAAGGCAGGATGGATCCATGCTTTCATGTTGTTGACGCCAAATTCTGACCCTACCATCCGAATGTCGCAGCAGAAATCGAGACTCATCAGACCAGGCAACGTTTTTCCAATCTTCAATTGTCCAATTTCGATGAGCTTGTGCAAATTGTAGCCTCAGTTTCCTGTTCTTAGCTGAAAGGAGTGGCACCCGGTGTGGTCTTCTGCTGCTGTAGCCCATCTGCCTCAAAGTTCGACGTACTGTGCGTTCAGAGATGCTCTTCTGGCTACCTTGGTTGTAACGGATGGCTATTTTAGTCACTGTTGCCTTTCTATCAGCTCGAACCAGTCTGGCCATTCTCCTCTGACCTCTGGCATCAACAACGCATTTCCGCCCACAGAACTGCTGCTCACTGGATGTTTTTTCTTTTTCGGACCATTCTCTGTAAACCCTAGAGATGGTTGTGCGTGAAAATCCCAGTAGATCAGCAGTTTCTGAAATACTCAGACCAGCCCTTCTAGCACCAACAACCATGCCACGTTCAAAGACACTCAAATCACCTTTCTTCCCCATACTGATGCTCGGTTTGAACTGCAGGAGATTGTCTTGACCATGTCTACATGCCTAAATGCACTGAGTTGCCGCCATGTGATTGGCTGATTAGAAATTAAGTGTTAACGAGCAGTTGGACAGGTGTACCTAATAAAGTGGCCGGTGAGTGTATTTGTACTTAAGTTGTTTTTTTTTTCTATGTTGTCCAAAAATATTTCAATGGTGACAAAAGTTTTGAATCAGGAGTCTAGAAAAGACTTTTGTGCAGAGCTTTTTCAGTGTCAGGACAATCCCTGACAGTGACAGCCGGTGATGGCTCTGCTGGTCAGTGATACATGACATAATCAATTATCAAGTGCAGTTCAAAAAGGTCAGAACATTTTCTGCAATGTTTAGCCAAGTGTAGAATCTAGGTGCCAGTCCAAGACGTGTGATAATTTCCACAGAGACGCAGGTATGCTGGTAGCATCAAAACCTCTTCTCAGATCATAGTACATGAGAATGAATTCTGACACTAGCCAATCTCTGGACTCATCAAATGTCACTGGTACGCCCCACAGCTTTGTCCTCATGGTAAAAGTTATGTATATTATTCAAGGCTATATACAAACCGAATTTACAGCTGTGACAAGAGATATGTCCAATGGCTGCGCCTTCCACATTCTAAGAGTGTACTTAGGGTTTTGCCTCACAAGTATAAGTTGCACTGCAAAAACTGCATGGGTTTTTAGCACAAATTGTGCCATTTGAGTGGACAGGTCACTGCTTCCCTCAGGACTATTAGGATAAGTGTGGGTACACACCTGTGCCTGGTCTCCGCTTTGTGGGATCCTGTGTTCTACTTACAGGAGACAGAAACCTGGCACGCAGTGTCCGCCCGTGAGCGTTTTGTGGTCTCCGCAGCGAAACAGGTTTCTTTTAACTGGACACAAAGTCCTGCATGTCTGACTTTTTGTCCAGTTAAAAAACCGGTTTCGCGGCAGAGAGGTAGAAGATGCTCATGGGCGTTCACGGGCGGACACTTTGCGAACCCATTAAAAATGAATGGGTTTGAAAACTGACTGCCAGTTTCCGTCTCCTGTCCTGTTTCTCGGGCAGAAAACAGAAACCTGAAAGTGGAGACCGGGCGCTGATGTGAACCCGCCCTTAGGCCCCGCATTGTGGAAAAGCTGCTTTTGCTTTTTTTGTTGTTGCAGAATTTGCTGTGTTTTTTGTTTTTGAGCCAAACCCAGGAGGGGCTACAAAGGGAAAATAGAAAGGAAGCACATACGTCTGTTCCACTAAATTCACACCTGGCTTAGGCTCAAAAACACAAAGTAAGGGCCCGTGCACACAATATAACACGGCGTTGACTCTGACACGTAAACTCATGTCAGAATCAGCTCTTCAAAACAGAAATTCATTGAGTTCAATGGGTTCCGTCTTTCGCACGCTACACATTGAAATCAATGGGAGGCTTTTTAACTCATTGATTTCAATGTGTTACGCATATTAAATGGAATCCCTTGAAGTCAATGGGATTCTGTTTTGAAGCGCTGATTCTGACAAAGTTTACGTCTCAGAATCGAATGCGGCGTTACATCGTATGCACGGGCCCTAAAATTTACAACAAAATAGCAGCTTTTTCACAACATGGGGCCTTAGTCTTACAGGCTCCTGAAATATGGCTAGGTACCCTACTCTTTGCACTATAATATGAACTTCGCACTTGTCTCTATTCTCCACATTTCATATGTACATTGTTGAAAAGATTTAAAGGAACACAGGTCAAGAAGTCCAGCTTAGGCTCCTGGCATGTTAAACCTGGGAAAGGCAACCTCCTCATGAGTGTTAGGGTAAGTTCACATGGAGTAACGTGCCGCGTGCACGTATACGGCGTGTGAGACTTTGCGGGCCGTATATGCTCCCATTGGTTTCAATGGGAGCCTGGATCGTATACGCCGCATTATTTTGCAAGCCTTTTGGAAGGGGTGGTAGATCTCCTGACGGATGTCCTGAACCGTCCTGTTCCATTTTCTCCCAAAATATGCCTATTCGGTGTGTTGGAGGAGGAGTTGTGGTAGCATCACACCCGCATTTTCCTTCGGGAGTGTTTGTTTTAAGCCATCACTTTGCGGTGGATGGACCCTGGATCCCCATCCGTTCCCCAGTGTTGGAAACTGGTTAATGCGGTTCTTCCGTTTAATCAGACTATGTATAAAGGGAGAGGTTGTCCCCAGAAGTTTTCTAAAGTTTGGGGAGCTTGGTGTGACTCCCTCATGACCCAATATTCTGCTCCTTCAATGCGCTCGGCTATTGATGCCTTCACTCCGTAAGGGGTAGCTTGTGCCGGTTAGGTTCACAGCTCCCCCTGCTTCATTTTGTCGGTATAGTATGTAATGTTATGCTCTGAATTGTACGGGCAGTGTGTGGGGTTTAGGGATGGTGGGAGATGATGTTGTGGCTTATTTTTGTTCGTTTGTACGTTTTCTTTATGTTTTATTTGTGCTTCCATTCTATTCTCTTCCACTGTATTATTTGCTCTGTTATGCACTTTTCAATAAAACGAGTTTAAAAAAAAAACGTGGCCCAGGCATGGAACATGTTGCAGGCTGGCAAGCTACAGAGCCGCTACCAGGTTCCGGCCATTATCATACACGAAAACATGCCTGGGCCCAGGTGCAGCAGCGAAAACCACATTGCCGTGTCATCGAGGATGGCGTCCCTCACCTCGGAGGCAGTGTGCTGTCTGTCCCCCAAGCTGATGAGCTTCAGCAGGGCCTGCTGACATCTCCCCACACCAGTGTTGCAGCGTTTCCAGCTCGTAGCTGGGGTCCATTTAACGGCTGAGGAGAAGGAGGAGGAGGGTGGTGTTTCAGAGCTCCTGCCAGGAATGTTGGGTGGGGAGACAAGGCAGGCCACCACAGTTTGCGACCCGGTCCCCGCCTCAACTAGATTCACCCAGTGTGCCATGATTGAAACGTAGCGTCCCTGTCCGCATGCACTTGTCCATGCATCGGTGGTCAAGTGGAACTTTGTGCGAAGCGCGGAACTTAGGGCCCGACTGATGTTAGGGGACACGTGCTGATGAAAGGTGTGGACAGTACAGCGAGGTGCTGTAGTTGCCAGCAGGTCACAGAAGGCCAGAGTCTCCACAAGTCATGACGGCAACATCTCCTGGGCCAGCAGTTTTAAGATGAAGCCGTTGAAGCCTTGGGCAGTGGCAGCAATGCCAGACGATGATTGCCCTGCGTTTGCTGTCTCCCACTTAGACCAGTGCTTGCCTTACAAATGGTGGTGCATGCCAGAGGTGGTAAGGTTGCTCTTTTCAAAGCCCCTATTCAGTTTAGACTTGCAAAGTGTGCAAACCACACTCAGTTTGTCATCTGCGTATACATTGAAAAATATCCCCACCATCGAGGAACGTGGCCTCGATGGGGGAGTTTTTCTAAAGTGGCTAGAATAGGGAATCTAGGGCTTTGCTGGCTCAGGCCTCGCTTCTGTCAAGCAGCTGTCCTGTGACTCTGGACATGCCTCTGCCTCTAGCCACACTCTTTGGTGCTGCACTTCACTCCACATCTACACTGCTTTCCCCCTTAGACATCACCCCTGGACATGCCTCTGCCTCTAATCACCTTTCTCCCTGCTTAGCTTGCCTCCACATATACACTGCTTTACTCGCTAGACATTACTCCTGTCCAGGTCAGGTCAGTGGTCTCGTCGTCCACGACCTCCTCTTCCAATTGCTCACTCTTCTCTTACTGAAAAAAGGCACATAACCACAGCCTGCCTTGATGGCAACTGTGTCTCTTCATCAACACTGAGGCCGAGAAACTCTGGTTGTGGGTCCACAGCTACAAAATTGGCAGGAAATGGCGGATGTTCCAGTGTTTGGGCATCAGGACACACAAAGTCTTCTGGTAGCTCCTGGGATTGGTGAAGTGGTTGGACAGAGTGAGGGACGGTTAAAGGACCTGAAAACCTCTCCTGGGAGGGGGGAAATGTGGGATGACTGTCCTGGGAAGATTGGGCATGTTGGGAGGAAAGTGGACCAGACTCTTAGCAAGGAAGAGGACTTGAGGTTGTGGCTGACTGGCTGGTGGATAAGGAGCTGTAAGCATTATCCGCTAGCCATTGTAACACCTGTTCCTGGTGCTCGGGCCTGGTTAGTGTTGTACCCTGCACCCTGCTTAACGCATCTGTCATATCAGGAATTGTGAGGAGCGCATGCTAATCTTCCTTTAGCTTAAAATTTGGGTTTCTGTCCATACAATTGGTGGAGGAAAGAAGGTTTCCAGGTATTTTCCCAGTTTCCATAAAGGTTGTATTGAGTGTGTAAAGTGTGTAGTTGTTAGGCTGTGATAGTGGGGTAATACAGGGACTTGGGCGTGTTAGATGCCCCTAGGCATGCTTTCCCTGCTGTCCCAGTTGCATTCCAGAGGTGTTGTCATCATTTGCTGAGGTGTCATAGTGGACTTGGTGATAGTGGTTTCCCCCTTAACGAGTAATTTTTCCCTATAGACTATAATGGGGTTCGATATTCGATCAAACAGTCGAGTATTGAGCGGCTACTCGAATCGAATTTCGAACTTCGAACATTTCACTGTTCGCTCATCTCTAGTAGAGACCAGTCAGAAGTAACAGAGTGCAGATCTGTGGAATAGCTGCATACATGGACTAGCACTATGCTCCCATTCTCACGTATGAAAACTTAAAAGCAAGTCCTGTGTCCAATTGGTTTTTAATAACAAATTCCAGCAGTCCGCATGAGCTCCATCCTTGCATCATAAGGTATGTTATGTTGTTATGTAATGGATGTTGTTAAGTGTTTGTTATGGGAAAAAGAAATTGTCTTCGGCTAAGGCCCCATGGATCGATACACAGCGCTAAAGCACTGCGGGAAAAACCATGGCAGGAACACATCACGGTTCTTCCAGCAGCGCTTTAAACAGAGAGTTTGCATAGTTTTTCTCCGCGTACTTTCTGTTACCATTATATCTATGGGAAAGCCGCTGGCATTTCCATAGATATAATTGACATGCTGCGATTTCCAAAACTGCACCGGTTTTGGAAATCGCAGTGTAACCATGCTGCAGTTTGAGACACAAGGTGGGCATGGGATTCACATGAATCCCATCCACTTTGCAGATACTGTAAAACACAGCAATTTTTCACAGGCAAATTGCGGTTTTTCTGGCCCATGGGGCCCCGGCCTTCAGTAGGTATTTTTTCCAGGAAAGTTGGGTGATAATTGATGTTGCTGCCAGAACATCTACCAGTGTTCTCACACAGCTTTTCCTGATTCTGGAATGGCAAAGGTTGATGAAACCTAGGCATATCTGTCATTCAGAATCAGAATTTAGGCTAAAGCCCCACATTGTGGAAATGCGGAGGTTTAGGTTTCTGCAGAAGCATGGCAGTAATGTAAACCAAACACTGCCCCTCATTTACTGTTGTGTGTTCACCACATTTCTGATGCAAACTTGAGACATATGTTGGTGCATCTCTGGCGCATTGTGTTGCATCCCTACTCTGTGTCCTGGTCGCAATTTTTTTTTAGTTCTCATCTACACATTGAGAAAAAAAAAAAGCTGCAGAAAAGTTGTGTTTTCGAAAACCACATTGTTTTCCCCAATAGATTTAAGAGTTGAATGAAAAATACAGCAAAAACTCGGGAAAAAAGCTTTTCTCCTTGCTTTTTTTTCTCCATTTTTCTTAGCTGAGTTTCCCTACATATAGCCCTAGACTTAATGTAATGATATGAATGTCCAAAAGTGCAGATATGAATAAACGTCACATCTGGAATGTTCTCGGGTCCCGTCTTCCTCGTCTTCTTCTTCCGGCGTCATTGCTTGTAATCCCGCGCCAGCACAGTAGCAGGGAAACTGAGTATGCTCAGTTCCCCTGCTACTGTTCTGCTGCTACTGCGCCGATGCAGGATTGAAGACGAGGAATACGGGACCTGAGGAGTAGCAGGGAAACAGTAGCGGGATAACAAGCAATGACACCGGAAGAAGAAAACGAGGAAGACGGGACCCGAGGACATCGCTGCAAGAAGAAAGAAGATGTAGGCGTGGCTAAAGATGACGTCGGCCCGTGCATGCCCACCCAGCATACGGTATGATTATCATATTCTTTTTTAGGGTATTATTTTAACACGGGGGGGGGGAG
This sequence comes from Leptodactylus fuscus, assembly GCF_031893055.1. Taxonomy (NCBI): domain Eukaryota; kingdom Metazoa; phylum Chordata; class Amphibia; order Anura; family Leptodactylidae; genus Leptodactylus; species Leptodactylus fuscus. The sequence continues at coordinate 69,598,339 of NC_134271.1, forward strand.
TAGTTTTTTAGCAACGCCTGAATGGCCCTTTAAAGGCTATTCGCACATATGTGAGGCTCTATCAGCATAATTTTGCTGATAGAACCCCTTTAAAACCCATTCACTTAAATGGGTTTGTAAAGGTGACCACCTGTGGCCTGTCCGCAGGGAAACTGGGTTTTTTTTTTTTTTTTTTTTAGGTGGACACAAAGTCTTGCATTTCCGACTTTGTGTCCAGCTAAAAAAAACGGGTTCCCTGCGGACAGGCCACAGGCAGACATGGGAACTCACCTTTACAAACCCATTCAAGTGAATGAGTTTTAAAGCTGACCACCGGGTTTCCATTCTCTTTCCAGTTTCGCTGGGGCTGAAGATGGAAACCTGGTGGAATGCACACACTGGACACTGGGCACAAGTGTGAATGAAGCATAAGGCGTAGTGTGGAACTTGGAAGATTGGCAGTACAGGAATAGTAAAAGAATAAATAAAAAATATGGCTAAAAAATATATCTGAAGACCTAAAAAATACTTTCTTGTCTTTAGAGATCTGACTCCCTTCATTGTTTACCAAACTTAGGTTTATCCTGTTCAGGTGAACGGGGGCACATTGAGCTACAAAATGTCTGTAGCTAAGTCTGGGTGCCAACTCCCACTGATCTGATATTTATGGCTTATTCTAAGGTTAGCCCATAAAATGTAAAGACAACCAGTCACAGTAAACATGGCTTCCTATCTGCAGGCAGTATATTAAAGAGCAGGAATAGCTGAAGTAGATTCATCTGTTGTAAAAGATTTTACGTTGTACTTAATTTATCCAAAGCAATGTTTCTCAAGCTTTTCGTATGAAGTACCCCTAGTGAGAAAATGTCCTGAGTATACCCAAAGCAGCGATTTATATGGTATAATGGTTCCCTCTGTGCCCCCATGAAATGTAATTGTCCTATCAGTGCCCTAAAATGCATGCAATATAATGACCCCTACAGTGTCTCCCATGTAATATAATGGTTCCCACACTGCTCCCAATGTCATATGATGACCCCTAAAGTATTCCACGTGTAAAATAATAGTCTCTATAGTGCCACCAAATATAGTATAATTGCATCCATACTGCCTCCACATAAAACAGCATAAGGGTGCATGCACACTACGGAACGCCGGGCGTGTATGAGAGCCGTACACGCCGGCGTTACAGCAGGGCTGCCGAACACTTCCCATTCACTTCAATGGGAGCGCTGGTAAACGCCGCTGTTACGAGCGCTCCCATTGAAGTGAATGGGAAGTGTTCGGCAGTCTGCTGTAATGCCGGCGTGTACGGCTCTCATACACGCCCGGCGTTACTCAGTGTGCATGCACCCTAAATGTGCAAAATTATAATGGCCCCAACAATGCCTCCATATATAATAGCCCTGCAGTTTCCTCATGCTCAGTGATGTCTGAGAAATGAGTAATGCATTCATTACTTTCCTTGTACATACTTCACATAAGACCGGGCACCTTTCCATTAACTGTGCTGTCCAGTGGCGTAACTAGGAATGGCGGGGCCCTGTGGTGAACTTTTGACATGGGGCCCCGCCGACACCGAAGATCTCGACTGAGTCCCTCCTACGCGCTCTATTATAACCAATAGTGGACCCTGCACACAGTATTATGTCCCTTGGAGGCCCCTGCAAACAGTATTATGTCCCTTAGAGGCCCCTGCAAACAGTATTATCCCCAATAGTGGACCATGCACACAGTATTATACCCAATAGTGGCCACTGCACACAGTATTATCCCCCATAGTGGCCCCTGCACACAGTATTATGTCCCTTAGTGGCCCCTGCACACAGTATTATGCCCCATAGTGGTCCCTGCACACAGTATTATACCCAATAGTGGCCCCTGCACACAGTATTATGTCCCTTAGTGGCCCCTGCACATAGTATTATGTCCCATAGTGGCCCCTGCACACAGTATTATGTCCCATAGTGGCCCCTGCACACAGTATTATGTCCCATAGTGGCCCCTGCACACAGTATTATGTCCCATAGTGGCCCCTGCACACAGTATTATACCCCATAGTGGCCCCTGCACACAGTATTATGTCCCATAGTGGCCCCTGCACACAGTATTATACCCCATAGAGGCCCCTGCACACCGTATTATGTCCCATAGTGGCCCCTGCACACAGTATTATACCCAATAGTGGCCACTGCACACAGTATTATGTCCCATAGTGGCCCCTGCACACAATATTATGTCCCATAGTGGCCCCTACACACAGTATTATGCCCCATAGTGGTCCCTGCACACAGTATTATACCCAATAGTGGCCCCTGCACACAGTATTATGTCCCATAGTGGCCCCTGCACACAATATTATGCCCCATAGTGTCTCCTGCGCACAGTATTATGTCCCTTAGTGGCCCCTGCACACAGTATTATGTCCCATAGTGGCCCCTGCACACAGTATTATGTCCCATAGTGGCCCCTGCACACAGTATTATGCCCCATAGTGTCACCTGCGCACAGTATTATGTCCCTTAGAGGCCCCTGCACACCGTATTATGTCCCTTAGTGGCCCCTGCACACAGTATTATGTCCCATAGTGGCCCCTGCACACAGTATTATGTCCCTTAGTGGCCCCTGCACACAGTATTATGCCCCATAGTGTCCCCTGCGCACAGTATTATGTCCCTTAGAGGCCCCTGCACACCGTATTATACCCAATAGTGGCCCCTGCACACAGTATTATGTCCCATAGTGGCCCCTACAGGACTAAATACTGTCACGTCACCGCTGACCGCTATACCAGGACAATTGTGGATAAAAAAATCTGGTCATGTGCATTACAATTTAATAATTCCATGTGCCTCATATTAATAGAAGTTAACCCCATCATGTCCCTCACATTAACCCCTGTGTGCCTCACCATAAGAGTTACTGATATGTGAGAGACATGGAGGTAATAATAAAGTATCTTCATTACTATTACCCCCATATGTCTCACATATTAGTAACTCTTATGGTGAGGCACACAGGGTTTAATGTGAGAGACATGATGAGGTTAATTGCTATTAATATGAGGCACATGGAGGACTGGAGGGACAACCTATATAACTCTTAACCAAATAGACTCCTATTTAATAAGGACAAACACACTGCTTAGTGGGAAAAAACTGGGGGGTTGGCCACAGCTTATTTATTAATTTACAACTTGAGCAAAAATTATGCTAACATTTGCATAATAAGTGTAAACATAAAAAACCAAACAAACTCCATGCCCTGTAACCTTGCTCCTGGCTTTCGCCCGAAATGCCAGACCGCCTACCGACAGCGGGCATGCGGACCATCTCATCTCCGGGGCATGGAAACCTTCCGCCACGGAGGGGACGTTGTAGACCTACACACGTCTCCGACCAACCCCACCCAAAATCAACTTCGCCTTCTCAATACCGTCCTGCAACCCGGCCAGAAAAATATCAAGCCCAATGGGGTTGAGGTGCACCCCGTCGGCCCTCAACAGGTTACCATTGTCACCCTCCAACTCCGTGTGCCGCACCGAAACCCCTCCCAGGGACCTAACATGTTTCGACACCCGGTGGTTCACCACCCTCCTAGCCCTCTCAAGAGCATTCATATCCCTCGCCCCTCTCCACACCTTCCTAGGCACAATCTCCGACCATACCAAAACAACTTCCCTAAAAAATTCAGGAAAACGAGAAAAATCCTGTCTGATCAATGAAACCAAATCCCCCATCTTAGTTGCCCCCAAGTCATTTCCCCCAGCATGCACTACTAAAATTGCACTACCGGAGACAGACCTGCTCAGTTTGGCGACCTGGGGGAAGATGCCCATCCACCGAAGTCCGCGGATCCCCAGCCAATGTACTTCCGTCCCTTCCGTCCCCAGAGATAAACCACCAGGACGCTCCGCCGCTCTCCTCGCAGCCCAATACACGTAGGAGTGCCCTACTATCCAAACAAGAATGGGAAAACCTATGAAAGAACAAAAGGAAGAAAAACATTACCAAGCAAAAAACATTCATGCCGTGAGCAAATCGGGGCGAACATACGAACGATACGCCTCAGAAGACCATCTACCGACCCTTTTGACACCTTCGACACCTAAACCCAACACATCGGCAGCAGTGGCCGCCCCAATACGGAAGGAATGGGACGCAAATTCAGACGGGTTAAGACCTAAATTGACTAAAGACAGCCGAAAAACGGAGGAAAATTGAAATTTAGTAAGGGGAGAACCACAGGAATGCAACAGAAAACGATCACCAGGCACCCGCACAGTCAAATATTCACTCACTAAACGAAAAGGGCAGGATGAAGAACCAATAGCACGCAAAGACACCCAGGTACCCCGGCCATACACATCCGTCTTAGACTTGCGGATACACACTCTGACACCGGAATCAACAACCACCACATCATTCTGACCCAGACCGCCAGACGCTCTCGCACTGGCGGGCAAAAGTTCGCTGATACGTAAAGCCGCATAAAATGCTAAAGAAAAGGCTACACGAAACAACAATACCTCGGAATCACAAGAACATACAACGGACAATATCCCCATCAGGCGGTCTAGCAGAGAAAGCGACACCGGACGACGTCTGTCCACCGAAGAAACCTCTTTCTTCCAGCCCCTAAGAATCTGCCGAATCACAAAACATTTAGTAACATCCGAAAAACCATGCAATTTCAACATAAATGCAATACCAGACAAATGTTTCTTCACCAGGGACGCCGATACACCCCTGCGACGTAAACTGCACAATAAATCCAAGGTAACATTTAAGCGGCAGCTGTCCTCTGCGGGTACCACACCGCCAGAGAAGGACAACCACTCGTTCCACGCAGTAGAATGAGCCTTCCAGGTAGAAGCAGCAACTGAACTTTGCACGAGAGGAATCAAACAATCTCTACCAGATCCCATAAGTAACTCGGGCACGTCGCACCTTCCAGATCTGCCGATGGATGTAAAGACCGAAAGACCTGAAAATGCGAGCGAGACAGAGCATCAGCAACAGAATTCTCAATCCCCGGAATATGTTTTGCCCGAAACCAAACATTAGCTTGCAAGCAACGTAAAACTAAATGACGCAACAAAGACAATACCTCCAGTGATGACGACGACTGCCCATTAATCGCCTGCACCACGGACATATTATCAGTCCAAAAACAAATTCTACCATTGCTAAAACTCTGAGCCCAAAGTTCAACAGCCACAACTATCGGAAACAGCTCCAACAAAGTAAGATTCCGAACCAAACCGGCTCGGACCCAAGTATCCGGCCAGGAACCCCTACACCAACGATTACCAAAAACCGCCGCGAACCCGTCGCTGCCCGCTGCATCAGTGAACAAACACAAATCGCCACTAGATAACTCAGACTCCTGACAGATAACACGCCCGTTGAAAGACAGTAAGAATTCCCGCCAAACCAACAAATCTGAGCGCAAAGGCTTCGTAACCCTAATAAAATGATGCGATGCCTGAACACCTTTTGTCGACAGAGAGAGCCGACGACAAAAAGCCCTGCCCATAGGCATCACCCTACAGGCAAAGTTCAGCAGCCCCAAAAGCACCTGCATCTGATGAAGAGTAACCTTGCGGGACCCGGACACCTCCTCCACAGTTGATAACAGGCGATTTAACTTATCAGAAGGCAAACGAAAAACCATGGAAACCGTGTCAATTTCTATTCCTAAAAATGAAAGACAAGTAACCGGACCAACAGTTTTTTCGGCTGACAAGGGGACCCCGAAGCGCTCCATCAAGCTTTTAAAGGAACAAAGCAACAACTCACACGTGGCTGACCCAGCCGACCCTACGAACAAAAAATCGTCGAGATAATGAATAGACGAAGAGATACCCGATTCAAAACACAAAGACCACTCTAAAAAGGAACTAAATAACTCAAAATAATAACAGGAAATTGAACAGCCCATGGGCAAACACATGTCAACAAAGAAGAAACCACGCAAAGAACAGCCCAACAAGTGGAAACAGTCAGGGTGGATCGGCAAAAGACGAAAAGCCGATTCAATATCCGATTTGGCCAAAAGGGCGCCCGGGCCAGCCCTTCGGACCAAATCGACCGCCCTATCGAAGGACGCATAATGAACGGCAGACTCTTCCTTAGAAATTCCGTCGTTAACCGAATCCCCCTTTGGGAAAGATAGGTGATGAATGAGGCGGAACTTGCCAGGTTCTTTCTTCGGAACCAAACCCAAAGGAGACACCCTGAAATTAGGAAAAGGCGGTTCACTAAACGGACCCGCCATCCTGCCAAGCTCCACCTCCTTCATCACCTTCTCCCAGGCCAAATCAACATTCTCGGAAACTGACTTCAAATTGGAACAAAACATAGACGACACCGACGGAACAAAAGGTATAACAAAGCCTTCGGTGAAGCCATCAAGCAGCAGCTTTGCCTCCCGTCTCCTGGGATACAGGTTTAGCCACTGCCTGATGACCTGACCTCTCACCGGCGTTCTCCGAGACACCTGTGGAACCCACTCTGGCCGACTGCTTTCCTTTTTTAGAACAACGGACAGCCGGGTGGGATCCCCCGCAGATGGAGCAGTCATGCCTGAATTTGCATGCTGCAAAAAATCTACAGTGGCCCTCGTTAAAGAGCCAGCACGAACCCGTCAGCTTCTGGGAAACAGCACCCGAGGACCCACCCCCGGGACCGGCCTGAAAGGGGCGCTGAGCCTTCTGCGAAAGGATCAATTGGATCCAGACATCCGCAGCTTTGGAGGCCCAACCAATAGAAGGAGTAAAGGCCAAACGACGCCGGTACTCCTCGTCATAGCGCCACCAAGCTGCACCGCCGTGCATCTTGTGGGCGCTATAAATTGTGTCTAAATAAACAAAAAGCTCCGGACCCCTTTCAGGCGAGTGCTGACACAAAATATAAGACATGACTGAAAAGGCTTGCAATCAGTTCCCGAAGGTCTTAGCGACCTTGGGTTTCCTATCAGAACCTCGCTCGAACGACCTCTCCTTGTCCACCGTCACATGGTCGGGAGAAAGGAGAGACCAAATATCTATATACTCCCCTCTTAAAATCTTTTCCCGGGTGTCAGCTGGCACATTAATGCCCAACGGAGACACCCCGCAAAAGATAGAATCACGAAAGGTCATACCAGCCTGCCCGCCCACGGACGGAGGGCAAGAACCTCCTGGCGCCGTAAGCGAACCGGCAGGTGCAACCGAGCCATCCAATTGACTAGCGACCCTACGCAAAACCGAAGCTAAATCCTCCGGAGGGCCCGCAGCCGGTAGGGCAGACCAAGCAAGAGAAGCAGAAGAGCACTCACCTTCTCTCCTGGTCCCTGATTCTGGCAAAGGAGGGGCCGGCGATGGGACGGGGACTTCCAATGGCGCAGGTGAAGGTCCGGGGATCTGCTGGCGAACCGGAGGGCTAGGTGGAGCACCCGGTGAGCCTCTTCTAGAAGACTTGCTACCCGAGGCATGGCTTGACCGCGAAGGAGACCGTCTTGACCTGGAGAAGGAGGAACGTGCAGGAGAGCCGACTGAAGCGTGACGTGCGCTGGAGGACCTGCGTTCGACCGACCGATTACGGGAAAACCTGCTTCTGGACCGGGAACGATGGCGAGATCCACGAGAATGCGAATGGCGGTGAGCGCTCCTCCTGGAGCGGACGGGCGATCTCTCTCTCGACTGCCGACGAAGGCTCCGCTGCGGACCTGAAGAGGAAGATGAAGCAGAGGCAGAAGGGCATCTATGCAAACGAGGTGACATAGCAACGGAAGGACGCCGTGCATGTGAGCTCCTGCTCAAATCTCTAGCACCCTGCGCAGCCCCCGTTGCCATGGGCAGCTGCAGAAGCGCAGAAGGCGGAGCCTGGGCGCTAACCAGACCCCCCTGAAAAACCAAAGGTGGCATGGCGTTAAACCCCCCATAAGAAAATTGCTGTGGGGGCATATAAGGTGTTTGAGGGGGGAAAGGGCCGCTAGACACCGCCTCCCCGCTACCCGGAACCCCTCCCCCAACCGCAAGGGCTACAGGGCTGCTGGATGAGGATGCTGATGGTAAAGGCAAGCCCCAAACGCCATCAGGCGCGCCACCAGCTGACGCTGGACCGGATACCTGGGAAAGCTGAGTAACTGCAGGGAGACCCGCCCCCCCGGCCCATCCATCCCCGTGACGGGATAAAACCTGTTCTATAGCCCACGTGTTGCTAGGAGGGGGGGGAGCACTTACCTGGACGCCACACGCATTAACCCCAGCGGAGGATATGGGGAGACCCGAGGAGGGAGCGCCGACGCGCGCGCCCTGGACATCCACAGCCGCGGCCCTGCTAACAGGAGAAGACGCACGCTGCGCACCTGGCCCATCCCCACGCCCCGCCCCCCCCGCTGCCGCCGGCCGTGCGCGCGCACGCGAACGCTCCTGGGATAACAACAAAGACGGAGCTGCTACAGCCTTACCCCTCGCCGCCGCACCCGAACCCGAACCCGAACGCCCGATCCTCTTCTTACCACTCCCCGGGGGACTAGGGCTGAGCCGTCTCGGAGGTCTGGTATCCCTCTGCGGCCTCCTGGCTTCCACAGGCGCAGGCCCCGGCACGAAAACTTCCTCCACGCCTGGACCCATCGACTGCTCACCGGACACGTCCCGCTGCGATTCCTCCGACCTGGACTCCTGGACTCCTCTCAGCAAGGCATCAAGCCAGCCAGAACCCTCCGCTCTGAGCCTGTCCATGATGAGCCGCTCCATCTCCATGACAAGGTAAGCGCTCGATCCTCTCTGCAGCCGACACTGTGAGAAGGTGCTTCCACATCCACGTGACCTCAATTTTATAGTAGCCCGCCCTTTGAAACTAAGGGCCAATCAGAAAAAGACCGCCAAGGAGTCTCCAATGATTTTAAAAATAAACCTGCTAATCACCCCGCCCTCCAGTCCTAGCCCTTCTCTCTATACGCTTCAAGGGCTCCTATTACTAAAACAAAAGTAATCACCCCAAATGCCTGATATTAATAAGTAACCCCAGTATGTACCTGTGTATCTTTAGTTTCATTTTTCTGGAGCAGCTTCTTCCTCTTCTTTTGCAGGACGGCAGGAGCTCGTCAGGGATAAGCCCCGCCTCCTGGGCTCTCCTCAGCCCTCTCATTGGTGGGCAGAGGACAGGCAGAGAAAGGGAGGGGGGAGAGAGGGGGAGCGTCCTGAAGCGCTGAGAGGAGCCAGAGCTGCAGCTCCTGTGTCTCAGCCGTTGCTGCAGCTTCGGGGCCCCCTGTTGGTGGAAAGTATTACACCAACAGGGGGCCCCCCATCATTATACTCGGGGGTCCAAAAAGACCTCTGAGAATAATGATAGCAGCGGTAGCAACTGTCACCGGGCCCCTGATGTCCCGGGCGCTGTGGCAGCTGCCTCTGCTGCCTCCGTGGTAGTTACGCCACTGGTGCTGTCCACAGGCATCAGAGATGAGTGACAATCTCTGGTGCCAGAGAAGTATAGCGGTCATCGAACCAGGCTTCCCCCACTACTATCATGGTGCTGTAGAGCTCTAGCCAACTCCAGCTGGCTGCAGGGTCCATACCCTTACAGGCCCAATCGCACCCCCTGTGACTGCGATCATTACATTGCTTGTTCCTTGCTACTTCTTCAAATTCTGTCATAACAGAAGGTAGTTTCCACCATCAAGAAAGTGTCTTATTGGCTCCAAATGTATTCTGCAGCACAACAACAACCCCATACATACATACAATGTCATGAGAACTATCTTCAGCATAAAAAAAGAACAAGGAGTTCTGGAATTTATATGGTCCCCAAAGAGCCCTGATCTCAACATTGAATCTGGAATTACATGAAGAGAGAGAAGGATCTGAGCAAGTCTACATCTACAGAAGATCTCTGTGAACTAACTACAGTATGTTAGTTCTCCAAGATGTTTGGAACAACCTAAGTGACAAGGTCTTTCAGATACAGTGTGCAAGTGTACCTAGAAGAACTTATGTTATTTTTAAAGATAAAGCTGGCGAACACCAAATATTGATGTGATTTTGGATTTCTCTTTTGTTCATTTACTATATATATATATATATATATATATATATATATAATTCCTATTTTGTTTATTTTGGCAAGTAAGTAACAACATTAAAACTTTTGGAAAATATTCATTATTTTTCACTTCTTTTAAAGAGGACCTTTCACCACTTTTGGGCACATGCAGTGTTATATACTGCTGGAAAGCTGACAGTGCGCTGAATTCAGCGCACTGTCGGCTTTCTCGATCTGTGCCCGGTGTAAAGAGCTTACGGTGCCGGTACCGTAGTGCTCTATGGTCAGAAGGGCGTTTCTGACCATTAGCCAGACACGTCCTTCTGCCTCGCGGCGCCTATCGCGCTGTGCTGTGGAGCGGGGAGGAACGCCCCCTCCCTCTGCTCACACAGCTCGTCCATAGACGAGCATTATCAGGAGCGGGAGGGGGGAGTTCCTCCCCGCTCCACAGCACAGCGTGATTGGCGCCGCGAGGCAGAAGGACGTCTCTGGCTAATGGTCAGAAACGCCCTTCTGACCATAGAGCACTACGGTACCGGCACCGTAAGCTCTTTACACCGGGCACAGATCGGGAAAGCCGACAGTGCGCTGAAATCAGTGCACTGTCAGCTTTCCAGCAGTATATAACACTGCATGTGCCCAAAAGTGGTGAAAGGTCCTCTTTAACACGTGTAAAACTTTTGCTGAATAGTATATAACTGTGTACTTTGCCTCAAAGTCCCCAAGGTGCTGTAGTTTTACATTCATGGAGAGTGAATGAAAGGCCCTTGAATCTGGAGGGCCGCAGTCAATATAAGCCAATAGCTCAGAATTATTATAGTAGATGTTATACTAAAATTGCACCTGTAAAAACTAAAACGTCAAAGAAAATGCACTAAAGTATCCCTTGTATGAATCCAGCAATACATTTGTCTAGAGTCTTCCATTATCTGCATCCTGCAATGCTGATAATGGCCACCAGGTGGAACTAATCTAAGACTGTCTTAGCAGCATGGTGTGTCTTTGCTGCCTTTTTAAAGGAAACAGTCCTAGGGAGTGATCAATGCACTACCACATGTGAAAAAAACCTTGTTGTGTTTGTTTTTCACACGGTTCATTTCTGTGGTTTATGCAATGAAGTAGAAAAGGAAAAATAACAATAAACATGTGATAAATAGGGTTTGCTGCAAAAAAAATAAATAAATAAATATATATATATATATATATATATATAACAACAATGGAGGGTGTAACATCTGGATCCTGCAGTTCTCCTTTAGAGGAAAAAAACACAAAAAGATATCAGACATAAATTGGAATATGTAAACTGGGAAGCCGTGTTACCAAGTGTCCAAAATAGTCTCACCCACCATATCAAGTGTTGCCTTATTGTATACCATTTTGTATCCCACACAGTATCTTGCCTTCTTTATTGGCCCTCAAACACCATACTGGCCTCATATAGTAAAGGCCCCAAATAAGTGACACTAAGCTGCCCCCTACTGGATCATTCTAGCAGGTAATGGCTAATATGCACTGACCTATCCCTGCTCTTACCCGTGGCTACCTCAGCTTTGGCTCCAGCCAGTTGCTTTATATTATGTCCCAACATTGAACAACATCAAGATGTAATGCCTGGATGTTAAGCGGTTGGACATAATATGCAGCACCCCTGCCAAAGTGGATTGGGGATTGGTATTTGAATATTGACCCTTACCTGCTGGAATAAGTAACAGCCACCTGTTAATAAAAAGCAGCAGGGTAGCGGATCTTTTGATGAGAGATCACTGACTGATAGACATACCTCTATGATGCATTTTAAGATATTTTGCCCAGTTCACAAACTTTGAGAGAGGCACATCACTGGACTGAGAAACAGGACAGTTATTTTTATTGAAGTGCCTGTCATGTAGGCTGTTCTGACATAGCTGTTAGAAGATCATGGGAGCACTGGTTACATATAGGCATGCACAAACTGTGAACAGGTTCCAGATGGCCCAAACATACCACCAGCAAAGAGTCAGCCTCCATTACACACCCCTGTCTAAAGTTCGGGACACCTAACAGCTCAGCGATATGTGCAAAACATCCTGTGGCCACGTGTTTTGTCTCTTATGGTAGGGTTTCCAACTGGCAATCTTCAGTAGGATAATGCTGGTCACACACAGCCATGGTTTCCTTTGAATGTCTCTGACAGATCGGAACATTCCCTTGACCTCCTAGTTGCCAAATTTATCACCAATCGAGCATTTATGGGACCAGCTGTTCGCAGATTGTCGCTGGATGCCATACAGAACCTGTATTCCTCCTATGCCCAACTGTATCTCATCTTTTATCCAGGCTATAGGTGCAAAACCTTCTTTCGGCTCCAAAAATTATATCCTTACACTGTAATACAGTACTCACTTAAAGAGGACCTTTCACCATTTTGCCCACAGGCAGTTCTATATACTGCCGGAAAGCTGACAGTGCGCTGAGTTCAGTGCACTGTCGGCTTTCCCGATGTGGGCCCGGTGTGAAGAGCTTGCGGTCTCGGTACCGTAGCTTTTCTATGGTCAGAAGGGCACTTCTGACAGTTAGCCAGAGACGTCCTTCTTCACAGCACAGCCAATCGCGCTGTGCTGTGAGAGCCGGGAGGAACGCCCCCTCCCTCTGCTCGCAGTACTCGTCCATAGACGAGCATTATCAGGGAGGGAGGGGGCGTTCCTCCCAGCTCTCACAGCACAGCGCGATTGGCTGTGCTGTGAAGAAGGACGTCTCTGGCTAACTGTCAGAAACGCCCTTCTGACCATAGAAGAGCTACGATACCGGACCGTAAGCTCTTCACTCCAGGCACAGATCGGGAAAGCCGACAGTGCGCTGAAATCAGCGCACTGTAAACTTTCCGGCAGTATATAGAACTTCCTGTGGGCAAAATGGTGAAAGGTCCTCTTTAAATAGATCATTACATTCACACATAGAAAGTTGCCTTTGATTGCCAGAAATCCTTCCTGGTGCGTTATTATTTGTCAATGAGTTTATAAAAGTTAAGCACATTATAAATTCAGGAGTTGCATTTAAGGATATATCAACCATTGACCAAGTCTGTGATTTTTACGGTTTCTTCCCGGTTTTGCTGGTTCGCTATTTTTTGTCAAAAAATTGTTGCAGACAGATGTTTGCTATAAGTCAATAGGGATTTATAAAATAAGGAAAAAAATGTTTAAAAACATGCATGCCGAAAATGTGTGAACAAAATTAACTCTTGTAGGCTATGGGATACATTTTTGGTATATGTTTATTAACGCTCTGTCTCCATGGATTTTGTGTCTAAAGATGTTTGAAATACAAATCCAGATCGGCATACTATGCATCTTTCTAGGGACTGGGGTCGACTTTACTGGATAAAGTTGCCCATACACATGAGATATTTAGCTGCAGATCTTTGGCAGATTCAGCTTATTTTAGAATCTACTGTTAATGTTATGTCTATGATCAGCACAGACTTCAGATTCTTGGCAGATTTCACCAAATCTAGCTGGATTTGTCAATCGTCTGCAGATAAATATCTTATGTATATGGCTAGATTTAGTAATTGAAAAGATTTAGGACAGATTATATGCATAAAGAGGAGACTATTTAAGGTCAATTCATGTTCAGCAGATTTGTTACAGAAATTTCTATTCAATTCATCTGATATTTCTGCAACACATCTGCTGCGTGTGAATGCATTTTTAGGCCTGATTCACATTAAAGTCATGGTACATGTGCTATTCTCCCAGACCCCTAGACATAACGCAAACGAAAAATACATTCGTGTGAATTTACCCATAGGAAGAAGAGCTAAACAATTTAGAATGACCCATTTAAAGCATTGAAAGAGAGAGGTAAAGTTGAAAATAAGGAGGTTGTAGGTTACATGTAAGCTTGTACCTGAACACTTGCGGTAACTGCTTTGTTGTTTATAGTACACAAAGATGGGGAAATTGTGTAAGTTGAGTTGCTCTAAAATTGCATTGAATGAGACCAGGTCCTGAGACCAGGATGGCACTTCTGTAGTCATCTCGTAACCCTTGTCTTGTAGTTATTTAAAGGGATTCTTCCATTAAAATATTTTTTTTTTCTAGTTAACACGTCGAAATAGCCTTAAGAAAGGCTATATCGTCTTCTACCTTTATCGGTCGCCTCTGGCCCGCCGTTAGGTAGAAATACCGTTTTTTACCAGTCTGCAAATGAGCTCTCTCACAGCACTGGGGGCGAGCCCCAGCACGCAAACAGCACTGGGAGCGTCCCCATTGCTGCCAGAGAACTCTCTCCAGCGACGCCTCCATCTTCAACAGCAACCGCCTCTTCTGCCATCTTCTTCCGGCTGGGTTCACACTCCGGCACCTGCGCAGTCAGCCATCGGGATGCAGGCAAGAGCCAAGTGCACAGGCCGGCCGGTGGCCATTTTTTGAAGGCCTCTTACGTTCGCATGCGCAGTACGTTCCTGTAGTTCTATGGAGAACAGGAACATACTGCTTCAAAAAATGGCCGCCGGCTGGCCTGTGCGCTCGGCTCTTGCCTGCGTCCCTATGTCAGAGCCGACTGCGCAGACGCCAGAGTGTGACCTCGGCCGGAAGAAGACGGCAGAAGAGGTGGTTGAAGATGGAGGCGTCGCTGGAGAGAGATCTCTGGCAGCATTTGGGACGCCCCCAGTGCTGTTTGAGCGCTGGGGCTCACCCCCAGTGCTGCGTGAGAACTCATTTGCATACCAGTAAAAAATGGTATTTCTACCGATCGGCGCGCCAGAGGCGACTGATAAAGGTAGGAGATGAATAGCCTTTCTTAAGGCTATTCTGACGTGTTAACTAGAAAAAAAAAAGTATTTTAATGGTAGAATCCCTTTAAGGTCTTATCCTGTAGTAATGGCTATCTCTGGCTGACTTTTCTTTTTATACTTATGGTACATTATTTGCAGTTATATATATATTTTTTTCTATTACGGTTTTCTCAACCACGCTCCACACCCGCATCCGTAACATAAAGTAAATCATTATTTGAGAAGGAATAAATAGCATTTCTTGCTTGATGTACATAAGACTAATGAGCCTGTGTTCTGCATCTGAGGCGCCAGATAACTAGACATGGTATTTTTGTGCTGGTATCTGGTGATGTATTAATTAATGAAATCTCAGTCCTTTTCTGTACTTGGGTCTGTGTTTGAATGGACATTTACATTCGGTTTCATTTTTCTATCCAATTATTTTTTTGTTTCTGACTCATGCATAGCTTTAGAGTTAGCACAACTCCAAGGCGTAAATACAGAGGAGGACCTAAAACTGTGTTCTCCAAATAAAAATTTGACAATGGGATCATTACTCTGAAGTCAAACGCTCGAAGCGTGACGAGTACAACACATTATGCACCCTGTGTCTGGTGCTGTATGTTTCAACTCTATTTAACTATGTTTTATAGTAAAGCAACAGCTCGGGAGCACAGATAGGATATTATTTAGGAGCTTTCATCGAAAAATGGCATCTCGCCCTTTAAGCTTCAAATTATTTGTGTTACAGTTTCTTAGTACCCCTTAACACATTTATGCATAGATGTGCAGCACCTAGATGCATAGGCTAGGAGAGGCAGGACCTCATAACAAGGGGGTGGCTATCTAGTCTTCCTGTCCAAGTGTCTACAGACCTGGGGTACTGCAATGGTAATGATGTGAACCCTTGGGGCACACTCAGCTGTTCTGATCACTTTTGGCTGATAGTGGGGATGATTCAGGGTGCCCTTGATGGAAAAGAAAGTTGCAGTTAAGAGGCAGTGGCTTGCAGCACATTTGCTTTCCATGCATTTCCATGCAGCAACTACTGCACAAATAGCATAGTTCTAGGTCCATTTATGGTATAGTGTGTTGGAAAGACAATTCTTCATCACTCTCTTCTGAAGCTACATAAAATTATTCTTAAACAACCCAAGTCTCAGGATTCTAGATGTCTCCGACCAGCGAATCTCCATGGCCTTGAGGACACTCCAGGGCACTTTTTGTCATAGACAAGCTTCCTCACCAGCAAATGGTGGGATGTTCTCTAATGGGAATAATCTTTTGTGAGCATGTGGAGCCGGATTAAAAACACAGTAGCAACATCATAAAATAGTGGTCGCACAGAGAATTAGTATAAAACACACAAACATTTGATGCACAGAGATGAGACACAAAGAGATTAGTATGCTTGTCCAGGGGCACATTAAGGGTACCATAGCCTATGGGCTATTCAGAAAGCAAGCCATCCCCCACTATTCACACCAAAGATCTCTATAGGAGGATACTGTCCCATAGAGGCCCCTCTACTCAGTATAATGTCCCATGTTTTACCCTTATTGGAATCCACTCCTGTGCTCACTGGACCTGGTTGTGCTCATTTAGAGCTTTTATGCTTTTAGTGCATGGCTCCAAACTACAGATTTCAAAGAAACATGTAGTATAATTTTTCAATAAGTACTTTTACTATCCATATGTTTTTTTTGTTTTGTTTTGTTTTTTGTGATCTTGATTTTAACATGATGGTGGTAGTGTCTATATTGTTTTGGTTCCAGAATTAAGAATTGTGAAGTAATGTAATGAAAGTAAGACATCAAAGAGACATTCATGTTTTTCCATGTCATGTCTACATTTCTTATTTGCAACACCAATTGTTATCACCACTTTTAATCTATATAGTATTATAAGGCTAGGTTCACATCTGCACCCGACTCTCTGTCGTTCAGGTCCGCTGGAGAACAGCTAAAACAGCAGTTACGGGCAGACTCCATAGACCATGATGGGATCCGCTGAGTGTCCATTGCCAAAAATCGTGCAGGACATTTCTTTCTGCCGATTTCAATATAAAAGTGGTAGAAAGAAAAGTCCTGCACAATTACTGGAGATTTCTGCAGTGTTCTCTCCAATGGCGATTCTGGCTCAAATGTGAACTTAGCTTATGTTTGGTTCAGTAGTACCTTGGGGGAAGGGCCCGGTGGTACATCTTGAATACAGAAACATAAATTGTGATCATTATGTTTCAGGTGGCAATATTACAGCCCCTTTGTGTTAACATGGTTTCCAAACTGAGTCTTTTCAGACCATTATAGCCTATGCAGAAAATAATGGATAAGTGTCAGATTGTTGAGGTTGTCTGACTCCCAGTGATCAGGAAAACAGGGGCCTGAAAGTCCTTTTGAAGTCTCCCTGTGATTTAAGCTCCAGTGCACTTGTGTGACTGGCACTCTATTCACTTCAATAGGGCTACTGGAGATTGCAGTTCTGGCAGCCCATAGAAGTGCATGGAACACTGGAAAGTGCACTGATCCTTCATTCCCAGGGTGACTTCCGGGCCCTTTTTATCTCGATAGCTGGTGGTACAGTGATCTGAAACTTATCTTGTGTTCTGTAATCGCCCCGCCCCTTTAAAGTATCTATTAGGCCGTGTCCCAAGTGTCTACTCATCCTTAAAGGGATTTTCTGAAATGACAATAAATGGCGGCAGTTCAGAATTGAACATGGCTGTAGTGATGATCTAGCCATATAGCCACATGACCACTGCAGTCATTCACTGACCTTAGTAGTATAGACCAGCGAATAGCTGCAGCAGTGTCCTGTGTGTAAGAGTATGTCATCTCTACTGTCAAGTAAGCAGAGACTGGCCAGAATTGCAGTGGTGGCATTGGACTAAGGGGGTAAATAAATGGGTCACTTTATTTTGCTCAGCTGAGATAACCCCTTGCCTCCCAACATGCCTCCATATAGGAGTAAGAAGAGAATAACACAAATGCAATGTGAATCATTTTAGTTTTGCATAAATTTGGTATAACACCTGAAACAAGTGCCCCAAGTTGCCACATACTGTGCACAACTCGCCACAAATTACAATGTAAACTGTTTGCTTAGTAGCCAGGTCTTGTGCAGCGTTTTACCTCTTCATACACTGGAGGTATTGTTATGTTCTAATATAATTACCTATTGCTCTGTGATTTGTGATAAATTATTTTACATACCCATGTGAAGCCGTGTAATATCCCCAAACTCTCATCACTCCATATAATTAATGTGTCCTTATCAGAAGTTAATTACTGCACAGGAAACATGATTATCATTTTGCAGAGTTTTTTTTTTATTCTTGGTTGAGTCAAAAACAAATATATTGTATTTTGAAGGCTTTTCTCTTAGGGGGATGTTCATTTTACATTTAGAATCATTAGGGTTTGCACATCAAAGATACTTGTACTATGTCCACTTATAGTGTACAATCTATTATCCCCGCTTTAGTTAATTTCAGGATTGGGAGTGGCTGACTGTAATGTTCTTTGGGACGTGACAGACAGTATGTGCAGAAAAATATCTGCCTCTGTGAATATTACTTTATCACACGTATTCCCAGTGCTGAGAACCCTTGAAGTTATACAAGTCTCTTTTTATATAACCTGCCATTGAATAAACTTTCTACTTTATAAATTCAGGCATGACTATAGTTAACCTGTACATTCCACTTCTTCCTGAGTTCTACTCAATGCTCCTGGTAGGGTTATCCAACTTCTAAATATTGATGGCCTATCCATAAGATGGACCTTCAATCTTAGATCATTGAGGGTCTGACTACTGAGACCCCTATGGATCAGCTGTTTCCCTGGTTTATACTGTTCCTAGCAAGTTTTACATGCCCTGCTCACCTTCCCTCATACTTTTAGTAGGGACATTTATCTGTACTGTAGAAGTGTCCCATTCAAGCCTAGGGAACCCTGTGGAAGTAACCATAAGGGTACATTCACACGGAGGAAGTTGGCGCTGATTCTGCTGCGGACCATCAGAATCAGTGCAGAAAACGAAGTCTCCCATGGACTTCAATGGGTTCCGTTTTCTGTGCAGAACCCACTGAAATCAATGGGAAAAAAAGCCTCCCATTGATTTCAGTGGGTTCTATGCGGAAAACAGAATCCATTGAAGTCAATGGGAGACTTCGTTTTCAGCGCTAATTCTGACGTGGGGTCCACACCAGAATCAGCGCCAACTTCCTCCGTATGAATGCACCCTAACCCAGGCTACAAAAAAGTACGTTGAATGAGCAGCGTAGCACACATTATAAAAACCTGGCTACTAAGCTACTGGAAGCTGCATGCTCCAAGAAACTGCTGATCTATTTCTGGATGCGACCATCAGAACCCTGATCTAAAATTGACGTCCTACCATATAGATAGGCTCAGTGGCGTAACTACCGCCATAGCAGCGGAGGCAGCTGCCACAGGGCCCGGTGACAGCTGCTACCACTGCTATCATTATACTCGGACCCCGAGTATAATGATTGGCGGAACGGGAGAGGTAAGAAACATAAAAAACATGTTACTTACCTCTCCACGATCCTGCCAGGCCTCCTTCCTGACGTCCTTTCTGACGTCTCTGACGTCACATGAACCCGGCCTGCGTCCCGGTTCATGTGACGTCCAACGTCATTGAACAAGGACAGCAGCGGAGAAGACAGTGTAGGAGCCGGGGGACAGGTAAGTAACAGTAGTTTTTTATGTTTTTATTCCCCGGGTCTCCGATTATTATACTCTGGGGTCTGAATTATGGCCACTAAGGGACATAATACTGTGTGCAGGGGCCAGTATGGGGGATAATACTGTGTGCAGGGGCCACTATGGGGGATAATACTGTGTGCAGGGGCCACTATGGGGGATAATACTGTGTTAAGGGGCCACTATGAGGCATAATAGAACGTGCAGAAATGCGTAGGTGGGGGTCGGTCAAGGTCTTTGGTGTCGGTGTCGGGGAAGGGGGGGGGCATGTCAAAAGTTCACCACGGGGCCCCGCCATTCCTAGTTACGCAACTGGATAGGCTATAAATTTTAAGAAACCTTCTCCCTTGCATACTTTCATATATGTCACACCTTTTATATTAGTTATTGTATTCTTTTATTGTATGTTTCCAATACAGTTAATTCTATGTTGTATGTTAGCCACCAAACGATTTTAGGGGTTGTACATTAGCCATTTGATTGAGATATGGCTTTGTATGCTAACTACTGACTTTTTCTTTTTTTACTTGCATTCTTGCCACTACACAGTCATGCTTTTTCTATTCAGCCTTTATTGTGATTTGTATGGTAGCTTTATATTTGGCTTTGTGTTGTGGACTAGCCAAAAGGCTTAAACTTGTATGCAGCCCTGCAATTGATACCAGTTACAGCAATGCCCTGTGTTTGGTAAGCTAACTATTTCGACAGGGCCATTAAGGCATACTAGTCACTACAAGAACATTTGTCATTTACACTACTAAAATGATTGTAATGAAGCAGACAAGGGGCTGGATTGCTGGAACCCTTGAGCTTCCAGTAACCTCACTGCCTAAATGACTTGCAAATCGATCTTCTCTAGATGTAACTTTGTGTTTGAATGAAACACATCAGTTCAGCCCACACAATGAGGGATACAGTGTCTCTGTCTTATCCCTCTGGTTTCCCTCCAAGCCTTGTCACAGCTGCTCGAGTAGGTGTACAGTCTTGAGAAGCGCAGAGACTAGGGACTTTCTGGGAACCTTAAAACTGCAGCACAACACAATAGGCTTAGAAATAAATTTTTTCATGGCTACATCTACGGCTCCTCTGGGATTCATTTAAAATTTACTCTAAAAGGTACCCGAAAAACAACCAGCATCCACTCTCTGTATATCAAGATGCGGCAGCTCCTAAAAAAAGCTACAGAACAAAAGCCGACCAGCGAGCCCAATCCTTCCTCTGTAACAAAGAGTTAAAAGAAAAGAGATAAAACCAGATACGTGTAGCCTCCAGACGTCCATTAAAAGAGTGGAATGCTGTTTTCTATCACAGATTATATGCCAGATGTTCAAACTATCTCTAATCATTGCAGATGTAATGGACTAGAATGCTGCAGTTTATGAGTTTACTGGCATTAATCCTATATACTGCACAAGGGAAAAAGATTTTAAATATATAATTATACCTCATTAATACTCAGGTTTTATTTCCTTTCAACGGAACAAGACTTATTAAGGCTTACATTTACAGCATATTTTTTGTGAGACTTGGCGGCAACGTTGCCTTTTGTGATTTGGATATGAAAATATTATACCGCCATATTGCTGATGTTTTATATATGAGCTTGGTATAATGATACATAGATTCTAAATGGCCTGGTCTGTGCAATCATGGCCTAGGAATTAAGACAGACTTGATGGAGCAGAGAGGAGGCTTGAACGCCCTCAATGTCTAACTGTTGCACATCAAAGAGACAGAAGGATGAGACAGTGTGGTATTACAATAGATCCTGACCCTTTTAGATTCCAGATGTGCTCAACATATGACTAGA
Organism: Leptodactylus fuscus; assembly: GCF_031893055.1. Taxonomy (NCBI): domain Eukaryota; kingdom Metazoa; phylum Chordata; class Amphibia; order Anura; family Leptodactylidae; genus Leptodactylus; species Leptodactylus fuscus. The sequence goes on from NC_134271.1 coordinate 69,619,645, forward strand.
GATCAGAGATGGATATTGCACACCAGGGGACAACCGTCCAGCGGATGTCACTGTTTGTACACCGGGAATAAAGCCGCAATCGTATTCTTTTTTTTTTTTTTCCTTTCAGGCAGAGAAGATGAACCACTGCAGCAAGACTTTACAGGTCCAGGAGTTGTAAAGATAAGGAATTAAAAAACATGGCACAGAAATGCCGTACATTAAATCGGAGCTAATTCCAATTTCAACTTTTTCTCACCTGGGTATCATAGTGAGATTTTATTGTGTTCATTATTGACTATCTCTCCTTGATGAATAAAATGAGAATAAGCACATACCTAAAAGAGGTGTGCAGTAGCTGAAAAGACATTACCACCAAGCTGTCCATTGCTTTGTTAGATCATTTAGCCTTTCCTAAGGGTGTATTCTCACTGCTGTGTTACAGGGATGTGTAATATGGCACCCATAGATATATATGGGCCCATAGTCTACCTCAGTAATTTTACGTTACATACACATTGTGTTTGTAAGGATTTATATCAAATGTATACTTAGAAAGCTATCTATCGACAATAAGAGGGCAGGGTTAGCCCGAGATCTTGGTAGCGCATGCATTACATTAAGAGGACCCCAGCCTCAGATTCTGTTGCAGCTAATAAACAGTGATTGTATGGAATCTATAGCAATAATGAAAATAAATGACCCGGCAGTAGAATCAAGAATTTTGTCACTGTTTTATGGTGTCTTATCTAACAGGCATAAACTGGTGACCGCTTCTCTTTAAGTTTGTGGGTTACTATCAGGGGTGCAGAGATAGCAGTCACTACTAGGCCCTAGACCCTGAGTGGGCTCTAAAGGTCCTTCTGACACATAAAATTATGTAGGGGCCCCATTACAGATTTTGCATTGGGACCCAGGAGCTTCAAGTTAGACCTCTGGTTACTATGATGCATAAACCTGTAACGTTGTTGCAACTTGTCATCTTCCAGTCAGTCTTGGCTTGAGCCACTTTGGTTTGCAGAGTCTTAGGGTTTCACTATCTATATGGGATCTGGACTTTGCTGCTGATGGAGTAGACAGAGGAGCAATACAAGAGATGTAACAGCAAAGGGAAATCCAAAGTCGCCTGAGACCCCAACAGCAAAAACTACTACAAAAAAAAAAGTTTAGGCTTTCTGGCCACTCACTATACATTAGAGCTCTCCGAGCACCTTGGAACACAGACTTACCAGTTATAAGGACTCCCACAGACTAGCGTTTTCTTGCATGAATAGATCACACCTTTCTTAAAGATCCCTCACTGCTGACAACTAATATGTCTCATTATACAGCCAAAACTTTGGACTTTTCTGAAAATGAAGTGCAAATAACAAAGCAGGACACAGGGTGTATGAAAAACACCATTGATTTATTCCAGTATGTGGCATTTCCGCCTTAGCATGGCCTTTATCAAGCACTATGTTACTATCAGCTGGGAATGCTGTTGTTACTCTCGATGTGTTCTAAAGATGGTGTGGTGTCTTCTCTTTCCACTTCACTAATCTGGTCCCTTTCCAGGTTTTCACACAGCACATCCCAATTATCTTCAGCAGGCATGAATGAATTATATATGCAAAAAAAAAATTGAACATTACAAACTCTTCTTTGAAGTTGCTTATTGGAAGAGAATAATAATCCGAAGCTGTGGAGAAAATGATGTCATTCTTCCCAAAGCAACTTCTGTCGTGGTAGGATCTGCAGCCATCCGCTGAATCGCATACACTAGTCCCTCTATAAGTTATGACAGTGCAATATAACGCATAGACTATTTTTATTAAATTGTATCATGGAAGGTGCCCCTGTGGATTTATACACTGAAGGTTAACTCAACTGTTCTGTTTCAAGCAAATTTAGAATACATTACAGATGACCTGAGGATTATACCACATGGCAGACGTAGAATTATTTCCAATATCTTTTATTTTACGGGGTGGTATCTTATTTTTGCAATTTAAAATGAAATTCTCTATCATAAGTAATTTCTTATTTTCTTGAAGATTTCAATATCTTCTTTCTTTGTGTGGATAATGTACGCAATTACAATTGTATATATTTCATTGTAAGACATAGCATAGTATTCAACTGTGAACTGTCTTTGCAGGAAGACATTTTTTAACAAAAATGATCCCATTTTGCTGTTTCATTCTCATCAAAGATTTTCAGGATGTAGAAATAAGACTATTGAACAATTTTTCTAAAGACGTAGAAAGATCCTATGCAGTTATTATAGAGGTGTCGGTGAAACAAAAGTTGTGCAGAACCCTCTCCACTGTATAGCGGTGGCGCCAGGGTGCTGTAGCTCTACGTATATTGCTTGAGTATCAGCAGAGCTGCTTACCGTTCTGTCCATGTCTACAGCTTCCGGGGTATGCATGCAGCCGCATCAGCTGATAGGTGGAGGACTGGTGTCGGACCCCAACAATGAAATACCAATGACATATACAGTGGATAGATCATCAGTATAAAAGCTGTTTTGGGGTTAGAAAACCCATTTAGGCTGGGGCCCCATGGGACGTAAACACCGCGATTTGCCCACAGCGGAGACGCTGCAGGAAAAATCGCGGCGTTTTACAGTGCAAGTAAAGGGGATAGGATTCATGCGAATCCCATGCCCACTTTGCGGTAAAAAAAATGCAGTGCAGACACGCTGCAATTTGCAAAGCCGTTGTGGCTTTGCAAATCGCAGCATGTCATTTATATCTACAGAAACGCCAGTGGCTTTCCCATAGATCTAATTGTAACAGAAAGTACGAGGAGGAAAACTCTGCAAGCTTTCTGTTGAAAGCGCTGCGGAAAGAACCGCAGTGCGTTCATGCCGCAGTTCTTTCCGCAGCGCTTTAGCACTGCGATTACGGTCTGTGGTGCCTTAGCCTTAGCAGGGCAACACGGTGGCTCAGTGGTTAGCACTTCAGCCTTGCAGGGCTGGAGTCCTGGGCTCGATTCCCGCCAGGAACAACATGTGTAAGGAGTTTGAATGTTATCCCTGTGTTTTCGTGGTTTTCTTCCCATCTACAAAGACATACTGATAGATTTAAAAAAAAAAAAAAAAAAAAAAGTACATTGTAATCCCTATATGGGGCTCACAATCTTCATTTAAAAAGAAAAAAAAAGAAAGAAAACCCATTTAGAAGGGTTTATTTTTATTGTGTGATGAGTTATACACTCACCGGCCACTTTATTAGGTACACCTGTCCAACTGCTCGTTAACACTTAATTTCTAATCAGCCAATCACATGGTGGCAACTCAGTGCATTTAGGCATGTAGACATGGTCAAGACAATCTCCTGCAGTTCAAACCGAGCATCAGTATGGGGAAGAAAGGTGATTTGAGTGCCTTTGAATGTGGCATGGTTGTTGGTGCCAGAAGGGCTGGTCTGAGTATTTCAGAAACTGCTGATCTACTGGGATTTTCACGCACAACCATATCTAGGGTTTACAGAGAATGGTCCGAAAAAGAAAAAACATCCAGTGAGCGGCAGTTCTGTGGGCGGAAATGCGTTGTTGATGCCAGAGGTCAGAGGAGAATGGCCAGACTGGTTCGAGCTGATAGAAAGGCAACAGTGACTCAAATAGCTACCCGTTACAACCAAGGTAGCCAGAAGAGCATCTCTGAACGCACAGTACGTCGAACTTTGAGGCAGATGGGCTACAGCAGCAGAAGAACACACCGGGTGCCACTCCTTTCAGCTAAGAACAGGAAACTGAGGCTACAATTTGCACAAGCTCATCGAAATTGGACAATTGAAGATTGGAAAAACGTTGCCTGGTCTGATGAGTCTCGATTTCTGCTGCGACATTCGGATGGTAGGGTCAGAATTTGGCGTCAACAACATGAAAGCATGGATCCATCCTGCCTTGTATCAACGGTTCAGGCTGGTGGTGGTGGTGTCATGGTGTGGGGAATATTTTCTTGGCACTCTTTGGGCCCCTTGGTACCAATTGAGCATCGTTGCAACGCCAAAGCCTACTTGAGTATTGTTGCTGACCATGTCCATCCCTTTATGACCACAATGTACCCAACATCTGATGGCTACTTTCAGCAGGATAATGCGCCATGTCATAAAGCTGGAATCATCTCAGACTGGTTTCTTGAACATGACAATGAGTTCACTGTACTCCAATGGCCTCCACAGTCACCAGATCTCAATCCAATAGAACATCTTTGGGATGTGGTGGAACGGGAGATTCGCATCATGGATGTGCAGCCGACAAATCTGCGGCAACTGTGTGATGCCATCATGTCAATATGGACCAAAATCTCTGAGGAATGCTTCCAGCACCTTGTTGAATCTATGCCACGAAGAATTGAGGCAGTTCTGAAGGCAAAAGGGGGTCCAACCCGTTACTAGCATGGTGTACCTAATAAAGTGGCCGGTGAGTGTACTTTTTATTGGTACCAATGTTTGCTGTATATGTCTTTCTGATCACTTTTCATTGTTATTTTTTTTTTTTTTTTGGAAAGCAAAGTGAACGAAATACACAAAACTCCGCGTGAATGGACCCTAATTCTTATTGGAACTATGTATAGGCTGCCAGGAGGCCGTGGCCCGGCCTCTTGGCTGCCATGGCAACCTTTCGGAACCCACAATCTTATTTTGCCCTTAGACCCCTGGATGCAATGATCGCTATTGATCACAGCATTCAGGAGGTTAATCTGGACTTGGAGTATCTTTTGACTCCGGCAGCTGTTCCCGACCCTCTGCTGTGTATCATACTTTTATGGTGCAACATAATAATGCAGCTTTGGAGCCCCATTTCTACATAAATAGCCATTTTTTTCATAAATATATGAAGGGAAAAGTGCTTAGCACAAGAACAAAGCACTTTTTATATCATTTGCATATCAATACAATTGTGATTTTCAAAGATAAAGGGCTTTGATGCTGAATATCAGAGGCATATTTGGAAACTGTTATATCATATCTTTAAGGTACTGTGAATGGTTTTATAACCAATTTATTGCTGACAGACTCCCTTTAATAGGTGTAATCTGGGGCACTAAGGCTAGGATGTTTGTATAGAGGGTGGTATGAGATGTGCTAGAAAAGCGAGGATTCAAATATGTCAATGTCAAATTGTGCAGAGCCAAGCTGTGGTTGTGGAAAAGTCATCATGAAGGTATGTGCCAGATTACGGAGGAGGAGCAAAGGAAGCTATAATCGGATGTCACTGATAAGTCGCTGGTTCTGATTATACATTCACTTGTGTTGTCTTCAGACTGTCTATGTACAACTTGAAATTGACTGGTATCAGTATTATATATAGTGATGTCCCTCCTCATTATATACGTTGTCCATTGTCATTACAGTCGTTTATTGAACTCCTTATTATACACTGTGCCCTACTTATTAAATACAATGGTTATATTATTAGTGTATTGCATCATTATGTGTGTGACCCCCCCCCATGCGTAGACCCAATAATATACAACCCTAAGTGTGACACTTTCATTTTCTTAAAGATTATTCGTCACAGTCCAGTTTTTTTGTCCTCTGTTGGGTTTGTATTCATCTGATTGCTTTTGTGGTCTGTATTAAGTTTTGTATATGCTAAATGAGTTATGTACTATTTGTGAATAATGTGGTGGGAATATCTAGTAAAAACGGGTGGGCTTTTCCTATTCTATTCATTATTCGTTCTCAACAGTGGCTACATGTCCAAATGGCCTGGGCCTCCATCTCTGGCCCCTCTCTACAATACCTGCCGCAGGTTGGGGAAGCCAGTAGTGGAGATTGTACCAAACCCATTTGCGCACTCTTTATTGTGTTGTCGGTGATTGTACATGTCACATATAGCTAATGCTGGCCATGGTGGATAAGTGATCAGTATGAAATATGCATTAAGGGCCAGATACACATCAAGTTAAACTTTGTTGCATCTGTACGTTATATGCATTTAGCTGGAAATGTATTTTTAGTTGTGGAGTGTGAATGTTCCATACGTCCAGACCACCACAACTATATTCCATACATTGCAAATATCTCTGTGCGATATACTGTTGCACTGTTGCTGGCACCTGTAATTTAGGGTTGTAAAATATATATATTTTTTAGTCCAAATTAATATGAGTGAAGTGTATAAGATCACACTGTAATCTGCTTCAACTGAAAAATGGAATAAATACAAAGCATTACGTTAATATGGAGATGCAGGCTGTGTTCACACATTGCAAGATATGTTTTGCAGAAATGTTATCATATTGTAGAAAAGATGCCTTAGTCTTGCAGTGATTTCAGAAGATATAATAAAACATACTGTTATTGTAACATGTAAAGACTGCCTAAGGTTGGGGCACACGGGGCAAGTTTTCAGTGGGTGATCAACAGCGGAATCAATGTCAGCTAACCTGCCGTATACAGTAGCAGAGTTCGGATGGGATCTAAACAAGTGTAATGCATTGTGGGTAACAAAATTGCCACATGTCAATTACAGCCGTGAGTTTGGCCCAATTTTTAACCTTTACAATGCATCTGTGCCAGGTTGCCAACAGCACAGGAATCGAATCTGGAAGCCATGGTGACAAATGGACAGTTTTGGATGGTTTTTGCATTGGACCTGTACCTGTGTGGTCACAGCCTAAACACATGTTCATTAAAAGTTTCCTTGCATCTCTACAACGTGTGGCTAATATAAAGGGCAAATGTCAATGATGGTCTTTACACGAAGCTGCTCAGTGTTCTGGACTTATCTGAAATAAAACACTTACTATTGAGTGAAAACCCAGGCGTCTATTGCTCCAGCAGGGAAAGGTTTAATCTCCCCCCTCCCCATCTCCCCACAGATGCCTTTTATATATTAAGCAGTCTGTTATGCATACTTCCACGTGGGATGAATTTATAGGTATCATTTGTAAAAATTATACTTTTTCAGAGGAATAGTGAGAGAACAATTTCAAGTTTTACAACAAGAATTTATGTGAGTCTTTATTTTCTCAAGCACTGAAATCAGGGTCTGTTCATCCTCAATCCCACACATTGTTATGTCTTTTTAATGAAAGTATAAAATCGCATAGTTTAATCTGTGCTGCATAGAAAATGCATTGTGCCTTCAGCATTCTGTTTGTGACTGAACCCTAGATTAGAAAAGAATTTGAATAATTTAACTACTCCTATGAACTCAACCTTTTAACGCTCCACGTTGGAAATCGCAGTTTACTCAGGAAGAAACATGGCACTCTTAAAGTTTAAGCTGAAATATGGAAACATTGTCATTCTAAGCATCCCTGAATTTTCATAGCTAGATCGCTTTAAATAAAATTATATATGTGTGCGTAACAGTTGAGTTGTATGGGTTACATTTCCTCATTCTTTTGCTTTATAACTCAGGGTTTAGGCTAGCAGCCATGATGTTTAATGGGCAATTCCAGTCACAATTGATCTTAATATCCATAATTAAGAAAATGTTCCTTAGTTACATGCTACAGATATTTAACAAAATATATATTTAGTTAAATGGCATTTTTTTCTGGATGTTATTCCCATTCCATGTCTCAAGAAATGACATATTGTTTATCGTGGTAGAAGCTTGCGACATTCTTAGACGAGAAGTGGATGCTCTAAGTTGAAAGTTGTTTTTCCTTAGCCAGACTAGAGTACAAATTCTAAGGCCCGGTTTACATCTGGTTTTCGTTCCGGGAGTCTGCTTGGGGACTCCCCAAATGTAAACCTATATATATAAAACGCAGTTCCCTGGGAAACCTGTGGACCCCATAGACTATAATAAAGTCCGTGTGGTTTCCGCATGAGACATGGGGAGAGAAAAGTCTTGCAAGCAGCACTTTTGTCTCCGCATGTTTTGTGCAGAAACCATACGCACACAGACCCCATTACAGTCCACAGGTCTCCCAGGTAACCGCTTTTTATGCGTATAGGTTTCTGTTTGGGGCGGTCTCCAAGTGGGCTCCCCAAATGGAAGCCCAAACGCAGATGTGAACCGGGCCTTATAGATATGTATTGTACTCTAGAGGTGCACTTACTAGTCTGCTGGTGGAGTTGCTGTTTAGGGCCTACAGCTCCTATTCAAATCAGTGTGTCTCCATGGCAGATGTGAACCAGGCCTCAGACCTCTCCCCAGTCTTCCTCTTAATTCTAAATAGCAGGTCACAATCCTCAGAAAAGTCATTGTGAGGTGACTGAATATCTGTATTGAAGTCAGAAACTTAGCCATGGGTCATCAGCGGAGAAGGGTTCATGACGAAGAAAGCCAGAAAGTGTTATGGAACTGAATTGAGAAAGCAATCTAGAAGTCAATACTAAGAGTGAAATCTCAGGCACCGGAACAGAAGGTGATAAAGGAGCGGAGCTCAGAAGCAAAGCCAAGGTTAGGATCAACATTAGGGACAGAGTCAATAGCAACAACCTCTGAAGCAAAAGGACGTATGTTAGCACTCTGGGAAGAGGTCAACCCTTTTACCTTCATGTTAAGTGCCAAGTCCTTGATGGAGAAGAAGGCATCCTATTGCTAGACTGGAATCAAGGCCACATGTAAAGACATTGGAACCAAATGAGGTTAGCAGCAGAGCTTTTTCTAAGCTTATTATCTTCCTCTGTGTGCACTTTGTAAAACTGTGAAGAAGTGTGAAGGAAATGTAAATATCTGGTTCGGGAACATATATTAACTGTTGAATATTTAGAATGTTTTTATTACAACATTAATAATACTGTCCCTAGATACAAGACACAACTATTATAATATCCCCCCATTGGGGGGCAAAGATAGGTTACACCCTTTGTTGTTTAACACCACCCACTGTACAAATCACAGAAGGTTCCTGGAAGCCTACCATCTTATTTTTATTGTAACACATGCCTGCACAAATTCTCACCTCTCTTTAAAATGGGCACAAAACCAAGTTGAAATTGGCCTCCTCTCCCTAGGGGTTTAAAAAGTGATGCATGAGATGCTTCTTGGACACTTGCACAATAATTTGACCACTGTAAATTTTCCCCACCCCAAGGGCAAGATTGCAACTCTTTGTTTAGGACAGGAAAGCTAAGTAACAACCACCGTGCAAGCTGTGAATTGCAGCCATATTGTTTCACCAGGTAGACTCTGTTGACACTGCATTGTCATTGTATATTTAATAAAGTCAATAGTAGAATGAAAGAAAGCAGCACTCACCCGTAATAAAATTCTATTTTATTCATATCCTTATGAAAAGCAGCATACTGGCATTAGAACACTGGCACACAAAAGAATGGGTGATGGTTGTTTGCATTTGTACCACGGTTCTTCTGGCCCCTCATCTGGTATAAATGCAAAATTGACTTTATTAGAGAATCTATATAAGCAGAGTACCACCAGTTAGAAATATATCAGTGGCTTCCTTATTGTTTCTTTTGAGATCAGATGTGTGTACAAGTACAGTGCCACAACTTGATTTTCTTCTGATTAGTGGACCGTATGGTATGCTTAAAGAGGACCTTTCACCACTTGGGGCACATGCAGTTTTATGTACCGCTAGAAAGCTGACAGTGCGCTGAATTCAGCCACTATCGGCTTTCATGTTCTGTGCCCCGGGTGAAGAGCTATGGGTGATTGTACCATAGCTCTTCACCGTCATAAGGGTATTTCTGACAGTCAGTTGGGAACGCCCTTCCTCACAGTAGCTCCTATAGCGCTGTACTGTGAGAGCGGGGAGGAACCACCTTTCTCCCCACTCTCACAGTACAGCACTATAGGTGGTATTGTGAGGAAGGGCGTTCCTGACTGACTGTCAGAAACACCTTTCTGACGGTGAAGAGCTATGGTACTGGCACCCATAGCTCTTCACCCAGGCACAGAACATGCGCTGAATTCAGCGTACTGTTGGCTTTCCAGCGGTATATAAAACCTCATGTGCCCCAAATGATGAAAGGTCCTCTTTAATGTATATTTCAGATTAAACTCATGGCATATAGGTTAAACTCATTCCTATGCCCCCATTAATCCAATAAAAACCAAAAGAAGGTCTGGTTTATGTTTGTAAAGCTGTTCTTAGTGTAACCAACTTTGTTATGCTCTACAGAGGCATCCCACAAATAAATAAATAAATAAATAAACTGCATGGTATATGGTTTAGTTTTACATGGGAGCCTATGTATACCATTGCGTACCTATACAGAGGGATAAGTAAGAGGAAATCTTCGCTGATTTTAAGCCTGATGTATGCTACAAATGTGAGCACACACCATTTTCTAGGAAGGTGTCGACTCAATGATTGATGCCTACATGGGAATGTTTGATACCCTAAAGTTTCTATAACAATGCCCCACTGTTTTTCTACATACTTTGTTCAATACAGTGGTTGTTAAATTCTGTACTTTGTACATGAAAGACCTGCAAACTATTGACTGATTTTGACCTTGTAAGTTTTAAGGAGGAAGTTTCAATGGCAAACCAAGGTACAATGAATGTGAGATCTGTCATTTAAAAGCTTCTGTTTCAAACCCCATCATAAATAAGAAGACTTAACCTTACATGTTACTTTTCTTGAAACATGACTTAGACTGTAGACAGAGGGAAAGGTCGTACTTATCAGCATGCACTGTGATAGACTCTTACCCAATTGACATTTTCATTATCAGGAAATTTATGTCTCCATTGCTGTCTGTAATAATGACCATTCTCTGTAGAAGCCTGGTTGCCATTAATGCACATGAATGGAAAAAATATTTAATTAATACCAGTATTGAGACGTTTCTTATAGTCTGAAGAGATCTGCTTTGTGTTGTGTTACATACTTGGCTGATAAAAAGGATTAATCTCTTCACTAATTTAAATAAGGATATAACATTTGCAATAATCTAATTACCATTTAACCCTCTGTGCTTAATAAACTTTAAAACCTCCTGTTTAAAAATATCAAGTGAATAGAAAAATAAGGCTCAGTATACACACCATGTCCAATGTGCACGTTCAACATATGCATCAAAAAACTACCATCAAACACATTAAAGATCCACTATTAGTATTAACCTATTCCCCCAATATACTGTATATCTAATTTAGTTAGTATTTCCTTATTTAATTTTCCTTTCTTTGTGAATCCTTCACTTTTGCTAGGTTATGTGTCTCCCACTCTGACCAGTTAAAATATATAGGAATGAATGCAAAAGTCCCTAACTCATACATGATGGACTGTACTACACAAGCTTTCCACATGGGGATGCCGAAATGTTTATCGCTAACTACAGATGAGCAGACAGTTCCTGTCACATAGTTATAATGAAGGAACTCACAGCTCAGCCTCCCTAACTATATACTTTATAATCTCAAATTATTTAGGAGGATATTTATAGAGAAGGATAACTGCACTGGCCCACAGCAGGTAGAAATAGTACAGTCTCTAGCTGCTGTGCAAGACTGTGCGATGTATCATAGGATTGACAGCAGTGCAAAGAAAGAAAATGTAAAAGCCAAGATGGAGTCTGATCAGGAGTTGAGGAAAAATTGGACTGTAAATATGAAGACAGTAGACATGAAAGAAGTCTGGAATGTGATGGACAATGGGGTGAGGGGTTCAGGGTTAGAAAAGAAGTGTTTTAGCTCCACCAACAACTGAATAAGGCCAAAAGGCATGTGTCAACTTACTATAGTGTTGTTGTTTATTTTACGTATATTGTAATATAAAGAATGGGCCAAAAAATGCCATATTACTTGTACTTTTTTGTTTTCATTGTAACCAGTGATGAATACTGTCACTCTCTCTCTCCTCTAGGCACAGAGGCAGTATCCCCTATCTTCAAGGTCTGCCTTCTCAAAGTTGCAGAGGGCCCCGAGCTGTTAATGATAATGATTAGAGATGAGCGAGTAGTATTCGATCGAGTAGGTATTCTCATAGGATTGAATTGACCAGCGTTGATTGGCCAGTGTACAGCATTCGGCCAATCAACGCTGGTCCTGCCAGAGGCTCGTCTGTGAGGAGGCGGAGTCTAAGATCGGACCACAGCAGTCTCCATTTTAGACTCTGCCTCCTCACAGATGAGCCTCCGGCAGGACCAGCGTTGATTGGCCAAATGCTGTACACTGGCCAATCAACGCTGGTCAAAGCATTCCTATGAGAAAAAGTCAGCTCCCTCGTAACATCAAGCTGCCAGCTCTCCTGACTAGCACGGACGAGCCTCCAGCAAATCAACGCTGGTTCTGCAGCAGGCTCGTCCTTGCTAGTCGGGAGAGCTGGCAGCTTGATGTTACGAGGGAGCTGACTTTTTATCTGCGCAACTGCAAGCGCAATGCAGTTAAAGCGCATGGACCCCATAGACTATAATGGGGTCAGTGCACTTTAACTGCACATCGCGCCTCCTAAACACTCTCCTCCTGCTATTCGTTGACTTGGTGACTCTCCTTTAGTCAAATAGTGGTTTCCCCTGAAACGAGCATTTTTTCCCATAGACTATAATGGGATTTGATATTCGATCGAGTAGTCAAATATTGAGGCTCTACGCGAAACAAATATCGAATCTCGAATATTTCACTGTTCGCTCATCTCTAATAATGATCCTTCTATGTCTCCCATCTACCTAAAACCTGCGGCTCACATAAATAAGATAGCCATAGCTCAGAGCAAGAGCCAGTCAGCATGTTACTGACAGAGCCACCATTATTTTCTAAGTATTTATGTACAGTACAGCACACCCCTCTCTTCAAAAAAATGCATTCTCCCAATATTGATGAACATCATTCTTTATTCTGTAATATTGGGGACTCTCAAGAGTTTGAGAGCCTTGCACTGTGTAAAGCCTTATGCCTATGGCACAGAGGTTGTATGGCAGCATATGTAATCCCATATCTAAAGTTGCTTGAGATTTCTGATTTGCTACATTTGGCACTACTCTGTATGGTATGGATCTGAAAAGTCATTACTCATTTATCGTAGTCATACTAACACTAGTAGCGTAGCAATGCAGCTTTAGAATTTCAAGCTATGCCTATGGCCAAACCTGGGACATATGTCATTTACAGCACCCAAGCCTTCAGTGCACAGAATAGTACTTCAAATTCCAAAAATTCATGCTTTCTATTTTATTAATCTATCTGAGTGTTTAATACCTTTATTTTTGTTGTTTGGCTTTGTGTGTTTTTCATTACATTCTCCGTAACCCTATTTGAACCAATGTCTTTTTCTTGTAGACCAGTTATTAAATAAGATCTTGGAGCCTATAAAAGTTGTGTTGCTTCATACTGCCTGGAGCGTGTACGCTGAGCTCTGTGGCCAGTTATGTACGTAAAGGCCAGTCGTGTACATGGAACAGGGAAAAATAACTTTTAGCTCCCAAAGACTTCTCTTTCTCTGTGGAGATTCTTGCCAATGAACTTCACATTTAGTGTTTCTCCTCTTAGGGGTAGAGTAATTTAGAATTTTTGAGTTTAGTGGCCTTTTGGCAAGTTTGTGACATGGCTATCAGTGAGATGACTTAAAAAGTCTTCTAGTGAAACAAGAGAGATCACCTTGGGCTGCAATTCTTCCTAAATGTGATTGCACACGGCTCAAAGACGAACATCAACCGGAGTGACAGCTTCATACGTCCACCATCTGCGTGCTGTCAATCAGCCAGAAATCCTGAGGCCACTGACAGAGCTGTCAGATTGATTGAAAGTCAGTTCTCGGTGACGGCTCCAAGAATGTGAGATTGCTGAATCTTTGAGTATATCATTTATCTAAGAGAAGAAAGATAGGATAGGGTTTACGTGGAGAGAAATTGTTGTGTGAGATTCAACTAACCCAAAGAAAAGGAACTTTACAGTTAAAATAAATCTAGGTGGGATTTTCTGAAGTTACTCATAAACCTATATTAAAGCAGGTCTAAATACAGTACTTGCCTTACAGAAACCTATAAAGGAGTTTATTGCTACTTATAACTAATACCCAGTCAGATACTAAGAATAATGATCTCCTTTCAGTTATACAAGGTCCACTGTTGTGATTGGAAAGTTGCCAAAGTTTTAGCAAAATATTCTTCTGTCATGCTTTCTGCATTATAATCCCGAGCTCTCTACTCTATAGTAGGACGTTTGGTTCAGATTTCCACTAGATCATGGCCTCATGGACCATCTACTGATAAGCTGATACCGCTTGGCGTGTGCTGGTGTTTCATCGAGTCAGTGGCTATGACTAGTTTACAAAAACGTACATTTCACTGTTTGCGTTTCATGGACAGTGTAAGTCATGGGTGTCAAACTAATTTTCACAGAGGGGTACATCAGCAATGGTTGCCTTCAAAGGGGCATTTGTAATTGTAAGACTGTATAAAATGTATAAATCTCCTAGACAACAAGATTTATTCTATACCTAATGGAGGTGTCCCAGCAGATTTTCTGTAGTATATGTACCTTTTCTAGGTTGCTGGTAAAGAAGGTCAAGTTGTTCCGCAATGCTATTGTTCACCAATTGATCAGTAAATGGCCTTTAGGACCAGGTTAGATAAAACTCATCAAGTTCCACCTGTTTAGCACTGAACTTCATACATAGGGTGTTGGAGTAGGGTTATCAAATATGCGCCACTCCCTGTGAGTTGCTAAACAGATCGGTGTGGAGCATGTCAGACATCAGAATCCAAGATGGCACCCACAACCTGTTCAGGCACTGCCTACAATTTCAAGTGAAAAAATGTGTGTACACATACAGTCCACAGCTCACCGACAATAAAGAGAGGCAGTGTATACCTTGAGTGCACGAAAAAAATACACCCCCGGCTGGGGCAAATAATGTCCAAAACAAACAACGAAATTTTCAGCACAGAAGGTGTTAAAATAAAACTTAACTTTTATTTAAGGAGGCATGAAAAAATGGGTACCAGATATAGGAGTCAAAAAAAGAGAAAAACTCACGTAGTCAATTCCATATATCAATGTGCATGTGTAAACAAAGCAGACAGGCCTACGCGTTTCAGGATGTCCATCCCTTACTCATGCCATGAGTAAGGGACGGACATCCTGAAACGCGTAGGCCTGCCTGCTTTGTTTACACATGCACATTGATATATGGAATTGACTACGTGAGTTTTTCTCTTTTTTTGACTCCTATATCTGGTACCCATTTTTTCATGCTTCCTTAAATAAAAGTTAAGTTTACAATTTCAAGTGTTGGTTGCATCCTCCAGGGAAAGTAGAGAGATGGACCCTTTGTGTCCAGAGCTCGTGAGTCACATAAAATGATGTAGCGGGCTGGATTTGGCTTTGGGTTTGACACATGTATGCTAGGTTTTCATAAATGAAAAAGCAAAAAAGCTCAACTCACTCACTTAGGCTTCACATTACATATCTATTAAATAAATTTGTTACGGTTTCCTAAATGTACCAGGTCGACGCTTTCAACCTGGTACATTTAGCCTGCTTATTCAGTGCTTTTTATAGGTTCTGCACAATGTATGATCAAAGTCTTGTTTTTTTTTTAATTTTTTTACTTTGGTGCACTTTCAGTAGGATGATGCAATTTAAGCACGCTATAATAGGCTACAAATCCTTGATTCATGGCACGTGATAGAAATAATAGCTTAATACATTGCTAAAATCATAGTATCCTTTTATGCCTAAACAATGCCCTTAATGTATATGCCCCTATACTTGTGCTAGTCACAGTTTCTATACATTACATGACCCACTTTTTCCATGCATTTGCAGTAAAAGGCATTATATAAAGCCTGCCTGCTTGTTACACCATCAGTAGAGACTGGTAGAAGAATAAGAGGTAACAGCCTTGGCATGATGGTTAATAAAAATGCCTATTATGCATCCCCCATCCAACAGTCACCTGTGTGCAGAAAAATAAAATCTTTCCGTCAACAAAATGGTGATGAAATGATTTGGTTCCTTATTAACTGTAATATTAGCAACAACCCAGGTTTGATCAACAAGGTTATAAACTCGCAACGAGCTGCATTTTTTTTTCTTCTTTTGACTGGATGAATCGAACGCATTATTATCTCATGTCTCTCATTCATTAGGATAATAAAAACGTCAGCCACATGACTGAGCATGACAATAAACCTAATAAACTCAATATGCAAGCAAAATCCCTGGTAATATGTATTTTTTAATTAACCTGCGTACATAAATATTTATAGTATATGATTTTGGAGGAGAAAAGAAAAAAAAGTGACCTCTGAAGCATATCCTATCAGGAAACAAGAAAAGGACTAACAAAGAAAAGAAAATGGTTTATAAAAATGACCTGTCTTTGCACTTGGTAGAAGAGCGTCCTGGTGCTGTAGGGGTTAAGCATTTTATCATCCACTATGCACTATGTTGTACAGACATCCTCCTTGCATCGTAGTCATCAGAACACACTATAAATTATTCATTTCTTCAGGATAGGATACTTGTATACGTATAGGCCGGGATAGTGCCCCGCCATGGGAATTAATTAACAGTCAATTATAACAATTATATCAATTTAGACGCTGGACGTTGATTTTTAGCAAACAAACCAACGTTCTCCGAGCAGCCGGATCTCCTCCTTGTCAGTGATGGTTGCGTACTGTTGGTCCTGCAGAAAATTTCAGATCAGGTTTAATAATTTATTAGAAAATATTTGAAGTTGTGTTTGACCACATAAGTGGGATTGAAATGATATCTGGAAATAAATGTGCATGAGTAACCTTTAAAACTGGGGTTAGGTGACTTCTCTGGACATGAAGCTTTGGCTCATGTTGCAGTCTTGTTACTTTCTTTTCAGATAGTACAGCATGGCCAGTTTTAGGATGGTTTTATGATGTAATATCATGATTTAGATCTAGTAGAAGTCTATTCCGACAAATGCGGTACAAAATGGCCATGGAAACCATTTTGCAACCAAGGGGCGCTTATACATTTCAGTGTATCGAGGATCATTACCTAATTTTTTATGGTCGGTTAAATAAGACCACCAAAAATTGGTAACGTGACTAACCCTCATTCTCATATAATGAAGTCAATGCGGATGTATGATGTCTGTTAAAAGAAAAAAAAGGCTGTCACATGGCCAATTATCACGATCACTACATCGCATTCCTAAGGGAGTCCATTGAGTTGCACTATTCCATGTCATTGTGTAAGGGAATTGCTAAGACAACAATTCCTCACGGTCCCCTGAGAAACGATCCGGGAGTAACATCTTGACCTTGTAAGGTGCCAAAACAGCTGGGGATGATGCAGCAGCGTCAGTTAGGGTCTGAACCTGTTTAGCTAGCTCAGCTACCAGGCCGGTCAAACCTTCCAACTTGGCTGCAAAGCACTGAATAGGATCCATGCTGTCTGTAGGGAAACAATGGATGTAGGTTTTTGGGCTTGTTATTATGTAAGGGAATTGCTAAGACAACAATTCCCAGAACTGTTAAACCCTGGGAGGGGCACAAGAGACAGTGAGCCTTAAGCTGAAGCCCCCCGCTTTCCCTTCCTATTGTCAGGCCCTATCCTAGGTAATAGGCGACAACCACGAGGACAATCCCTCCCTGAATATGTGAAACACAAAACGCAGACAAGACGAACAACAACAATGGGAGGTCAGGTAGCCAGGGTTCGGTAACAAGAGAGCGATGCAGTGCCAAATCGGAGTCAAGAGAATAGTCAATGAGAAAAGCCAAAGGTCAAGTATAATAGTATAAGCAAACAGGGACAGTAAGAGCAGGTATGCGCACGGCAATAACAAGCACTGGTGTGAATGGGAACCAAGGCTAAATAGGGAGGAAGAACCCGCCCATGGAGTTCACAGAAAGGCAGCTGTCAATCACAGGGCATGGCCAGATTAACCACTTAATGGACAGAGGCAACCTTGGCAGAAGACGGGTGTGGTGCAAATCCAATTAAGGACTAGAGCCGTGTTCACACAGTGCAACTAAAAACTTTAAGCAGATTCTCAAACTGCACACGCCTCCTGCGCCGCAGCATGCGAGCAGAGGGTGGTGCAGTGACCCGAACAGGCAGAGATGTTACAGTACCCCCCCTTTTATGAGGGGCCACCGGACCCTCACCAGACAAACCAGTTCTAGAGGGATTCTGAGTTTTCCCTGCCTTGTATTTTGGTTCTTCTTGAACCACAGACGCTTGAAAACCAGGCAAACATTTTTTATTCATCCGGCGTTTCTGATACCACCAGGTTTTAATACCGGAGGAGCGCTCCTATCTTTTAGTAGCTGAGACCTTCTCCACAGTGACACAATCTACAGAATGTAAAGCAATACAGTGGGATGAGCACTGATCTCCCCACTTTACCAACTCCTTTTTACCCCAATCCAAAATAGGGTTATGGAGCTTCAGCCAGGGGAACCCCAAAATAACATCAGCAGAGAGATTCTCCATAACAAAAAGGCTTATGACCTCTGAATGTGAAGAACCCACTTGCAAAGAGATCAAGGGGGTTTTAAACCTGACTTTACCCCTGACCAGTGGAGTAGAATCTGCTCCAGTAACAGACTTAGGGTGCATTCACACTGAGTAAACGCTAGCTTATTCTGAACGTAAAACACGTTCAGAATAAGCGGCGTCTAAAGCAGCTCCATTCATTTCTATGGGAGCGGGGATACGAGCGCTCCCCATAGAAATGAATGGGCTGCTTCTTTCACTCCGTGCAGTCCCATTGAAGTGAATGGGGAGTGCCCGCGTGTACGGCAAGCTCTGCTCATGCCGGAGCGTACACGCCGGCACTTCCCATTCACTTCAATTGGACTGCACGGAGTGAAAGAAGCAGCCCATTCATTTCTATGGGGAGCGCTCGTATCCCCGCTCCCATAGAAATGAATGGAGCTGCTTTAGACGCCGCTTATTCTGAACGTGTTTTACGTTCAGAATAAGCTAGCGTTTACTCAGTGTGAATTCACCCATAGGCGTATCAAGTGGCAAAAGCTCAATGCCCAAAGATTCAACAACTGAATATTTAATAAAATTTGCTGCAGACCCAGAGTCAACTAGGGCCTTGCCAGAAACAGATCTGTCCCCAGAGGACAGAGACACAGATAACATCATCTTATTGTTATTCCCCCCAAATACCTGATTGCCTGAGTGGTTCTTCTGATTACCACTCAGGCACTGAAGTTTTTGCGCAGGTGACCATGGTCTGATAGAGCAGTCTCGGATGACATGACCAGAGGAACCACAGTACAGGCACAGGTTATTCCTGAGACGATGCTCTCGTCGTGTCTTGGCGTCCATAGCTCCCAGTTGCATGGGTTCCTCACCAGAAGTGATGGGAGGAAAGGTAGGTTTTTCAGAGGAGAGAGAGGAAGAGACAGAAAACTTGGAGGCAACAGACCCTACTCTCTCTTTTAAATTTTCTCGGATCTTGCGGTCAATACGGACCGCCAAAGTCATGGCTTTCTCAAGCGTCGGGGGATCTGGGTGACCAACCCAGAGCTCCTTAACACGGTCACACAAACCTTTTTTAAAGTGAGCCTTTAGAGCTGACTCACACCAACCTGCAGTTACACTGTACTTACGGAACTCTGCGCAATACTCCTCTGCAGAGCGTTTTCCCTGCCGCATGGTGAGAAGTTGAGATTCCGCAAGTGCAATGTGGTCTGGCTCAGCATAGATAGAGCCCAGAGACTTAAAATTTTTTTCCACATCAGACCACTCATCAGCATCAGGAGGGAGTTTAAGGGCCCAAGCTTGTGGATCCCCCTGTAGCAGAGATATAACCACTCCCACCATTTGGGCCTGAGTCACATGTGGATTAACCCGAAAATACAAGCGACAAGACTCCCTGAACGTCTCAAATTTGTCACGGTCCCCTGAGAAACGATCCGGGAGTAACATCTTGACCTTATAAGGTGCCAAAACAGCTGGGGATGATGCAGCAGCGTCAGTTAGGGTCTGAACCTGTTTAGCTAGCTCAGCTACCAGGCCGGTCAAACCTTCCAACTTGGCTGCAAAGCACTGAATAGGATCCATGCTGTCTGTAGGGAAACAATGGATGTAGGTTTTTGGGCTTGTTATTATGTAAGGGAATTGCTAAGACAACAATTCCCAGAACTGTTAAACCCTGGGAGGAGCACAAGAGACAGTGAGCCCTAAGCTGAAGCCCCCCGCTTTCCCTTCCTATTGCCAGGCCCTATCCTAGGTAATAGGCGACAACCACGAGGACAATCCCTCCCTGAATATGTGAAACACAAAACGCAGACAAGACGAACAACAACAAAGGGAGGTCAGGTAGCCAGGGTTCGGTAACAGTCGAGCGATGCAGTGCCAAATCGGAGTAAAGAGAATAGTCAATGAGAAAAGCCAAAGGTCAAGTATAATAGTATAAGCAAACAGGGACAGTAAGAGCAGGTATGCGCACGGCAATAACAAGCACTGGTGTGAATGGGAACCAAGGCTAAATAGGGAGGAAGAACCCGCCCATGGAGTTCACAGAAAGGCAGCTGTCAATCACAGGGCAAGGCCAGATTAACCACTTAATGGACAGAGGCAACCTTGGCAGAAGACGGGTGTGGTGCAAATCCAATTAAGGACTAGAGCCGTGTTCACACAGTGCAACTAAAAACTTTAAGCAGATTCTCAAACTGCACACGCCTCCTGCGCCGCAGCATGCGAGCAGAGGGTGGTGCAGTGACCCGAACAGGCAGAGATGTTACACATTGTTTGTTTTATGATCAGAAGAAATAGTCACAGATGGCTCAGATGGCAATGATGGCTCCTGTACTTAGTAGGAGTCTGAAGAAATTCCCTCATCCCCATAATATATTGTGTGATTGATTTTACTGTTTGTGTTTTCCCCCTTACTCTTTCCCTCTAGACATGATAATTTCCTAAATATTAAGTATTGTGAATGACTATTGTCCAGTGTCTTACAAAGATAGTGAGTAGAGATGAGCGAGTAGGTATTCGATCGAGTAGGTATTAAGATTAAGATTATTAAGATTCGATGCAGAACCAGCGTTGATTGGTAGAATGCTATACATTGCCAATCAACGCTAGTTCTTCTCTTACCTTTAGAAGTCTTCTCCCTGCGCAGCGTTCCCGCGTCCTCTTCCGGCTCTGCATTCACTCTGCTTAGGCATCGGCCCGATGCCTAGCAGAGTGAATTCAAGGCCGGAAGAGGACGCAGAGACGCTGCGCAGGGAGAAGAATCCGGCCCGACCCTCACTCATGGACTTGGTAAGTAGAATTTGATCGAATGTTGCGTACCCCTGAAACAAGCATTTCTCCACATAGACTATAATGGGGTTCGAAACCCGTTCGAACAATCGAACAGTGAGCGGCTGTTCGAATCAGATTTCGAACCTCGAACATTTTAGTGTTCGCTCATCTCTAATAGTGAGCACAACAGCCAAATGTTCTTTAATTTGTAAAAATGTGAATGAAAAACATTTGCATGAGTAACCCTTAAAACTGGGGTTAGCTGACATCTCTGGACATGAAGCTGTGGGGCATGGACTTTTATCTGCATGCTTCAGTACAGGAGTAACAAGTAACCATAGGCTCCAGATCAAAACCTGGAATGGGCCCACGCCATTATGACACCTTTCAGAATTAAAGTCTTATGATTATTTCTGTCTCCCTAATGTGCAAGTATAGTGCAGAAAGTGATGTTACCAAACAGGAATAATGCACATAGTGGCGTCACGGTGCAAGTTAATGCATGCAGTAGAGGTACAGGGATAGAGTACACTATAAGGTCACAGCAAAGGGATTGTATGCTCAGTTATATTGCAAAACAGCATGTTATAATGCACATGAAACAAACAGCTTTCTGATCATTTGATGTCACAGTACAGAAATAGCACAGTGATGTCATAATAAAGGAGTAATGTGCACAATAATATCATACTACAGGGATAGTGCACACAATGATGTCATGGTAAAGAGATTATCTGCTCAGTGATCTATAGTAACAGTGATGTCATAGTGCACAGAAATTATACAAAGAAATTATATAACTTTACTGGGTTGAACCACTGCAGTATGTTTAGCTTAGACACTAAAACCCAGACAGACTGAGATCTGGGGAAGAAGCAGGAAACAAGGTGTCTTCTCCTGTCCACAGAAGTAAGGAGAAGTGTGGAGTTTAAGGAGAGATGGTGCCAGAGCCTAAGCTCGCTTGGAACAAGCACTTGCTAGGCCAGTTGCATGTCAATCTGCAGTGAAGAAATGGGAATGGTCCCTTCTTGGCTTTTTGAACAAAAAGGAGTGTGCCCGAAAGAAATCTGAGGAAAGATATTACATGGGCTTCAGAGCTACAACCCTACCTGTTTCTCAGGACAGAGATGGCAGCTCTGCTAATCCACAGTGGGAACCTGTATAGAATTTAAGGACTTTAGTTTGTGTGCAGTGCTCACTCACAAAGTGAAGACTGTCCTAGAAAGGAATATGCGACTGAAAAAGGGTGTACCAGCTCAGCCCCAGCCGCAAGTGGTAACTCCATACAAATTGTACCTCTTTAAATTAGATGCTACATTACCTGGTTTTAGCTCAAGTAAAGACTGTATGCTTAAACGGGTTTTATTAAAGATTTTTCAATAAAATACAAAACAAGCAGAAAGAAAATAAGTCGAGCATCAATGAAAAAGCATATAAATCAGCAGGCTGGGAGGCCAAAAAGACCCCCCTCCACATAAACCAAAAACAGCTCAACGAGGAGAAGGAGAGGGAATAAGGAGGGGACAAGAAGCGAACAAACAAACACAAGACAGAGATGGAGAAACCACAAACAGAACCAGAACGGGAAGCGGAGGAAAGGGAAAACAAGAAAGAAAGGGGGAAGAGAACAGACGGCCACGCTACACTCAAGCAAAGGCAGTAGAAAAGGCAGATGATTCCTGGAACATAACCCAGGGACGCCATCAAAGTTCAATCTTGGAATAAGCGGGAGAGTCCTCCGCCACCAAGGTCTCCATCCTCTGTATAAGAAGGAACTCCTGGAGGAACTCAAGCAGGGAGGGTGGGGTGGAGCTGCGCCAGCGTCTTGGAATAACAGCCCTGGCAGCCGTAAGAAAATGTCCCAGGAGGTCCTTCTTAATCGCCGACAGCTTGCCAGGGATGACCGACAGAAGCGCCAGCTGTGGAGAAACAGTCACAGAGCGCCCACTGACCGTGGAATACAATGAAAACACCGCGTCCCAGAAAGGCCGCAGAACGTCACAATCCCACCAAATCCTATGAAGAAGCACTGGACACCTATACCACCGGGACAGGATCTTAAAATTTCTCTCCTGAGCGCTACACGGGAGGGCCATCTTGTGAGAAAGCAGGAAGGACCTGTCCCAATCTGCAGATGACAGACTTACAGGAAGCTCGGAATTCCAGGCAGCGACATAGGAGGGGAGTTCCGCAGTGACATCCGAAAGGAGAACGTCATACAACAGCGAAAGAGCGCGAGGGGGGGAGGTCCGTCGCCCAACAAAGGATTCTAAAGCTAAGGCTGGAGGAGAGAGGTGAGAAGTGAGCGAGAACTGCTTCAAAAAGGACTGAAGTTGGGCGTACTCCAACCACGAGAGGCGCAAGTCAGGGTAAGAGCTACAGAACTGGGCAAAAGGAAGGAGCGGGGAATCACCCGCCACCTCCTGAAGACGAGTACCATTCTCTCTTTCCCAACAGAGGAACCGATCCACTGAGCACCCAGGGGGGAACATAGGATTTTCGAAGAGGGGAGTCAAAGGGCCCAGAACACGGGCCAAGCGGCCAGAAGAGCAAACCAGATCCCACACCTTCAGGAAGTGCGAAGGGAGAACGTAAAGGCCAGGGGATTTGGGACAAAAGTGCGGTGGAATCCATGGCCAAGAGGAGAGCGAAGATGATATCAAGTCAAATTCGATGGACACCCACTGCTTATCATGGCGACGGAATTGCCAGTCAAACAGACGAAGCAAAACCGAGGCGCGATAGTAAAGGCGCACATCCGGAAGGCCAACGCCTCCCCTGGACTTACACCTAACAAGAGTGCTAAACCCAAGTCTGCTCCGAGAGGAGCCCCACACAAACCTCCCAAACAAGGATTGTACTCGAGCCAAAAAAGTGCGTCGGAGAGGGATGGGAAGGGCCTGAAATAAATACAAAAACCGGGGGAGGACATCCATTTTAAGGGCATGAATTCGACTAAACCAAGAGGGGAGACGAGCGCCATAAGAGCGTAGGTCAGTAGTAATGGTGGAAGATAATTAAGTTGGAACAGGGAAGCAGGATCACGGGAGATGCGGATCCCTAAGTATTTGAAGGAGGAAGGTTGCCACCTAAAAGGGAAAGTCTGCGCCAAAAATTCAGCCTCGGAAGGTGGAAGCAAGACATTAAGGGCCTCACTCTTAGATAAATTGACTTTAAAATTACTAAGGGCACCAAAATGGGAAAATTCGCGTAAAACAGCCGGAAACGACACCCGCGGTTTGGAGACATAAAGCAGAAGATCGTCCGCATATAACGCCGCTTTAACCACACGAGACCCCAATTGTATACCGTGAACATCTGGACAACGGCGCAACGCCACCGCCAGATGCTCCATCACCAAAGCAAAAAGCAACGGTGAGAGGGGGCAACCCTGGCGGGTACCGTTACGGACAGAAAAGGGATCCAAAATTACTCCGTTCGCCCAGACACGCGCCGATGCATTTCCATAGAGAGCCAAGATCTTGCCCAAGAATCCGGAGCCAATACCGATCTGCGCAAGAGTCTCCCGAAGAAACCCCCAATGGATGCGATCAAATGCCTTTTCGGCGTCAATCGAAAGCAAGCAAAGAGGGACGCTAGTGGAGCGGGCTACGGAGATGGCAAGAACAGTTTTGCAAACATTATCCCGCGCTTCCCGACCCGGGATAAAGCCGACCTGATCACTATGAACCAAAGCGGGCATGAAAGGAGAAAGGCGATTCGCCAACAATTTTGCATACAATTTCACGTCTATATTGATTAAGGAAATAGGCCGGTAACTCGCCGGGCACACAGGATCCTTACCAGGCTTAGGAATCACAGTGATCAGAGCAGACAAGGATTGCGCAGCAAACGGCGACGACTCCCCCACACTATTAAATACCCGCGCCAGATCCGGGGAAAGCAGAGAACTGAAGCATTTATAAAAACAAGTAGTGAACCCGTCTGGGCCCGGCGCCTTACCCGCAGGTGTCGACTGAATCGCCGCGGCGACTTCTTCTAACGAGAAAGGCGTCTCAAGGGCTTCCGTATCAGAACTAGAAAGGGAAGGGAGAGCAGTCTCCGTGACATAACGACGGATCTTATCTCTGAGCGCCGACGGATCCAGGTCCGCGTAATGACCGTGAATATCATACAAGTTTGACTAAAACGAGCGGAACTCCGCGGCGATGTCAGTGGGATTATGAACTAGACCGTCCGACCCCGTACGCAGACGTGGAACGTACGCAGGGGAATCTCGCGGATGGAGACGACGAGCCAGCGAACGACCACATTTATCAGCAAACTCATAATAATGTTTTTTAACGCGATCCCTGAAGCGCAGATATTTCCCGTCCAAAAGAGTACGGAGTTCCTCCCTAACATTAATAAGCTCTGTGAAGGTTGTACGGGAGCCAGTCTGTTTATGGGACAGCTCCAGATCGTGGATCCGCCCCAAAAGGGCAGCAATCCCAACAGCTCGCTCCCTCTTGAGACGAGCGCCATGCTGAATAAGAACCCCCCTCCCTACGCACTTCATAGCCTCCCATTGCATAGGGAGGGAAGTAGGATCAAGAGCATGATCAAGCCAGAAATTCCGGATAGCCTCCCCGACAGCCTCCTTACAAGAGATGTCCTTCAATAGGCCCTCGTTTAAGCGCCAGTTAAATGGACGACGCGACAAACCAGGAATGTCCAAGGACAAATGAACAGGAGCATGGTCCGACCAAAGAGCCGAGTCGATATGGACTACCGGGGACCAAGACAGGGCATGGTGGCTGGTCAGGAAAAAGTCAATGCGACTGTAAGAGTTATGAGCCGGGGAGTAATAAGTATAATCCCTACCCTGAGGGTGTAGAATACGCCATACATCGACCAATTGGGAATTATGAAGGGCCGACAACAAACGGCGCAATTGCGAGGGAGCGTGGGGGGGACGTGGGGGGGAGGAGTCAACATGAGGGTCCAGGACAAAATTAAAATCACCACCCAAAACCAATACCCCCTCACTGAAATCTGCCAATCTGCGGATAAGGGACCTACAGTACGCCAATTGACCCTGATTCGGAAGGTAGCAGCCAGCCACGGTAAGAACCGTGCCTCCCATGCGCAATTTCAAGAAGAGAAACCTACCCTCAGGGTCGATACAGGTGTCCAGAACCTCATACTGCAAGGAACGGTGGATAGCAATTGAGACTCCCTTGGACTTAGCAACTGGATTGACGCTGTGGAACCACTTAGGGAAGTGACAACTGCGGATATCCGGGACGTGGTCCTTCTTAAAATGGGTTTCCTGCAAAACAAGGACATGCGAGCGCTGTTTATGCAACTGATACAAAATCTGATTACGTTTTTGGGGGACATTAAGGCCCCGAGCATTGAGGGTGCAAAAGTTAATAGAGGACATGGCCAAGGGGAGAGGAAAGAGAGAAGAAAGGGATGAAACAACTGGGAGACAAACAGAGAACGATTAAGAAGGACAAGTAAAAGAAGGAATAGGAGAGAAAAAACAACCAGAAAAGAAACACAAAAGAAAGGAGAATAAGAAAAACAAAACCAACTAAGTGGGGTGGAGAGAAGAACTCCACACAAATAGGTGGGGAGACGGCAAAGAAAAAGGTTGCCAAAGACCACGCAAACAGAAAGCGTGGAGACCCCGGTGGGAAACGGGCTTTTCCAAACAAAGAAGCCGGCACCCCATCCCAGGCCCCCAGGCAAAAACACCGAAACAATAAATCTTCTAACACAATATAAAATGCTGACCAACAAATCAGAACATCAAGGGTTCGCTCGACGCCTCTTAGGGCATCTCTGCAAAAACAGAAACAGAGGAAATGGAGGGAGCAGACCAAACAAAAGAACTATCCCGTGGAGAGGATGGAAACCCCGCAAATAAACGCAAACAGTACATATCCCAATCCCCTCCCACAGATGTCCCATAAGCAGTAAGAAAATCTACTTCAAGCAAACAGGCCCGTCACCAGCAGCTAGAGCAATCAGGTAGAGGCACCAGAAGCAGCCAGAAGTAGATCCGCCTCCTCCGGGGAGCGGGTCTTACGACGCCTCCTAGAGCGCCTCTGAGGACGGGCAGGAGGAGCCGACAGGAGATCACCAGGAAACGGAGGCCAAGAAAGGGCAGGGACCGACGGGAGGCCCAAGGCAGAGGCAAAATTGAAAAGTTCATCCGGATGAGACATGGAGACAACACGACCGCCATGACGGACCTGCAGACGGAAAGGAAAGCCCCAGGTATACAGTACTTGGTGCTGGGTGAGAACATCCAAAAGAGGTTTCAGCGCCCTCCGTTTAGCAAGGGTGAGGAGTGACAAGTCCGGGAGTAGCTGTAGCTCAGAGTCCTAAAACAGAACCTTCGGGGCTTCCTGGACTTTGCGCATAATTGCCTCCTTCAGCTGGTATCGGTGTACCCTGCAAATAACATCTCGGGGCCTATTGTCATCAGGTGGGCGTGCACCCAGAGAGCGGTGCGCGCAGTCAAGTTCGATGGGCGAATCCAAGGGGGCCCCCAAAATGGAATTGAAGATGATGCGCAAGGTAGTATCCAAATGTTGCGACTCAACAGATTCAGGAAGACCCCTCACTCTAATGTTATTACGCCGGTTGCGATTCTCCAAGTCATCCAACATATCAGACAGGAACCGCAGCTGTTGAGTGTGAGAAGCAATGGTCGCCTCATGGGAGGAAAGCTGAGAATCGTGGGAAGCAGAGGCCGCCTCAAGGGAATCCACTCTGGTCTCCAGTTGTTGTACAGAGGAACGGACAGCGGAAAGTTCCGATTTGTAAGACTGCTCAAGCCGAACCACATAGTCCTCCATATCAGACTTGGTGGGGACCGCCGCCAATTGGGCACTAAGGCGGCGCAGTTCTACAAGAGTATCAGCAATGGAGGCAGGGGAAGTACCAGGTCCAGTAGAATCATTAGCAATACAAAAACGTGGCCCGCAATCCACAACAGTAGAAGATAATCCAGGAGGGGACGGTGGGGAGACAGTAGCAGCCAGATGGCCCTGGAGAGGCCGGGAGGGAGCAGCAGGAGGGGGGCCAGATCCCCTGGAAGCAGCAGACATGGGGGATAGGCCACAGGCCTCAGGATGGTCACAGTCCGGGGCCAAGTGACTCAGGGGAGCTTGTATAGAATCCAGGGTCACACAAGCAGAACCCGGAGAGGATGCAGGGGCCAACTGTGAGGGAGAAGACACATTAGGGAGCCAAGCAGATCTGTCCTCACCCCAAGCAAGGTCCATGGAGGCGACAGGCATAGGTTCCAGGGAGGGGGACAACAGCGGGGCTGCAGGAGAGGGCGGCAGAGACGGGCAGGAGCTGTCCGGTCCATGTGCAGGCAAGAGGGAGGGCATAGGAGAATCGCGGCCTACCTGTCCGGCATCACCCACTCCAGGGGAGAGGAGAGCAGGGCCGCAGAGGAGACGCGCTGGCGGTCGGGGATCCCTGGGTGGCAAGGTATCCGGGCCATCGCTGGAGACAGGAGAACGGCCTCCTGCATCATCAGAGGCAGCCGGGGAACGAGTTGGCGATGCGGCAGGCCGGCCGCGTGGAGCGGCTGCAGTGGCGGGCGCCATCTTGGATCCGGTCGGGGAGGAGGCCTCTTCACAGCGTGGCACCCGGAGGAAGCGGGCAATGGACGAGGATCCAGAAGGTCCCGGAGGGGTTGAAGAGGATCGCTGGGAAGGCTTGCGGTTCTTCCCCATCTCCAGGCAGGTAAGTGCTGCGTCGATCAGCAAGATGAGGTGTTTCACCTAGGGCCAGAGACGGAGCAGAGGCAACACACGTCCTCACTCCTCCATGGCCAAGCCACGCCCCCAAGTAAAGACTGTAAGATACCCTGTTCTTCAAACTTCTTGTCTCATGTATCTTACTCCTGCTTGACCATCACCGCAACCTCCTTTATGCTCAGGAAAACTGACAACAAATAGGACATTCCCTGGAGAAAACTCTACCACCACACCCTAATCAGATACTCTACCGGTTCCCTAAGCATTGCACCAGCCCAGGAGGAGAGCAGGAGCAGTTGGACAAAAAAGTTGTGTGTTTTTTTTTTTCGGACACTGACTTTTGTTCCATTATATAGAAGACAATTGGCATGATTTTGTTACCCTGGGAGGAGATTCCTCCTATACTTATCACCACACCCTAATTGACCAAGCTTAGCATGAATGTAGACCAGGTGTGGGGAAGGGGGGATTCATGAGGAATATCTAGTTTCTGGCAAACAAGCTTTTAGCTAATGGAGGTACAAGCACTTTTAGGCTAAGTGCACACTGAGTTTTTTGGATCGGAACCTGAGGCGGAGGCTGCCTCAGGTTCCGATCCATAAAACGTGTTGCGGAACTGAAAGCCGGTGCACGGCACCAGCTTCCAGCCATGCACCCTCCTCCGGATCAGGCTCAATGAATGGGCCTAGTCCGGAGGCGACTCCGCCTGAAGAATGAGAACCTTCTTTTTTCCAGGAGCCGGAAGAAACGGCTCCCGGAAAAACCTCCTGCACGGCTCCCATTGATTTCAATGGGAGCTGTCTTTTTGGTCAGGGTTTTGAGGCGTTTACGGCCTCAAAACCCTGACCAAAAAACTCAGTGTAAACTAATCCTTATACAAACTCCACAGCATTACAATGGTAGGCGATTTATAATGAACACTGGAAAGTTTCTTAATTTTGCATTTGGAAAGTACGTAACATAAAAAATTCAGTGCAAAAGTGTTCACAGTCTTCATGCCTTCTTTTTGTTCAGTGTCAATGGTTAACACTAGGTTTAAGTCCACATACGAAAACCATGCGGCGAGCAGCCTTTGATCTTTGCTACCACTTAGTTTGGAACATTTTTTTTGCTTGGCTTGTCTCAGACATTTCAGGCAGCTTTATGTAAAATGACAGCTAGTAAGAAAATAATTAAAAATGTATTTTGCCGACAGCAAGAGTATTTTTGGACTCAATAACCACTATCTTTAATTTGCCAGGCATTTCCTGCACTGTTTCAAGAATGGTTCTGTGTGTTGAAGAGGAGTAAGAGGAAATAATGGAGATCTTTTCCCAGATCACCTGAAGGTCACTCGGACTATGACAACCTCCCTCGCTCATAAGCATTGTGTGGGGCTGACATTCTCGTTCCTCCTTGCCTCCATGCTAACAAGCTGCCTGACACATGCAAAATCACTCCTACACAGGATTACACAAAAAGGGAAAAGCCTGATAATTCACATACCACATCTTGTTTATTATGTTATATTACCTAGGGAAAGAGTTGTTTTAACTGACCTATAAAGCTTTTTCTAGTCAAGGTTGAAAAATCTCAGGCCCTTAAAGTTTTCAGAACAAAGCTCGCAGTTTAACATTGCAAAGGTGGTGGATACGGTAACTGATGTAGGGATAAGTAACCTATGACAAACATTAATATGGCTACTCTCAAAAGAAAAAAAAGCTAAACTATATTGTCATTAGTTTAATAAGGAGTGAGCATGGTGGCTCAGTGGTTAGCACTGCAGCCTTGCAGCGCTGGAGTCCTTGGTTCAAATCCTGTCAAGGGCAACATCTGCAAGGAGTTTGTATGTTCTCCCGTGTTTGCGTGGGTTTCCTTTGGGTACTCTGGTTTCCTCTCACACACCAAAGACATGCTGATAGGGAATGTAGATTGTGAGCCCTATATGGGACAGTGACTGACAATATCTGTAAAGCGCTGCAGAATATGATGGAGCTATATAAGTAAGCATAATAAATAATAATAAAGTAAGGACAATGTTGGGAACCCAAATTTCTTTCCAACTGATTCTTTTTGAACTGATTTACAAATGTCTGAAACGGGAGCGTTTATAAAACTTGGGGAACCCGTAATGAAAAACCTTGCTTGCATGTATTATATTGCTTATGTGTATGCATCAGTAGTGATTATGACTATCTAGGAGTGGAATTGTTATCTTCCTGTGGTCACAGGATCCCCAGCAGTTTTGTCACTTATGGTCTGTATGCAGAATTCCCATTTTAAGTAGCACAAGACAGACAAAGTTTAGGACTTTAAAGCTAAGGCCCCACATAGTGTCCTACAGCAAAAAAGCAATGAGGCAATGAGGGAAAAACCGTGGCAACAAAATATTGTGGCTTTTCCTGTAGTTCTTTCCACACAAAGTTCGCAGAAGTTTCCTTTGCGGACTTTCTGCTTCTATTATATCTATAGGGCTGGGGTCGGGAACTTTTTTGGCTGAGAGGGCCATGAACGACACATATTTTAAAATGTAATACCGTGAGAGCCATAATAACACCACTACCCCAGAGTATAATAATCGGAGACCTAGGGGGGAATAAAAACATAAGAAACACCGTTACTTACCTATCACTGGCTATTACTGGCTCCGCTGCACTCTCCGCCGCTGCCGGGCATTTTCAATGACGTCTGGGACATCATTCGACCAGGGGGCTTGCGTCGCAACAGAGAGGTAAGTAACACTATTTTTTATGTTCCCCTACCTCTCCTGGCCCTTTGATCATTATACGGGGGGGGGGGGGGAGGGGGGGGAGTACGAAAAGAGAGGCAGTCATAACTGAGAGACATGGGAACTTCCCGCATTTAAAGGGATATTATCACTCAGACACAATATTTTCTAGGTACCACAATAATGTGCAAGCGGCCATTTTCTCGTGGCCTGTGGACACGCTCAGTCTGCTCTGCCCAAGGCCTAGAAGTTACAAGCCACCACCAGAAGAAGAAGATGAAGAGGATGCTGCTGAAGAAGATGGAGGCGGCGCTGGAGTGAGTTCTCTCGCAGCATTGGGGACACCACCAGTGCTGTTTGAGTGCTGGGGCCCACCCCCAGTGTTGCGAGAGAGCTAATTTGCATACTGAGAAAAAACGGGATTGTAGGAGAACGGTGGCGCAGAGAAGACGACGAAAGATAGGAAACAAATAGCCTTTCTTAAGGCTATTCCATCGTGGTACCTAGAAAAAATTGTGTCTGAGTGATAGGATCCCTTTAACAGCCTGTTTTGATGACTTGTATGTACTACAAGGACTTTTTGTGGTTGGGAAGATAAATTTGTGGCTGTGAGTCACTTGAAAAGTGATGAAGAATTGTCTTTTTTTTAAAAAAAAAAAAAAAACACAAAAAAAAAATAAAAAAATCCAGTGATGGAAGCAGATGTGTAATTTAAAAGGTTTTTTTTTTTTAATTTTATTTATAGGATTGTGATAATGACACCAATAATGTGCTATAGTAGGATGTAATGGTGGATCAGAATGTAGGACATGTATGCCAAGTGGTAGTAGCTGTGTAACATGTGGCAGTGCAGCAGGGCATAATGTGATGGACCGGGCTGCAGGACATATCTTCACGAGTGGTGGCAATGGTGGTACTGGTAGCTATTTAGGAGTACCATCAGCAGCTGTGCAGTAAATGGAAGATGACAATAAAGGGTGACTGTGTTTGAAAATTCTCATGGATTCACGTCTGATTCATTTTGATAAAAGTAATTTCTTCCATGCCACCTATGAACAGTTTCATCCTTTTAGATATTACAACGCCACTGGCAGCACTGAATACCCTCTCGTGGCAAACTGGGCCAGCTCCCTCCACTGCTGTAACCTATTTGCCCAGAATTCCATAGGGATCAGGATTATCTCCTGGACTATCTGGGCCCTCTAGGTATGACTGACACCGACCAGCTGCAGCAACAGGTACAGTTTCCTGTTGCAGCTCCAGTTGGCTTTGCAAACTGAAAAAATTTGGCTCTAGTTGGCTTTGCAAGCTGCACTACCACCAGCAGCTTGGCCAAGTGTGAGTTAAGTTACCTAGCTAATAGGATAACATTAACTATAAGATGCACGGAGATAGATATGTGTGCATTTCCACCATTACAGCAAATAAAGCCTGGACATGAGTGTAAAAGCTTAAATAATGTATATAACATCTGCACTGTAAGGTCCATCTACTACTATTGGCTACTACTACAGTCTATTAGCTGAGAGGATGACAGATGTTGCCATCACGTGATGTGCAAGTTACTGCACATGTAACATTGTCTGCTCTGTACTTCTTGGTCTAACATGTGGCGGCAGCAATTTTCTTGTATTGAGTCCATTTTTGTTTGTTAGAAGTGAATCGCCACTTGTTTGGTTTCCTTAAAAACAGAATAATCTGGAATATTCAGGATGAGCCCAGCTCTTTACCAGCTAATTCGCCCATCTCTAGTTAACAGTACAGGGTAAATAATATTGCTTTTGGATAGACTGGTCTTATTCAAACAATACTTTAGTTTTTTTATTTAGAATTTTGATTGCATCATTTATATTTGAAATGGATTTTTTTTTTACTATTTTTTTTGTATTTTTTTTCAAGCATTTTACTTTTTAATAATTTTCTACTGTCCCTCATTCATCTGTTATCTGTCAACCATCAACTGTAACTTATCTGACAATTTCCATACACTGTATCCTCATCGTTTAAAACGGCAAAGAGTAAGAGTGTCCTTTGAGTCCTTCATCACTGGTGGGAGGTTTTATGTGAAGAAGAGGGTTGGTGTCTGGGTGGCAGGTCAGAAAGGACAGGCCGAGGATAATGACGTGCCGAGAGAGAACAGCCAAATTGTTGTTGACTAATGCTGGCAGCCACCCTTTGGCATCTTACAAATTAATGCTGATAAACCAATCATGCACAGTTAAGCAGATAACAACTGAATGCTACATAGATGCCCCAACTAATGCATTCCAATGCGCAAATAACTGTCAACTGTTCATTCAACTAGAGTTGGAGCACTGATGTTTGGTGGAACGTTTTCCGGGCACACACCTTAATTCCTATGATACTTGTGGGTGATACCTGTGTATGCTGAGACAAATTGCTGCAGTTCTGAAGGCCAAAATAAGTGCAACTGCAACTTGAAGAATACACTGTAATTACTAGAATACCGCCCCCATGTACAAGAATATAACTATTATAATAATAACTCTCTGCACAAGTATGCAACAAGGGACAGATTTGACGGCGAAAAATTCGCCAACATAGTTAAATGTTGTGGTAGGATTATTATATTCTATAACTCCCTGCACTCTGGTCTCCTACATGTGTTGAAGATCTTATCACATGTGCCTGAGCCAGAAAAGGCCTGCACTGCAGAAGGTAGTATGGAACACAAGTAAATATTGCCATTTTTTCTTTCTTTACTTACATTTTTTTTTTTTTATGTAGATTGTGAGCCCCACATAGAGCTCACAATGTACATTTTTCCCTATCAGTATATCTTTTTTGGAATATGGGATGGAAATCCATGCAAACACGGGGAGAACATACAAACTCCTTGCAGATGGTTTTTTGTCCTTGGTGGGATTTGAACACCAGGACTCCAGCGCTGCAAGGCTGCAGTGCTAACCACTGAGCTACTGTGTGGCCCCTTACTTCCTTTTTTTTTCTGTGAGGTCACAATGAAGCAGTAATACCAACGGGGACACTGTGGGGATCATTATTACTACCATTGTGCACTATCACTAATGGGGGTAGTATGGGGGAAATTATTACTAATGGACATCTCTAATGGAGCACTATCTTTAGTGAGGGCACAGTTAAAGAGGACCTTTTATCACCTGGGGCACATGTGGTTTTGTGTACGCACTGGCAACTTTAATGGTCTGTGCCCCCAGTAAAGAGCTATCGGTGCCGGTACTGTAGCTCTTCACCATCAGAAGGGTGTTTCTGACAGTCAGTCAGGAACGCCCTTCCTCACATCAGCGCCTATTGATGTTTGAAAAGTGTCCGGACGTGAGAGCTGGTTGAGCGTTTTGCGCTCACCGCGGCAAAACCGTTTTTTTTTTTTTTTAACGAGACACAGAGTCGGACATGCAGGACTTTGTGTCCGGTTTAAAAAAAAAAACGGTTTTGCCATGGAGCGCTCAAAACTCTCACCGGCGCTCATGACCGGACCTGGTCTGACAGGTTTCCGTCTTCTGCATGCAGAACTGGTTTGAACTACTATTCTGTGCTGAGATGTTCTTCTGTTATTCCTCCTGGAAATGTAAAAATTATCCACATGGAGACTTTTTGTAATATATCTAATATATTTAAGCCATGGGACTACCTGCAGTACAAAGCCATGGTGACGTGTGAAAATCAATCGGTTACACTACAGAAATTCTGTGTGTAGCCAAGGCTTCATTACCAAATGGGTGCCTATTGTTCTCCTTGTCATTAGGATACTGTCAGTGTACATGCAGAATATCAATACTACAATACTTATGAACAAGTATAAAACTATCATTTTTTCTTATTACTGCTACTTATTACGATAATTCTATGTTTTATTTTTAACTATATGTATGACGACCCTCTTAATTGTAATACTAGCAGGTGATACTGCAACAATTTTACATATATAGTCAAGACATTAACAAGGCTCGTGGGTCTTTGTCTTAACATAAACTTCTTAATCAGTCATTGTGAAAGAAGTAAATCAACTGTCTAGAAAAACATCAATATCTTGCAGTCATTTGTTTTAATACTTTAGATTGCATGATGACTTGAATAACAATAAAATAGATTGAAACCATCACTGATAGCCCATTGATCGGTCTGTGTCATTCATCTCTAGCCCCCCTCCCTGGACTCTCTGCAGAGAGTTTTATTTATGGCACCACCAGAATCACATATCCATCTATGCTGCATCATTGATTGGAAACCAGCAAATAACTTGTAGGAACAATTCAATTGGTCACATCTGCTGGGATCTCGCCGGACAAGTCAAGTGTGATCCTGGATGCTCACAGTCATTGACTTGTGTTATAATGTGCTTTTGTCTAGATCATGCTGGGTTTATATAGTTATCTAGGCAGCTAAGGACAATTATTGTGGGAGGGGTTTTTTGTACGTTGCATGGATCTGGACTACAGTGCTTATAAGCCACTATGGGCCCATGCTGTAACTCAATGTGGACAAATCAGGTGGAATGTTTTCCTTTGTAGGAAATTGTGAAAATAAAATAGTTGTGTGCTAAATTGTAAGCCATATTATATGCAGGGACAGACTTAGATGGCAGCTGAGGGCCTCTTGTTTTCCAATATTTTGGCATAGAATAGCAACCTTTATGTCCTTTTACTCATATTTACCAGCCATCAAACAGACTGTACAAAGCTGCTGTAAAAGAGAAGGCCCCTGACACGACCTCTTTGTGGCTGCATAGTCTGCACCAATATTATGTCCACCCCCGACTACCTACATATTACGTATAGAGAAGCTTGTATGACATCCCATTGTAAATTTCCCCACTGTGGGACTATTAAAGGATTATCTTACCTTATCTTAAATTCATAGGTAAATTCATAGGTAGAACAAAGATTGCGACCCAGGCCCTCTTGCGCAACATGAGCGTCTGACCTCACAAATGCTCCTTTGGATAAATAAGCAAAAATTCCCACAAAAATTCCAAGAACAGTAGAAGCTGATTTAGCTGCATGCTAAATCAGCTTCCAATTTTTGTGGGAATTTTTGCCTATTTATCCAAAGGAGCATTTGTTAGGTCAGACGCTCATGTTGGGCAAGAGGGCCTGGGTCGCAATCTTTGTTCTGTTTCATCCCCTGAGATTTCCAAGGGTGTGTGTGGACCAGTCAAGTTCTTCAACACCAAACTCCATCTATACCTTTATGGAGCTTGCTTTGTGCATTGGGGCACAGTCATACTGGAACAGAAAAAATGTTGCCACAAAGTTGAAGCGTACAACTGTCCATAATGTCTTGGTACAGTGAAACATTAAGATTTCCCTTCCTTAGGTGTAAAGGGCCTAGGCCAACTCCTGTGATGGCTGTTAAAACCCCCCCAAAAAACATCACCATGGCTATGAATGACGTTTGTGTGACTATAAGCTAATTCTTAAAGGTCTGCCACTACGTGGCTGAATTGCTGTCTGTAAATGATTCCACTTTTCAATACCACTCCCAGTTAATGGTGGAATATCTAGGTGGGGAGAAACTTCACAAACTTAATTTTTGCAATGGTGGCATCCTAGTACAATACCATAGTGGAACTTGGTGAGCTCTTTAGAGCAACCCATTCTTTCACTAATGTTTGTACAGGCAGACTGCATGGCTAGGTGCTGGAGTGTATACACCTGTGACTATAGGACTGAATTAAACATTAGCATTCATTGATTATTAGCTGTGTCTCAACAATGTTTTTCTCTATATAATATATTTCCCTCCACAAGTATAACATTTAAAAGACAAGATGGACCTCCATCCGCCACTGTATGGGGTTCATTTTTTTTGGCTTCTTATAATAGCAAGATATTGATAATGCTGTTTTTGGACAGTGGAGGAGAATTTAAAAAATAAGCAGAACTTGCCCAAAACAATCCGATCCCAGCTCTCATTATTTTTGGAAAATGAAAGCTTCACCTTCATTGACTGCTGGGGGTGACCGCTTCACTTGTCATTTGAACTAGTGTGCAGATGCTTCCCATTATTTTCTTTCCTAGAGAGCTACCTAGCTGACATGTGATCACGACTGCTTCCACTCAATACAGACTGCTCAATCTATCTCTATCTGAGAGATAGACAGATAGCTATCATCAGCGGTGGACTGAGTGTTCAGGTTACTGGGGGGCTCTGATATCGAGGAGGTCTACTGGAAAGTTCCAAACAAATGATTGTTTCTACCGACAAATTGATGCCTGAAACTGTCAGAGGAGTGGAACACTTTCTTCTTAACTTGATAGGTCTTGATACTTGATACTTAGCTGGATGATTGACTGTATGTTTCACGGTGACATCATCATGTGACTTTGCTTACATCAGCTGTTCGAATGCTGAATGCAGCTTTGGGGAGGGAGTGAAGTGTAATACATGATGTTACACAAGAACACAGCAAAATAAATAAAGCAAAGTGTTTGCAAAGTTACTTTTGAATCATATGCAGATATTTAGATATGTACAAGAGGAAACCATCCATCATAGTTTAGCATAGTGGGGAGTTACACTAATATATATACATAGTATCATTCCATAATCAGTGTTATCCAAGCAAGTTTTTATTTTATTTACATGTGACACATTTGTTATCTTCTATTGTAAATGACTTAATAACTTTAGTCTCATTCTGTGTGGCAATTGAAAGCTTTTTTCTCCCTAACCTTTTATAATCAATTATCCCATGCATTGAATGTACACCGTACAAGCTTTCTCACCTTGTACGATTTGGGTGCATTGCCCATCCTTTGTGTGACTGATCGGAGCTTTTAATGAGGGTGTATAGTAACCCTCATAGAGACAGCTGAGTATTTCAGGCCTGATGACCCCTGATATTCCTCATGCTCAGCCTATCTCCTTCCAATTGTTTCATCAACTGCAGGACTGTCTGCTAACACCTGACAAGTGACAAGCTGCAGCCTCCCGCTGACTAGATAATCAAAGTCTTGTCAGAGCTGTCAATACCCTGCAGATAGGATAGGACAAAAAAAAGAGGCAAGAATTCTAGAGAAACCAGTGTCTTTTACAAAAATACCATAGATTTCCTTCATAGACTTTATGTAGCATTGTGTTCTTCCTAGTACAGATGAAACACTTGGTTTTACTGCCCACATACAGTAAACTGTGGCGTGACTGAGATGAATATGTCCCCTAACACATGAGAAATGGTCTATTGCACCCACTGTCTTTGTAACGGCTTCATTGACTTACTACAATATCAAAGATATTAACCAATTGAGTTTACATCAGTTGGCTTAAAGTAGAGGTCCACATGGGACAAAGTGCAGAGCTTCTCTTTTGTAATATCCTTTCTCACCAAAATGTTCTGCCCAATCCTGGTGGTCTTGGCTGAATTGTAATAAAAAATGTGCCTGTGTTCTACTGAAACCACAAGAGATGAAGAAGGAGCAGCCATTGGCTGGTCTCTCCTATTCTCAGATCCTGAAGATGGAGAAGGGAAGGAGATGTTTGGGTTAAATAGAATCTGTCATGTAGGATTATATTGCAGTAATACCGTCACTATCCTGACTATAAGGGTAACAAATTCTTGTGTTTTTTATGCAAATGATGAACCATTCTAAAGGTCAGGTTTTAACTGCACACTTAAGTACACTAAGTGTTAATCCTGCAGCGCCAAATTTGACAGCACATTTACAATGGTATAGATTGTAGAGAAATGCCCAGATATGTTTATAGCAGAAGCTTGCAACTCAGGTATAGTAATCCTCTCTATTCATTAGACCAGACAGTGTAAAGATTAACCAAACTTATGATAGTTGCAAGTGCTGGATGCTAAATTTGGCACATCTTAATACTCGGGTTAATGTTCGGGTTTCCATCCGTGAAGTCCGCTCCGAAAGATGCAAACCCTATCCGCATAGAAAATGGTTACACACAGAAACAGCGGAGAGAAAAGTTCTCCTTTTAGGTCTTTTCTCTCTGCAGATTTTAAGTGGGATGTAGAACAGAGTCTCATACGGAGACTCAAACACTAGTGTGAACCTAGCATTAGACACTTATCTAACTATACACCACATCAGTTGGCTAACTTTGTGTAAAAATATTGGTATATCTTAAGCCATACCCTTTACCTATTAGGCTACGCCTCATATACAACACATAAGAAATGTGGTACATATAGGCTCGTTTGGGGTTTATACAGTACAAATTAAGGATTGTGACATTGTAGTAAGTAAATTTCAGTCATTGAGTGTGTACCTCTGAGATTGTCTTTTTATGGCTTATGAACGCATTGGCCTGATATATTAAGACTGGGTTGTAATATGCCAATCCTAAAATTTTTTGGGTCCTTGCAGTTTTTTGGCAGCCCAAAATTTCTCCATTCCTACACTAGAAAACTGGCATAAATCTAATGGACCACTTTTACCCTGGGCCTGGAAAGTAGTAAGTTAAATATTCTGTATCCGTATTTCATGGATAAGTAGAATAGGTATATGCACAAGACCTTGTGGTGGCAACTTTTTGCCATCAGTTTTGTATTAGTGGAGCTTGGTTTTACATAGAAAACTCATGGAAACCTTAGATATATCTTGGCTGGTTTATTAATGAAAATAGATTTGCTTTTACATATATATATATATATATATATATATATATATATATATATAACGATCTAGGATCCAAACCTGGATCCCGTCAATTCCAATTAAAATTCATCCCTGTATTCACAGAAAAGCTTTGTGTAAAATCTGTATATAGAGAGCCCCATATTGCAGAAATGCACAGTTTTTTTCTTCCTGATTTTAGTTCCAAAAACCACAGCAAAATCTGCAAGGAATAGAAAATATAAGGAGGCTCTTAGACATTTCCCTTCTGTAAAATAAACTTCTGACTTTGGCTTAATAATCCTCAGCAAAATCTGTAACACAAAATGAACCGTTTCCGCAACATTGGACCTTAGCCTTTAAATTAATTTTTGGGTTCATATATTGATGGCCTATGCAAATACTAAGTCTTCAATATTTTAATCACACAAAACACCTTTATGTAAAGGCAAAATTTTGTAATTTTACAAAAAAATTGGTAATACAGAGCAAATTTATTTTGACCTAGAATGCCATAGGCAGAGATGTGGCTTTCCTCAGTGTCCTCCAGCATGTCAGTGGTTAACCATTGGACAGGTTCCCCTTGTGCTGCCTATCTTCATTCAGCGTACATCTCCTGACTTTGGCCTATAAATTGTAATGACTCTATTTTATTATTACCATTATATTAGATCTCTGCCTTTGTAATTACTATTTAAACTGGATGTAACTAATTACAAAGAAAACGCAGCAGAAAAAAAATGGCAGCGCCGGTTGTGGCTGTTTGCCTTTTTTTTTTATAAGAGCTGTTTAGACGTGATTTATATTGCCTTTTGTAAGTATCAAACGTATTTCAGTAATCTATGAAGAGATTACTGTAGATATAATATAGTTAATTGATATAAGCGATTTCAATTCTCCTTAATATGACAAATCTCCAGTGTGAAATATCCTCAGTTAACGATCAACATAAAATAGATAGAGGTCATTTTTAATGTAATTTTAACTTTTGAATTCATCTGCAGTTATACGGTGGATACCATTAAACTTTACTTATTTAGTATTAAAAAAAACTAGAGCCATTCCGGGGAGTAACCTGTAAAACGCGGCCTCGCTGGGCCCTTTATAACAAGCTGCCGTGCTGTTCTAGAAGACCTTCATTAATTTCGCTGCTAGGACTTCTGCATTACGGAAAGACATTACTTAAAGAGAGGAAAGATACAGAAAATTAAATAAAACTTAATTGCTTTCTTTTTTTCAGATCCTTGCAGCCTTTTACTCCAGCACCATAGTTGTAATTTTCAAATGTTAAGCTGAGAGCGGCCATTTTTCTTTCCTATAAAACCTCAGATGATTATTCTCATGTTGCATTTGGTGCACAATGGAAGCAGCAGGTCCTGGGACTTAACTAGAATTAAGGGAAATCTATGATTTTGATAACCCAGACTTGGTGGCACCATGCTAAATATCCTTCATGAGGGCACTCTATTTCTATAGCTTCTATGATTCTGTCCAATAATAAAGATTATGTTATATTGTGGCATCTATTGGGTCCTGTTGATGCAAAGTTTTGGGAGACCATGAGCAGCATAAAGAGGACACCAACATATTTCTGCCACATAAGAAGGTAGCGAGATAACAAAACCACAATTAACAGTTGGTGGGCTGTTATTAAAAGGGTTGTGACGTCCTAGAAAGTGACCTGATTGTGGCTGTTAGGGGTCAATTCACTAGATCTTTCACTCACCCTGCACTCAGGCTACAGAATGAGTGGAAACTGTTCCCAAACATAGTGCATACACCACAAGTACACACTGTCACCACTACTGACTTTGGGCTCTGCAGAAACCTCACTGACATATAAACACGTCTCTCCAAACAACACTTTAAAAAGGTAATGGGTTCATAGAGCAAACACAAAGTACCATTCAATTTAACTATTTAATACCAAAAGGGGTCAGTGCTATATATGAAAGTCAAAAAACAATTAAGAGGACAAAGAAGCAAAACAGAGTCCTGATTCTATGGAGCTTAGAAGAATAGGGATGGCCAGCACCAACAGTGTGACAAAGTTTCCAATCCATTCTTTTAATTTTTTAAGGTGAAGCTTTTAGTTTGTGATCTGCTATGCCCCCTGCCATAGTGCCCCCACCCCCACTCCCTGAGGTGGGGAATGAGAAAATTCACCCTGATCTAGAAGAGTTAGGACATGAATTATTCTATCTCCACTTTGGAAAGCTAGATACTTGCTGGCCTATGGGGTTAAGCCTGGTCAAACCTCCCCCCCCCCCCTCCTTAGTCCTGGGAGTGATAGAGAGTTGTTAAGCGATACACCTGGCCAGGTCTATATTACTTCAAAGAGCTTTCTGCCTATAGGCAGAGCTATAGGCAGAACATTTAGAATGCATTGGATACTGGTGCAATAGCCTCCATTCTATACTAAAATATTCAATGAGAACTTTTGTGACATAAAAAAAAATGGTAACTTGGGGTCTCCACCTCTTTTTAAGACCATTTGTGCAAAACTTTTGCCATTATCTAGATAGAGGGCATGGCGAAGACCTGATGGCGTAAACAATAACTGAAATGCATACCAACAATCTAGGACTGCTGAAGAATATGCTTAAGATGAGGCATGCGATATGTCATAAATTAAGCGCATCTTCTGCCAATGCAAGGGTTATCAATATTGGCATACAAAAATACTGGTCTTGATCTATCTGTCCCATAGTGTTTTCCTATTACTAGATAACTGTGCAGGCGACGCTAGGTTCACACTAGCATTCGGGTCTCCGTTCTCAGCTTTCCGTCTTCTGCCGGCAGAAGATGGAAAGCTGTCAGACCGGGTGCGGTTGTGAACGTTTTATGCTCTCCACCGCGAAACCGTTTTTTTTAAACCGGACACAGAGTACTGCATGTCCGACTCTGTGTACCGTTTTAAAAAAAAAAACGGTTTCACGGTGGAGAGCATAAAACGCTCACCGCCGCTCACAGCCAGACATCTTTCAAACCCATTCAAATGAATGGGTATGAAAGAGTCCTGCAGGTTTCCGTCTCCTGCCTCTGTTTTGTACAGGAAACGGAAACCTGCAGACCAGGCGCAGATGTGAACGAGCCCTTAGTAATCCAAAGCTTTATATTAAAAACCTAGAATCCTATGTTCGGGTTGCACAGTGACTTGGAGTTGCCTATGATTTTACAGTTTTAGTTTTAACACAAACTTTGTGACTTCAATGTATATCCATAGTAAAATAGTTTCAAAATTCTTTGCAAAAATGACACAAAATCACAGTCCACTTGGATTACGGAAGTAATATGATTTTAATGTAAGTGATCCAACGTCTCCACAATGCCTTAGTATTATTGGAAGGAGGTCGTCAAGACATAATGAGGGATATTTATTAATCAAAATGTGCCAAAATTATGTTGCATTTTGCCCTCAAAACTGACATTCTGTACATTACATGCATTGTATCACATTTATTAAGTGATTTGACAGCTTTTTTTCCTATGCTTGGCAAAGGGGCACAGCTTCATGAGAAAAATGCCCAAAATAGAAAATCAATAGAGAACCATTAGTGAAAGGTGTCCAGATTCACCAAATTTATCAGACCGCATACCCTATTGTCTTTTATTTTCCACTGTCTAAATATTATAAGCATTAGTAAATCTGTCCCATTGTGTCTATTGGTTTCAAAAATGTAAATCTAGCCTTACCCTGCATTTTTAGGGTTAGCTCATATATCTAGTTAAGCACGTAGCATCTATACTGTTCCAGAGATAGGAAAGCCTATATTGGAGTATTAAAATGGTTATCCAGCTCAGTTAGAAATAAGTTCATAAGCTGGAAATAGTGTGAACAATTTTTTTTTAAAAAAAGAAGAAATTAGGGGACATTCACACTACTGTTATACATGTCCATTACTCTCATCCATCATATGGATGAAAGCTGCATATGTTATCAGTATAACAGTGACAGGTGCAGATGGATCTCCTCCATGTGTCCATGTTCCCATTCTAATGTAAAAAAACATGATGGCACCTTTCTTCCGGCATGTCTTTTTTGTGAATGTACTGTGCTATATCTGCATCAGTCATTCTCAAGTCATTCAATCGGATGCGAATATTGCACATTAAAAATGGTACTGTGAACCGGGGTGTAACTTGGAGAGGGTGCAAAGGGGCCAAGGACTCTTAGGGGGCCCATAAACACTGGCATCAGTATTAAGATTGCAGCTTCCATCTGGCCCATAAGCCAAGGAGACCCACAGATTACCCTAACCACACTAAGGTTGATTAAACTCCTTAGCACCTGTAACCATCAGTATCAGGAATTCACTTTGGGGATGAGGTAGGGGGCCCTGCTGGACAGAAGATTGCAGCAGGGTGCACAAGACTTTAGTTACACTACTGGTGTGAACCTACCCCTAACATATCTTTTACAAATCCTTCAGTTCTAGTTGTGGCAGCTGTTTCCAGTCCTGGATTATGTCTACTGGTGACGTTGTTTGTATTCAGATGAACACTTGATGGCCTTAAAGGGATTCTACCACTAAATAGCTATTTTTTCTGCTTTAGACGTCGGAATAGCCTTTAAAAAGGCTATTCGTCGCTTACCTCTAGACGTGGTTTCCGCGGTGCCATTCCTTAGAAATCCAGTTTTTTACCGGTATGCTAATGAGTTCTCTTGCAGCAATGGGGGCAGGCCCCAGCGCTCAAAAGGTGATGGGGGCATCCCCACTGCTGCCCGAGAACTCTCTCCAGCGATGCCTCCTTCTTCAACTGCATCCTCCCCTTCTCTCGTCGTATTCCTTCT
Organism: Leptodactylus fuscus; assembly: GCF_031893055.1. Classification (NCBI taxonomy): domain Eukaryota; kingdom Metazoa; phylum Chordata; class Amphibia; order Anura; family Leptodactylidae; genus Leptodactylus; species Leptodactylus fuscus. Next base: position 69,664,498 of record NC_134271.1, read on the forward strand.
GTGTCACCTCTGTACAGCCCTCCGAAGCCTGGATGACTTTATTCGCACGTCAGAGGGCTGTACAGACATTACTGAGCATGCGCAGTACGCTCTGTTCGGCAAAGACTTCGAGAAGCATACTGCGCGTGCGGCCTCAAAATTATGGCCACCGGCCGGCATGCGCAGTCAGCTCTACTAGTGTCTCGCTGGCAGAGCCGACTGCGCAGGCGTCGGAGATGACGCACAAGGAAGATGACGAGAGAAGGGGAGGATGCAGCTGAAGAAAGAGGCGTCGCTGGAGAGAGTTCTCTGGCAGCAGTGTGAACACCCCCATCGCTATTTGAACGCTGGGGCCTGCTCCTATTGCTGGGATTTCTAAGGAATGGCGCCGCGGACACCACGTCTAAAGGTAAGAGACGAATGGCCTTTCTAAAGGCTATTCCGACGTCTAAAGCAGAAAAAATAGCTATTTAGTGGTAGAATCCTTTTAAGTTGCATGTGACTGGCTGGCCTCAACAGTCATGCAACATTTATGTACAGGTCATCACCCAATGATTATAAATGGAAAGTCATCAGTAGTCGCTATAAAAGATTGAGACAAACTTGGAAAAGGTGAGGTTTTTTTTTTATTATTATTATTATTCATACTCTCCAGCAATTGGGCTTTATTTTATTTGAGCTGGACAATCCCTTTAAGCCGCAATAATGTGGAATGTTGCCAATTTTAGCAATTGTCCTATTGGTTCTAACTAGAGATGAGTGAGTACTATTCGAAACAGCCGTTTCGAATAGCACGCACCCATAGAAATGAATGGAAGCGGACTTTGCCAGCGGCTGACCACTTAACCCCCTGCGTGCCGGCTGCGTCCATTCATTCCTATGGGTGCGTGCTATTCAAAACGGGAGTTTCGAATAGTTCTTGCTCATCTCTAGTTCTAACCTTACTTACAGGTCCATTTTTGATGTGCATGTGCTGTCAGTGTGAATTTATCGTTCTGTTGTGTGAATGGTTCATCCGTTTTTCACAACTGTTAAAAAATATATTAACCGTTTTTAGAAAAAGATGAACTGTGTATTGAGTTTGATCCTTGTAACACAGAACGTGGATGACATCCATGTGCTGTCTGTTTTTTAATAATGGACCCATAGATTTTAATGGGTTACTATGATCCATAAAACTGACCAAGAAGAGAAAAAATGCCTCCCTTTTTGTTTTTTACAGACAGTGACGTGGAGGGATCTTATTTGAGATTTCTCAAGCCCAGATCCACTCTTCGTCTGCCACATTCTCTGTCCCCACCTCAACCTGAAAGATTTATTAAACTCATACCAGTTTACTATCTACCTGGCATAGATTTCCATTTTGGCACCGGGAAGTCTGACAGATTTACTGTATAAATCTGACAGCCTCTTTATAAATCTCCCTGTCTCTGCACCAGTTGGGCTGTTCATTAAGACTGGCATGTGATATGCCAGTCTTAATAAATGTGCCCCACTACTCATAAATAAAAACAGACTTGTGAATGATTACACTGAAATCAATGTGTCCATGTTCCGTCCATAAAAAATGAATGTATGAATAAGGCCTTGGACTCAGTTCCACCTGAACATGCTGTACATTCTCTATTTTCGACGGTAGCAACGTACTGCAGCAGTGACTGCAAGCTCTGCAGGACAGCACTTCTTTCCCCCAGAAGTTCATGCACCATTTGTCAGGATTACATTACACAACATATTGTTCTTTAAGCATGAGCTGTTACTGTCATTAAGTGCAATCTCCTCTTGTAAACTGAATCCCAAGTGCATATTATTGATCCATAGATATTTTAATGCATTTTTTACTGACCAGCGTGTCCAGCGATAAAGAATATGGGCAAAATTAGTTATCTGATCGGCTGCTTTGATTAATGGTGTGCCTCTGCTCCATTACACATGACAGCATTATCAGAATCATCCGTCGTGTCGACTTGTGAAAACGTCATATTTGTCTTTCTCTTAATATTCAAATGCCAACTCCAAAATGAAACCGTGTGTGGATGTAATTTATTTATGTGGCTTTTTTTTCCTTTAGAACAAACTGTTGTCATGTTTCTGAAACAGGAAAGGCGACAAGGTTGACTCTCTGCACAAATCAATGTTTTCTGGCTCAGGGGGGAAAATATAATCAGGATTCAGACGCTGACCTTGTCCAGAGTAAAACTTGTCTTACAATAATCGTGGACTGTCCAACAAATCATTATGAACATTATCCTGTATCCAGTGGAGAACTTATAAAAGTGCTGTTAGGCGTGCTGGCCTTTATAAAAATATGTGTATGTACATGGAGAGGACGAGCACAGCATCAATCAACCCGTTCCGGATGTGGACCAGTCTACAGAATTTCAGTGCTCTCTGTGTGCAATATATATATATATATATATATATATATATATATATATATATATATATATATTGTATATACACACATAACATCCATTCCTATCTAAAAGAACTCAATGCACTGACATTGCAATTGCAGTTAACCATTTCTTTCCTGGAGAGTAGTAGTAGTAGTAGTAGTAGTAGTAGTATACTGTGCAGTATTCACAGAAACTACATGTATATAACTGGTTTTAAAATGAGGAGTTTAAGGGCTCGTTCACACGGGGCAAGAGAGGTCTATGCAGACCATTAGCTTCCTTTTTTTCCTTGAGCGTTATGTTCCCGCTCACGGGAAAAAAGACGTGAGCTTTCTTCAGGTGGATTCCGCAGCTTAATCAGGCAGTACCTTACGGCAGCACCCTCTGGACTAGGCCCATTTATTTGCGCCTACTCAAGCAGGAATCCGCGACTGTCGGAAGCTTCAGCAGGAGCATTTTAGTCCTATTCTGATGCAGCGTCAAAATTAGGACCAAAATACGCCATCCCGTGCCCCATGTGAACGGGGCCTAAGCAGTCTCTATAGACTGGTTGCAAAAGTAAGAACAGTTTTCTGAACCATCCATTTACATTACTGGCATTAAAATACCTTAATTCAGTTTCTTTATACACCAGGTGCCCTTGTCTTAATGGCTGGTTGCTTTGGGATCAATCTCAGCTCCTCCTCCTTTTCACTCCAGGACTCTTCACACTGGCTCTTGTCAATGTTGAAATCTTCACTATGAGGCTGGCCTCTCCCTTTTTGGATCACCATTATATATTGCCACTCCGGTACCACTCCTGGAGCACTTAAGAGGACGCTTGCTTCCTTGGTTGCTCTACCACATCCCACTGGCATGTGCACACTCAGGACCGAATCTTTTTCCCCAGCCACCCTGACTATGGACCTGCTGCAATAAGAAGCTACTACATGGTCTCTCTGAATTACAAGCACAGAGCACATTAAACTCTATCAGTCTAGGAAGTTACTGAAACTACTGGAATTAAAGCAACTGCTGATTTGTTATTCATCGGTCATAGCTATACCAATGCTACCGTGGTTTGTGCCCCAGGTGTTGGTTTCAAAGAATTCTCTTGCATGGCAGATGGGAAGTGGGAGCCCTGTGAGGGCCTCATGATGTCACCCTATTTGCTAGCTATAATTTTCTGTAGCTGAGCCTACTCAAATTGTAGCATCAAAAGCAATTCCAGGTGGAATTGCTCTCAAAACCAATAAAATAAGAATACGTTTTCATCCAGTCATATTTCCAGTTCATACAATTCATATTTCACTTTAACTCATGGGTTGTTATATTAGAGGTTACTTTCCCGCAAGCCCTGAACTTTCAAGCGGCCATCTGGCCAGTGCTCAGTCCTTTTGTTTTATGTCATTTTTATGCTCTTTCAGTTGACTTTCCCAACAAATCATTCCCATTGACATTTCCTAAACAAGTCAAATCATTCCCTCCATATCTGTTTACTTTATAAATTTTACTGTAAGAATGAAAATTCTCCGTCCCTAGCTCTTGACACTTTGTGTCTGTCTTGAGAATGAAGACTTACGTTTTATTCACAGAATGATACAGTCGACTTTGCTTTACTTATTGTCCCTTATTAGTTTATTCTCGAATTGATCATTTTAAATTTGCTAAATATTGCTGACTTTTGCCTGCTTGACAAATGAATCAAATGTGTAAATGGCAATTTACAGCTGAACGTTTAACATGTGATATTTTTTTCCTAAAACGTCTTCGAAATTTATGACGTTTTTCAATTCCTTATCCAAAGTTTGCTGCCTGCAGCCTGTGTGGAGATGATAGATCTCTTAGCATTGATAATATAGTGTATAAATGTCTGGCCTTTAGCCACTGGAAGGTTTCATTTCTGCACAAATTAAAACATTCTTTGCAAATTTCTGCTACTCAACCATGTACCCTTTATACTCATCGAGCCATATTGCTAAATCGAAATGTATTAATCTCGCCCCGTGACAAATTTATGGCTCCTTTCAGTTAGACTTCCATTAGTAAACATATTTGTCCCGGGCTTTCAGTAAGAGCACATGCAAGCAGACGATCTTTATTGGCTCCATAAAAAATTTTCACACTTTACCAGTAAATAACAAGAATTGTAGTTTACTGCGGCCTTAAAATAAGCATTACCCATGGAACAAAACTTTCAAGACTTAGAGAGCATAGACTGTGTTGTTTTATTGTCTTGTTTCTTTATTTCTTTTGCAATTCTTTTACGCCACTGGTGAATGACAGCGGCCATCACTTTCATCATTTTTGGGCATAGTCCTTGTGTTCATCTGGTTTAATATGAAAGTTAATGTCGTAAATGTCTGTAGACAGCTTTTTTACACTGCATATTGTACACTGGTAAATCGGTTTGAGTTGCTGCAAAGTATGTATATGGATGGATGAGGAGTTTAAAGGGGTTCTACCATTAAAACACTTTTTTTCTCGTTAACACATTGGAATAGTCTTAAGAAAGGCTATTCTTCTCCTACCTTTAGAAGTCGTCTCAGCCCCTCCATTCGGTTAAAATCCTGTTTTTTGTCAGTATGCAAATGAGTTATCTTGCAGCACTGAGGATGGTCCTCAGTGATCAAACAGCACTGGGAGCGTCCCCAATGCTGTGAGAGAACTCTCCAGCGATGCCTCCATCTTCTTCAGCAACCGTCTCTTCACTCGTCTTCTTCCGGCTGGGGTCACACTTCGACGCCTGTACAGTCGGCTCTGCCATCGGGCCTCACACAAAACCGACTACACATGCTGGCGGACATTTTTTTGTGGCCACTTATGCAAGTATGCGTAAGTACTAGTTTTGGATACATCAGGTTAGTAGCACAGGATCACTGGAGATTATTGTATAAAGATACAGAATGAATGATATAGTACTAGGTGGTTCTTTTAAGACTTCATCACACATGGTAACCAGTATGTAACACCCCTTTAGGCTAACCCGTGTAGGCAAGGTGTGTGATAGTTCTAACCTCAATATGGCACCATGCTTCCACACAAATCTTGCTTTAGGAATTCAGGATGGTTTTCCTCTTCTACTAGGTGGCAATTCAGGAATTTTTTTAATAATAGGAAGAATAAACCAGGGTAAACTTGGTAAAAATGATAAAATGCGAACAGAGAAATTTTTCAGCAAGTCATATAACAATGCACAGGTACATTCTATAGACTTAAGGTGCATTCACACGATGTCTTTTGGCACGTAATGTGGCACGTAGATCTTAGCCCTATGTTATTCCCCATAGTTTATTATACCTGCCAGGCCTGGCACATAGTCCAATCCCACCACTAGGAGGTTATAGGGTGCATAATAGCGCCGCGTGTACGGTACCGACTCCCATTGAAAACAATGGGAGCGTATACGGCCCGCAAAAGCTCCCGCGGCGTCTACCTGCCACATTAAGTGCCAAAAGACATCGTGTGAATGCACCCTATAACCGCCTAGTGGTGGGATTGGACTATGTGCCAGGCCTGGCAGGTATAATAAACTATGGGGAATAACATAGGGTTAAGATACTTTCTTATCCTCAGTAGAGAACAGTGACTCACAGATAGTCATCACATATCTCCTATCATAGAATAGAGGATCCTACCACACTTTACTGCTCTAAAAAAAACAAAAACAGATCAGCGATTAAGCAGTTAATTACTTAACATCACATTCAATGTGTAATGGCTGCAAATGGATTTTATAACCGTTTTTCTTTTACACCCAAAACATTTATACTTCAAGGTTTTCTCAGACATCAGAGTATAATAAGTGGAGGCCAGGGGATGTAAATCAAAATAACAAATAGTTACACTCAACTCTCCTTGACTGCTGGCAGGCCCCTAGCCTCTTCTGGCCCCTTGATGACTTCACAAGTCCCTGGGTGTGATTGGGCCTCAGGAATCAGGTGATGCTCGATGAAAGGGGGCATGTGAAAAATCTAGTGGCTGGAAGAAGCCAGAAGTAGATGCCAGGGGACTGAAGGGTGCCCAGAGAAGTGAGTCATGGTAAGTATAGCGCTCCCAGAGTACTTTCAATTTGTGCCAAACCAGTTTGGCCTGAAATGTACTGGGGGACCTTGGGGTGCAACCTCACAAATGTTAATCTAAAAGAATCTTATGTGGTTCAGCCATCTCTACACACTAGTATCCATAGCCCTACTCAACCAAACATCTATTTTTTTTTACTATAAAAATGAATCTGTTAACTGGATCCTTATTTATACTACTTGTACTTATTTCAATAAAATATGTCTTAATGGGCAATTCCTGGGACACTATTGGCACAATATGTTTTTTAAAGGACACTAGTATGGTTCCCGAAAGATGCAGGATCTACTGTATATGGAGATGTGAGAGTACCAGTATCTGTATATTTCTAGTAACATGAAAATTAATGGTTAGCATAATATCCCCCTATAATCAGCAAGATGATATATACTAATATATTCCTGTTGTCGTGTCGGTGTATCTGCCATGAACTGTGCAACTGCCTGGAGGATGAGAAAGGTTACGTTCCCAGACCATGACTCACAGACAGTCACCTTGTCAACCGGTGAAATAACGGAAGAGCCGTGTTCTCTAATTGGCAAAAAACAGCTGCAAAAATTACAGAACAAATAGCATTTTAAACAAAATAAAGTAAATGGCTGATATTGCTTCAAGGAAGTACTAATTGCAATACCTAGCTAATGCCAGCCAGTCACAGGAAGGAAACATTAAGTTATTATTTTTAATAATGTTTACAAGTATATCCAGCCATATCCAACCAGTGAAAAATGTCAGCCTTGGGAAAAAGTGGCAGAACTACTTTTCAGTGGTGAAGCCGCTCATCTTCTCCCTGATAGCAATCATTAGTTTTATTTTTTAACCTACTGCTCAAATGAAGATGGATGAGCAGGATACTCTTAAATGCAAGCTGCTTATGTACAGAAAAATGGCTCCTCTGCTACAAAGGGGGATATTGCCAGAGGAGTTTCAGTTACTGGAATGGAAAAAAATAAAGTAAAAAAATCTATATAGGATATTTACAAATTAGATGTATACAAATGTAGAGAATGTTAACTTGTCTCATCTACCATTTGAATAAATGAATAATATGCATGTAACGTGTGAAATGTCTTGTTAACATATGCCGAATCAAGTTAATGGGAATGTGTCAGAAAATGAAGAAAATTACCTATTGTATTACTTTACTTTTTTACTTTTACACACGAGGACAAAATTGTTGGTCCCCCTCGTTTAATGAAAGAAAAACCCACAATGGTCACAGAAATAACTTGAATCTGACAAAAGTTATGATTACCAAAGTACATGTTGACAAGCCACAAAGCTTCTGGGAGAACGTCCTATAGACAGATGAGACAAAAATCTTTTTTGCAACGCACATCAGCTCTATATTCACAGATGGAAAAATTAAGCATAGAACACTGTCCCTACTGTGAAATAAGGAGGAGGCTCTGTTATGTTCTGGGGCTGTTTTGCTGCATCTGGCACAGGGTGTCTTGAATCTGCTGTTCAAGGTACAATGAATTCTCAAGACTATCTCAAGGGATCTCAAGAGATTCTAGAGAGAAATGTGCTGCCCACTGTCAGAAAGCTTGGTCTCAGTCACAGGTCATGGGTCTTGCAACAGGATAATGACCCAAAATACACAGCTAAAAACACCCAAGAATGGCTAAGAGGAAAACATTGGACTATTCTGAAGTGGCCGTCTATGAGTCCTGATGTAAATTCTATTGAGCATCTTTGGAAGGAGCTGAAACATGACGTCTGGAAAAGGCAGCCTTCAAACCTGAGACAACTGGAGCAGTTTGCTCATGAGGAGTGGGCCAGAATACCTGCTGAGAGGTGCAGAAGTCTCATTGACCACTATAGGAATCATTTTCTTGCAGTGATTGCCTCAAAAGGTTGTGCAACACAATATTAAGTTAAGGGAACAATCATTTCTGTCCAGGCCTGTTTCATGAGTTTTATTATTATTTTTTTTTAATTCTGTTGAAGCGAAAAGCAACGTATTAATTTAATTATTACTTTTGTCAGATTCAAGTTATTTCTGTGACCATTATGGATTTTTCTTTCATTAAATGAGGAATACCAACAATTTTGTGTATTTGTGTATGTTAAGGTTTTGTGGTGAGGTTTTGTGGTGAGGTTTTTTGTTTTTTTTTAAATTCTATATTCTCTATACTTAAAAAAATACTACAATTCCTGCAGGTCTTTCTCTGGCCACTGAGCTAAATAATATGCTGAGACTTCCTGATTTCTGTAGGAGATTCGTTGCAGCAATCACCTCACAGCACACTGATGATCACAGCTATCATGTATATGTAAATAAGACACAGAATCCACCAATCACAAAGTTATTTCACAAATGATCTACTAACTTGTCTGTGCAGTGACTTCTGCAAAGATCACTGAGCATGCCCAGAAAACTCTCTCGTTGAAGCCAATAGATATATAAATGATTACTAGAGATGAGCAAAAACTATTCAAAACAGCCGTTTGGAATAGCACACTCCCATAGAAATAAATGGACATAGCCAGTACGCGGGGGGTTAAGCAGCTGGCCGCCGGCAAAGTCTGCGTGTCGGCCGCTTCCATTCATTTCTATGGGAGCGTGCTATTTGAAACGACCGTTTTGAATAGTGTTTGCTCATCTCTAATGATTACAGGTCTGATTAAATACAGAGTCTTGACACAAGAGGGCTTAAAAATTCTTCCCATGTTGCCTTATAAAAAGACTCCGAGACTACTCTTGGGTTGTGTACAGTGATGTAACTAGGAATGGCGGGGCTCTGTGGCGAACTTTTCACATGGGCCCCCCCCCCCCGACCGACACCGACGCCGAAGACCTCGACCGACCCCCTCCTACGCATTCCTGCGCGCTCTATTATGCCCCATAGTGGCCCTTTCACACAGTATTATACCCCATAGTGGACTCTGCACACAGTATTATGTCCCATAGTGGCCCCTGCACACAGTATCATCCCCAATAGTGGCCTCCGCTGTCGTCCTTCTTCAATGACATCGGATGTCACATGACCCGGGACGCAGGCCAGGTTCATGTGACGTCAGAGATGTCAGACAACTAGGAAGGAGGCCTGGCCAGGATCGTGGAGAGGTAAGTAACAGTGTTTTTTATGTTTTTTACCTCTCCCGGTCTGCCAATCATCATACTCGGGGGTCCGAAAAGACCCCCGAGTATAATGATAGCAGCGGTAGCAGCTGTCGCCGGGCCCCTAATGTCCCGGGCCTTGTGGCAGCTGCCTCTGCTGCTATGGCGGTAGTTACGCCACTGGTTGTGTAGCTCTTGGTGAATGATTGACTGTCAGACATGGTTCTTTTATACATTCAAAAATATTTTTCCCAGTTGATGGACTTTGAGAGGAGGAGTATTACTGGACTGAGAGAAGTAGGATGGTCAACAAATTGTATGCCTTCTCAGCCTTTCTAACCCAGTTGTTAGGAGGCAGGGGTGTAGCTATAGTGGGCACAAAGGTAGTAACCCCCAAGGGCCCCTGCAGGTAGGAAGTCGCATTACAGATTTTGCATTTTGGCCTAGGAATTTCAGATTATGTCACTGTTTAAAGGAACAGTGTTTTTTTTGAGGGCACGAACAAATGGAAAACAAGGTCTGGATGGCCCACCTAGACTACCAGTAAAGAGGTTTATTTGATCCACCATCAAGCACAAGCAGCTCCCACAGTTTCCTTGTCCACCATCCAGATCCAAGTGGACACCAGCATTACACAACCCTGGCTTTGCCTTAAACATTTCTAGGGACTTTGTAGAAGGAAATTTGGTGTCAGGGCACCCATTACTTGTCCTGCCATTGACAGCTAGCTCTTGTCACCTTCATTTGCCATGGTAGTGTGAACAAAAAAACATGGACTGCTATGAACTGGAACTGTATCATCTGTAATAGTGAATCTGGTTTCTGTTGGTTTGAGAATGGAAGCCATTTAATTCGGCCTTTGCTGTGCAGCTAAACCCGACAACTCTGCTACCTGTCCCTGACCTTCGGACCAGACCTGACAACACTTTTGCCTAACCCTCTGGTGCTCCTCACCAGTGTCTTTTTTTCCTTTACGTGAGCTGCAATCTACACTGGGACGACTGCTAGAGGTAACCACCTGGTTTCCTGCAGTAAAGACCAGATACCTGTAAAGGGGTTAATGGGTGAAAACCAGGGGACCAGTTAGAGAATGGCCTCAGGAGTTGCCCAAATTAAATTGTTCAGGTGGCACAGTGGGTCCCAATAAATTAATCCGTTTACTATAATACTGTAATGACCTACATATATCATTATTACATTCACACATATAAAGTGTGAATCCATTACTCATTGTCAAATTAAACCGTGCTACATCTGTCAATTCTTGGTTTCTTGTTTACAATGGATACTTGACTACCCTGACATCTTTTAATGCCCTCCCAGTATGCCCAGTTCTTGCATATATGCTTAATCATTTGGCATGGGCACCCGTCATCTTTTCTTACTCTATCAAGAACTCTGTACATTGTAGTCCTCCTGATGTCTGCTATCTCAGATTGTCACTTATTTGGTGATGGGAACTGTGGTGTGCCATCTGACTTTTTTTTTGGTAACTGGTAACTGTTAGTAGCATTGTGACTTAGTGTAACTGTACGTTACCACATTCATCCCAAAATGTCTCCCGATGAACCTCAAACAATTGTGGTGAAACATGTTTTGGGAAGACATGCCTTTTGTGAGTTCATTAACACAGGTATGGACTTGTATGGTTCATTATGTTAGCGTTAGGTTCTAGTTGAAAGCACGACTACTTAGGACTGTGGCTCCGAGGGTAGGTCTTTTAGGAAACAACAGGCCTCCTCTTCTAGTGCTTTACAGGGATAGAAAGAATCCCCTCCACTAACTTCTTAGTACTACTACATTGATCCTGCACACTTCCCAGCTTCAGTGAGTATAGACAAGCGTTGAATGGTTTAAAGTGAACATCTCCCTGCTTCACCACTCTTTTGTACCGGTGTGTTGTCTGATCAAATTGTACAAGATGAACAAGATGTATCGGGACATATCTCCTGCTGTCCAGAACAGGACCCATTATCCAAGACTGTCCTGCTGGATCAACAATGGTTGGAAGATATAGCAGCAGATTTATCAAAATGGAAAAGTATATTGCCATTTCCTTCTTAAGCCACTCTTGGCTTTGGCTAAAAAATTTGCAGCAAATTCTGCAACTTTTCCACAAATTGAGCCCTTAGTCTTAATCTAATTATTTAATTACATTGCTATTTATTTAATAAAATATAATATACTTTTTCATAATATAAATATAATTACTATAAAAAGAATTCCAGGGTTTCTTCAATATTTAAATAATATATTAAATCATGTTTTGCTCCTCTGAAGTGAACAGGATGTGTAGAGACCTGGCTATGGGTAGAGTCCTTCAGTACGCAGCTCATTAGGTGGGGGCGTATATAGCCATACACTTTGAACACCAGGTGGCATCATAATATGCAAGTAAATGTCATAACTCTTTACTGACTAATTTTTAACAGCACGTAAATGGGAAATATTGGTATTTTTTTTCATACTCTATATGATATATATGAAAATTAAAGTTGGGGCAACCCCATTTTTTCTAATTATTCCTTAGCCTTTACAGAAATAATAATTGCTAATTGCCTGTTTCATAAACTTTTTACCACTTTTTCTCATTAACAATCATTTTTACTTGCCGAATATCGAAATGCCTGTTAGGTGTCAAATCCAGCATTTCTTCCACAATACTGAGTTATTTTTTTAATATATATATTTTTTTCACCTTCCCTTTTAATGTGTTTTGAGAAGTATTATCACTCCGACACCAATTAGCGTGATTTAATTTCAGCAGCTAGAGTCATTTTTTTGTAATATGTTGCAACTTTACCTTGCCTTTGTAAGATGAAAGCCCCCTTCCCCTTACAGCAACACACACCGCCACAAATCACTATGTAATTCCTAATTACTGGCAATTATGTGAAATAAAGGGGAAAGAAATGAGGTTCATCATCACTCAATAAATATCAACTAGGCAGACGGATTCTTGCAAAAACACAAATTTGTTTTTCATTGCTTTCCAAAACGGAGCATACCTTATATAACAGACATCACTTATATGTAACATGTACATTATATATCTATAACTGAGATGAAACCAGGTCTAAACCAGTGCTATAGACAGCTTTATACAATCTCCTCTGCTCCTCCAAAATTACATAGCGCATTGTTCTACTGCAGTATCTTCTCTTTTGTTTTGCCCGGCATGTACTGTAAAGCTACAGTACTCCATTTTGGTAAACCGGTTATTATAATCTACTGCTGCACCAAAAGATCAAAGAATAGATATACTTTTTGCAACCACAGATTTTTTTCTTTTGCTCTAATGCATCTATAATTTAAAAAAATCAAGTTCTTGATTAAAAAATATCCTAATGTTTTGTATTCCCATAATAGTTACAGACTACGAATAGTGGGTTAGTAAGAAGAGAGGACAAAAAAAGAGGTGTGACACATGACTGCAGGATCCGCACACAGAGTTTGTTTGTGGTCTTTAGCCATGGAGACACATTGATTTGAATAGGAGCTGTATACACTAAACAGTGACTTCACCAGCAGAGTAGTAGGTGCACCTCTGGAGTACAATACAATACTGTATATCTGTAACTCAGGATCAGTTCAGGATAAGTAATTTTAGCAAACTGTGAGTCTACCAGCAGAACAATGAGTTCTGTGTTAAATATAGCATGGAACTCGGGATCAGTACAAGACAAGTATTTAATAAATAGCACAGCTTAAAGGGATTCTATCATTGGCTATAGTTATAGTTATATACAGTATTTGCATAGCCTTTAGAAAGTCTATTCCAGACATACCTTTTATTTAGTAATCCTCCCAGCCGTCCCAGTCTCTGTGATGCTCTCTGAGCACTATGTGCTATGTGTAAACAGGGGGAGGTGAGAACAGGGAAGACTGCTGCTGCTGTTGATGATCAGCCTTCCCTGCTCTCACCTCCCCCATTTAAACATAGCACACAGTGCTCAGAGAGCATCACAGAGACTTTCGCAGTGCACCCTGGAGGCTAATTTGCATATCAATAAAAAACTCAAAATTCAAAAACAGCTGGGAGAATTACTAAATAAAAGATATGTCTGGAATATCCTTTCTAAAGGCTATTCAAATATATGCTTAGTTAAAAATCACTACAGCCAATGATATAATTACTTTAATATACAGTATTACATTTTGATAATACACAGAAAGAGGCAATAAATCAATTAACCAGTCGATTGGAGGTAACTGAAGGTATGCTTTAACTGTTCCAAGTTGGAGATTTCCTCCTATAGTAGCACTTGTGAATTCTGAAAACAATTTCCAACAGCAAGGTGAAGAGTAACTGGACCCAAAGCTAGTATGTGTTCTTTGATCAAAATGTGTACCTGCCATCATTAAAGGATTTGTGCAGAATCAATGCATATAGCCTATTGATAGGATATGTGAAAGGTTTCTGTCCCACTGTTAAGAACCCAGTGTTTTAGACTGGACCTCAACTCCTTCGGACGTACTGTTTCGGAGATACAGTATTCCCAAAACAATGACCGGCATTAGCTAATACAAACCTGAAAGTCTTTCACTGTTATGGTCAGCAGGGTTTATTAAAAAAAAACAAAAAAAAAAAAAAAAACTAAACCCTACGGAGCCCACTGGGCTACTGACTGCTAAGCAACCTGGTGTGAACACTGTCAACAGTTACTGTCACTGCCAGCTAAATAAAAAAAAACAGGTGTTCTCTGTTACTATTCACAGAGCCCTGTGCAGTCAGAGCAGCCACACAAATAAACTAACTGGCTAGCCAGCACTCCTGGACTAGCCAGAGACCAATTAACACCCTGTGTGCTTCCAGCCAACCAACCCCCAATGCTGCTACAGCCAAAAAACTGGTCAGTGTGAACACTGACTGAAAACTCACACACACCAGGCAGCATGCTGCCCAACTACAAATGTCATTGCTGTCTCTGGGGATATTTCTAACTAGGGTCACTGAGTATTTACAGGCTGGAACCCAAGCGCACACACACACACATCATATCAGGTTAGGGTTTTGAATTAGGATTCAATCTTAGAGCGCCGGGCATCCAGACCAGCCCCCTTAGATAGGCAAGGGGTGGTCTCCAGCAAATAGCCCAGCTGCCAATCCGAGCGTCCATTGGTCAACACACCAGTCCATCAATGAGTCGACCACGCCTGGCTGTTGCAAGGCAGGTTAACCCCTGCAACGCTGGATTGTGCAGAGGAACAGACAGCGACGCCCATATCGTGGCCGCAGTTACTGCACAATCCTAACATTCACTCATATTCCAACTGCCATACACATGGTCACTCCACATGCACAATCCAACACTAACTGAGATACATATATCAGAGGATTAGATACACAGCTCAACACACAGTACCACACATTGGAGGATTAGATGCATGCCTCAGCACACAGTACCACACGCTGGAGGATTAGTTGCGTGCCTCTGCACACAGCACCACACGCCAGAGGATTAGTTACCCACCCCAGCACACAGCACCACATGCCAGAGCATTAGATACTCGCCTCAGCACACAGTTTCACATGCCAGAGGATTAGATATGCGCCTCAGCACACAGAACCACACACCAGAGGATTACATATGCGCCTCAGCACACAACACCACATGCCTGAAGATTAGATAAGCGCCTCAGCACCCAGCACCACACTCAGGAAGATTAGATGTGCGCCTCAGCACACAGCACCACATGCCGGAGAATTAGATACGCACCTCAGCACATAGCACCATACACCGGAGGATTAGATACTTCAACATACATCACACATCAGAGCTTTACTCCGGGTTTCCATAGCAACCCAGCCATTTTTCTTCACTGCTGTATGTCAGCTTTAAAGGGGCAGGGCACTGTGGATGACACTGTTAAAAAAGGTCACATTCACACAGCTTTGCTCCAGGTCTTCATAACAACCGATCGCAGGTTTTTCACTGATCCAAACTGAGATACACATAAGCACATGAAGCTTATGGACACACACACAAACAAAATACAGTATACACCAGTGCAAAACTGGGCAATTCTTATGGAACCACTACACAAACAAAAAATGAAATATACCCATGCGAAGCCGGGTCCTCCTGCTAGTACCATATAAGATAAAGATAGCAGAGCCCTGTACTCCATACTATATATCTATTTGTCCCCTAGTATTTGAATGGAGAGGCAGGCACATTCTTGACTGTCACTTTTTGAATCAGGGGATATGAGACCACTGTTCTCATGCTGGGTGGGAGCCTCAGCAATGAGACCCTGAATGATCAAACATTTGTCTCCCACCTATTAGATGGGTGACAAGTAATTATTCTTGGACAACAGTTACATAGGGTCATGACATCTGCAGACAGGATAGTTACAGCTCATTATTATGGACCCTTCAGGTGTGAGGAAGGGTTAATATCCAGAGGTAATGGACTCACTAGAATGAATCCATATGAATTTCATCACATTTTAAAACCATTTCCAACCTTTCTTCTCTTTTAAGACATTAGTGAGAGTTTGCTTTCTTTTGTTCCCTGCTGATATGGACAAAGTCGACCAGACATCCATCTGAGCGTACCTGCTGAGCAAATCGCATTAGGCCTCTGTCATTCTTAATGAGTTAAACAAATTATCTTGCACTAGCTAATCTATGGTTAGATGGTAACCGGACACCCTGAAAAAATGAGACTGTGCGATCATAATACTTTCTCTTCAAAATTGTATATATATATATATTCCAAAAATGTTCAGATTAATACAAAAAAGAATCATAGCAACAAAAGTACAGAACTTTCAGAGCAAGACGAGATGATTGTTGTGAAGTAGAATTATCCCCCACTCACACTAAGTAACTAGAATGTACTTTTCTAATGCTGCCCATACAAGGAATTATATTGTATCTGATCAGATAATCTTCATTTTGTCACTGTGTGCATAGATGTAGCAGTGATAAGTTTGTCATCATTATTAGAAATGAGCAAATTGATTCTGCAGACGTGGAATTCGATATGAATTTCAGGAAATCTTTGATTCACCAAGAATCCGGATTTCTTCACGCTTCGATGCATTGAATTGCATTTTCTATTAAAATGTCCCCTGCACATGTTAGAAGAAGAGGTAGGGAACTCTGGGAATGCGGGATCACCCACAATGCCAAGCATGCAGCCAATCAGCAGTCAGCCAGTTACTAACCTGGTCATATCTGAAATCCTCTCTATAAAATAATGTGGTTAGGTTTATAACCAATTTTCTGCTGACAGACTCCCTTTTCTGTTTCATCTTAAGGCAACAATCAAATAAGATTTTTATCTTGTGAATAAAACCTTGTATTAACCAGCAGAATCTGAGCTATATTATTATATGCTCTGAAATGGCCCCCACAGAGTATTATATGCTCCAGAGTGGCCCCCACACAGTATTATATACTCTGCAGTGACCCCCACACAGTATTATATTCCCACAGTGGCCCCAAACACTATTATATGCTCTCAATGGCACCCACACTGTGCTATATGCTTCCAAAACCCCCCCAACCCCCCAGAGCCGATGGTATTATTATACTCTGTGGACCACAGAGTATAAGGGCCTCTTCACACTATGGATACGCTGCCTGATTCTGAACGTTAAAACACGTTCAGAATCAGCGCGTATAAAGCAGATCCCGTTCATTTCAATGGGAGCCGGCATACGAGCACTCCCCATTGAAATGAACGGGCTGCTTTTTTCTCTACGAGCGCTCCCATTGAAGCGCTCCCATCGGAATGAGCCGAGCGCCGGGCCCCTTCACACGGCGAGCCATACACGCGAGCGCTTCCCATTCACTTCAATGGGAGCGCTCGTAGAGAAAAAAGCAGCCCATTCATTTCAATGGGGAGTGCTCGTATGCCGACTCCCATTAAAATGAATGGGATCTGATTTATATGCACTGATTCTGAACGTGTTTTAACGTTCAGAATCAGGCAGCGTATCAGTAGTGTGAAGGGGTCCTAACAAGTAGAGGCCCAGGAGAAGTGATTAAAAATAACAAACCCTTATACTCACCTTACCTCACCTCTCCTGGGCATCTTCGGTCCTTCCATGTGTCTTCCATCTTCCTTGGTCCTCTTCTCTCTAGTCACTGAGGTTACATGCTTCAGACATCACTGCTGGGGCCTATGATTGGACCTCAGCAGTCACGTGGGATGCGTAACCTTCTATTGTAGATGGTAGATTACACTGATTACATCCAGTCCCAGTCTAATACCTATAGAGTTTCATAATATGGTGACTCAGTAGACAACATCTCCATGATGTTTGCATGTTTTCCCTATGTTTATATAGGTTTTCTCCCATGCCCCAAAACATGCCAATAGGGAATTTAGACCGTGATCCTTACTTGGGACGGTAAGTGACAACAACATTTGTAAAGCACTTTGGAATGTGCTGGTGCTACGCAAGTAGCAAGTAGTAAATAATATGGCTGCCATGTTTATCCTTATCCTTTATTTCTAGTGGCAGCTTTAACCTCATCTATTCAAATGTACATATCACTGAAAGATATTGGGCTGCCATGTCCTCAACTCAATTGCCAGCTTTTCACCTTCCGAATATGCTCCACATGTGTTGGCTAATCTCTAGGAAGAAATGCAAGATCTTATAGATTGAAATGTTATAGTCTCAGCGCCCATCTACAACATTTTACTAGCAACCTAATCTTACCAAGCAAAAGCACAAACCTTATAACAGAATTTCCTGTCATTTTCTGATCTCTGAGCCTCATCAGTTGATCTTGACTGCATACGACAGTGACTCAGGGGCTGAAGTGTCGTCTCTCCATCTAAAATCATCTCATTACAGTTACATGACTTTAATTCCACTGAGTTCTGAGAAATCCTGATTTTTCTTGCAATTGAACAACGCATTTCACAGCAGACCCTGGTGGCTGCTTGCCGGCTGCTCTTCCCAGAATGCAGCTGTGCAGGATCACAGCAGCATTAATTGTCATGTACTTACTGAAATAAAAACAAGGGGTTAGAGACATATTGAGCCGACTGACACACACTATTACAAATTGCCTCCATACAAATCAATATTTATGTTTTCAGATAATGCTATTTTACCTGTGTTCAACGGGTGGCACAAAGGTGTCATACATTGGCCGATGAGATTAATGAACGCTGTGGTTCCTCCTACCTGAAAGGATCTGTCAAAATACTTCAGCTCCATCTTAAAGAATAAATATATGGTGCTTTCGTATTGTCCTCCACAAAATCTGAGGAAAGGTCGTCTGGAAGCTGCAGGTTCACAGTGTGGTCTTCTGACCTTTTCAGCATCCTCCATTCTTCTATTTGACTGTCATTTATGAAACTTGCATGGATCATATTTCCCG
Source organism: Leptodactylus fuscus (assembly GCF_031893055.1). Classification (NCBI taxonomy): domain Eukaryota; kingdom Metazoa; phylum Chordata; class Amphibia; order Anura; family Leptodactylidae; genus Leptodactylus; species Leptodactylus fuscus. The sequence continues at coordinate 69,683,360 of NC_134271.1, forward strand.
ATTGTTGTGTTTTAAGTGACAACTGAAATGACATTGTTGAATGAAGCAATGTATTTCTAGCAGGAGATGCTTATAATATATTAGTTGGCGGTATGATGCAAATAATGTCATCTTTGGTATTTTCTATAGTAATGAAAGGGATTTATGTAAAGTAACCTATAGAGGCCTGCTAGTCAAATTGCTGTATAAGCCTTGGAATACATGGAAACATATTAGTAGCTTAGCAACATTGTAACATTGCTTCCTTAACCCTTAAGTACTATCATGGTGTCTATCATACACCATCCAATCTTTGTTCCCCCATAATTCCACATTCCAGTATCTGATCAGAAGCTCCACCCACATGCCTTTCAACCAATAGAAACAGAAAGTGTGGTGTTGATTTGGTGGAGATTTGTTCAGTGCTTTGTTAGTTATGATGACATGAAGACTTGCCGGTGCCTCAGAGACACCCCGGTGGAGATCCAAGGAACATGTATTGAGATAGTCAGGACCTATAAGTACCTGGGCGTGCTCCTCAATAATAAACTAGACTGGGCTGATCACCTGGAGGCGCTGCACAGAAAGGGCCACAGCAGACTCTACCTGCTCAGGAGGCTGAGGGCCTTCGGAGTCCAGGGGACACTTCTTAGGGCCTTCTTCAACTCTGTGGTTGCCTCAGCCATCTTTTTCGGTGTGGCCTGCTGGGGAAGCAGTATATCAACCAGGGACAGAAATAGACTTGACAGGCTGATCAGGAGGGCCAGCTCTGTCCTGGGGAGCCCCTTGGACCCAGTACAGGTGGTGGGTGACAGAAGGATACTGTCTGTGGTGACCTCCATGCGGGAGAACAAATCCCACCCCATGTATGGGACCCTGATGGGACTTGGCAGCACTGTAAGCGACCGTCTGCTTCACCCCAAGTGTGAGAAGGAGCGCTATCGCAGGTCCTTCCTTCCAACCGCGACCAGGCTGTATAATCTACATCAGACCAAACGAAGAGCTCTCCGCACAGAGAACTAATGATTATGAGGATGACCATGAGGTCTTCCTCTTTCTCTTCTGTTTTTCCTTAGCTGCCATGGACTCCTAGTATATCTTCTCTTCTCAGCTTATCTGTGTCTACGTCTGTAACATATTACTCTGTATTATCCTGTATCTGTATTACTATGCTGCTGTAACACGCTGAAATTTCCCCAAGGTGGGACTATTAAAGGATTATCTTATCTTATCTTAACTTTTTTTGAATGATTATGGACATGCTGCATATAGAGATGAGCGCGTAGTATTCGATCGAGTAGGTATTCGATCAAATACTACGGTATTCAAAATACTCGTACTCGATCGAGTACCACTCGCTATTCGAATGGAAAAATTTGATGCAGAACCAGCGTTGATTGGCCGAATACTATACAGTCGGCCAATCAACGCTGGTTCTTCTCCTACCTTTAGAAGTCTTCTCCTCGCTGAGTCCCCGTGGCGTCTTCCGGCTCTAAATTCACTCTGCTAGGCATCGGGTCTGGGCAGAGCCGACTGCGCATGCCCATGCTACAAGAAAATGGCCGCTTATAGTCAAAGCGGCCATTTTCTTGTAGCATGGGCATGCGCAGTCGGCTCTGCCCAGACTGTGCGGGCATGAAAAGTCGTCTCTGCCCAGGCCTGATGCCTAGCAGAGTGAATTCATTGCCGGATGACGACGCGAGGACACTGGCGGGGAAGTCTTCTCAGAGAATCCAGCGCGACCCTCACTCGTGAACTTGTTCAGTTTGATTGAATGTTGTCTACCCCTGAAACGAGAATTTTTCCCCCATAGAGTATAATAGGATTCGATATTCGATTTGATTAGTCAAATTTTGAGGGGCTACTCGAAACGAATATCGAATATCGAGTATTTAACTACTCGCTTATCTCTAGCTGCATAACTAATTAACTAATTCAATTAATTAATTATTGTGTTTTCACTTATAGATTAGAAACTGTTGAACTCTGCACCATAATGAATATACAACCTGGTCCTTCTTGGCCTAAACAAGTCAGAAATGAGTTTTTATTAAAATTTGTAGGAAGTCTAAGAACAAAATAGAATTTTATTTTTTTTTAATTCAAAAAAGGGGAACAATAGAGGAATCCCACGGACACCTTGATAGTACTTATGTGAGAAATCCTGACAATAGTATCTAAGGGTTAAATGGATCCTATCACAAGGTTTGAGACTTTGAATCGGCAGAATACCTAAATCTGGTAACATCAGTCCCATCTGTGGCTCTGTTAATAAGCTTTCTATCTTTTAATCTGCCAGATATGAGTCCTGATATGAGTCCTGAACTATAAAAAAACAAAGGTGGAATTTCATTTGTAGGATAATATGACCATTGGAATCCAATGGAATTGATCATGGCAGTATTATCTAGGGGACATGGTCTTTTGACGTGCCACTGATGAAGGCTTGGAGATGACATCATGTTCTGTGTGGTAATACAGAAGTGTGAACAGACGAGCATTAATTTCAGGGAATGTAGCTGTAGGAGGATTTGGATTAGGAAATGTGACAGCCTTCCTGAAGAGATATGTCTTTAGATGTAGAAGTTGTTGCGTAAATCTGAATGTCCAGGGTAGAGCAATCCAGAGAGGTGGTGCAACTCGAGGTATGCATAAAACAGGGCTTGTAATTTTACTTGAGGTAAATAGAAGCGTATTTTTTGCAACTTTACCAACTTGGTCCTACATATTTATTAGAACTCACACTGGTTTTCTGGCGTGGCTCATACAGGAAATCTATAGAAATTGCTGACTAATGAAGATTTCCATGTGCCTGATTTATTAAGAGGTCGAAGCCTCTTGATAAATCAAACATGCATTGCGTCTGTCAAGCCCTTTATTAAGACTGGCCTATGAAATGCCAATATCTGTTGCAACATAAACATAGTACACACAGCATAAATACACTATGTACATTTTGTAGTGCCTCCAGTGGAATACCACATAACTGTCAACATGTGATAGAAAAAGTAAGCATCTGGGTGACAGCATGAAAGAACCCATAGAGAGAGGTAGTATGGAAAAATCTTATAGTCTAATCTAATAAAATAATACCACCTAAATATTGTTTGGATTGAGGAGGCGAACGTCACCACTAGAGATGAGCGAACACTATTCGAAACAGCCATTTCGAATAGCACACTCCCATAGAAATTAATGTACGTAGCCGACACACGGGGGGGTTAAGCAGCCGGCTACCGGCAAAGTCTGCATGTCGGCCGCTTCCATTCATTTCTATGGGAGCGTGCTATTCGAAACGGCTGTTTCGAATAGTGTTCGCTCATCTCTAGTCCCTATGTATGTTAATAGGTAGAGTTATATAGCAAATACAATAGCAGATGCCCTAATTTTAAGGGGTCTGGCCTCCAGACATATTTACTGTGCCTTTTAATTACTTTGGATGTTATTGAAGACCTCAGCCAGGTATATATTATGTTCATCTGTTCTAAGAAGCCTTTGCGACTAGCAGACCAAGCAAGATTCCAGCATTCAAAGTGACACCTGCAGCTGTTTTATTCAGCTCCATTAATTAACTGCTTATCAGCCTCTCACCCCCTTGTGCCAACCCTGAACTTTTCCCCTTGTATCTTCCTATTGACATTCCACAAGGTCTTCACTCCTTTTTCACATTTCAAGAACTTGCTTTGGTATTACACTAACACCTGTCCAGCGATCGCTGCCAGTCTGCATCTGGGCCCAGCTGACAACACTGTCTGCTTTGACTAATGATTTGATTGATGGACGAAATAAGGACGAACACACACACACCAAAAAAAACTATTTCTGTCTGGACTGGTGTGTCAGCGTGCCTTCATCAAGTGGCCGCTGAAGGTATATTTTCCTGCATGCCTCATTACACCGTAATGCTGTTCTCAAGCTAAACTGATCCTTGTCATGACAGCAGGCAGCTCTGTGGTCTGCAGGCTCTGTCCAGCCTACAGCACGAAACAGCGGCCATTTTTAAATTGATCTTAAATTTATCCTTCCTTTACTTTGAAAGCTCTCCTACAGCTAATAAGAGGTTAAATGTGAGGCAGACTAATGTCTAAATACCCATAAAAAAATTTCAAGTAAAAGTTATAGTAGGAGCAGCCTGAGGTTGTCAATGGCATACTGTTGCTTTATCGATCACTAATCACAAGACCCATGTTTACCGGGTTAATGTTAATGTAAAAACATTATAACCCTTGGTTCACATCTGCATTTGGTAATCAGTTCAGGGATTCTGCATGGGGACCCTCTCAAATGGACTACCGGACACATTTGCAAGCAGTGTGCAGTGAAAGCACACGGATCAACATAGACTAAAATGGGGTCCGTGTGCTTGTCGCGAGATCTCCGCATGAGTTATGAGAACAGAAAAGTAGATCGTGAAGTACGTTTTTGTCTGCATGTTCTCTGCGGAGATCTCACAGCAAGCACACGGACCCCATTACAGTCTATGGGGATTCATGTGCTTTCACTGCACACCGCTTGCAAATGCGTTCGGTAGTCCGTTCGGGGGGGGGGGGGGTCCCCATGCGGACTCCCTCAAAACGGATTACCGACAGAGATGTGAACAAAGCCTTACATCCACATATAACAAACACAGATTGTGCAACAGATTTTTTGCACAATTCCCCCTTATTACCACAAGTGAAATTCGCTGCAGAAATCGACAATATATCGGCAAAATAATGGGTTGTAGGTTGGTCCACATCTGGGTTGTATGGATGATTCTTGTGCGATCTCAAATACTTTTTACTTCTTCCATATTTAGAAAGACCATTGACCACTCGGTGGCACAGTTTTGTCTATTTTTATAACGTTTCCCATTAAAAAGCAACATGGCCAAAGATGGCACCTCTCTCTAATAAATAATTGGACAAAGGTTTGGAACATATTTGCTCAGGTTTTATATATTTCACACCATATTTTTAGTTATTAGTCTTTGTATTTAGTTGGTTGAAGACATGGCCACAGTGCACCCAAGTAGTGACCCAACATTATACGCAACTTTGTGCCTCAATGCCTCTGCTCTCATTGAGAAAGTGCTTTACAATCTTAAGATATTACACCATTTCCTTTTGATCCGGCATTGAGAGAACTTTTCTGATCAAAGAATTTTTTTTTTCTTTAGCACAAGTGTCAAGCATTAATACATTGGGTGTATTCATGGCACATACCACATAATGCATACCACCTCATAAGTTACAAAAAATTATTTCATTTTTTTTCCACCCGCCACTTAACCGAACAAGACATCAATATAAATTCTTGTTATGACAAATGTAAGAGATAATCATTTAAATTGCATTTAATTTACAGTAGAGTAATCGCGAGAACCACTTTTGTGGTTCCTAAGAGTACAAAGTAATGAATACAAGATAATTTAAAGTAGGGAAGGAGTTAGATTGAAATTACGCCGGCTCTTTCAGAAGCGCACTCCAGGCTTTTATCAAGTAAGTAAGAAGAAAGAGGCTGAAAAAGAGGATAGAAATACAATTTAGGATGTTTTTGGAAGAAAATGACTCACCGCTGAAAAAGGGATAAGCAGCAGAATTTGGAAAAGTTTTAAAGGAAAATTTCTAATATAAAAAATGAAATAAGTCTTTGATATAGCCTTCATCTGTAAGTACTTTAGCACATTTTTGGGGGCATATGTTCAGTTCCAGGTGAACATAGACCCTTGGAAACTAGATTCCCCGAGGACCCCCTTATGCCATCTGTATACAATAGTACAGCGCAGTGATGTTGCTCCAATTATATTTTTGTCGTTGTTTTTGCCACATTTATTTGTATGTGTTACACAGTATAAATGGCATAAATACAGTCGTGGCCAAAAGTCTCATGATTTGACAAAAATACTTTCATAAGGTTTGCAAAAAGTCTTTTTTTTTTTTAGATTTTTTAGTCAGATGTTTCTGTGGTATACTGAATTACAGCTAGAAACATTACAGTCATTTTATTACAAGTACATCAAGTTTATACAAAGACCCAATATTTATGGTATTGACCCTTATGTTTCAAGACTTCTGCAATTTGCCTCTCATGCTGGATATTAGCTTCCATGCCAAATCCTGACTGATGGCAACCTATTCCTATCTCTCCCTTGTTGTTTGTCAATGCTTCTTAAGGATTGGCCACAGCTTCTCAATGGGGTGTTTTCTGGTGATGGACCCCAAATTTCAATGTTATGTTTACTGAGCCACTTAGTTATGACTTTTGCAATGTGACATGGTGCTCCACCATGTTGGAAAAAGGATTGTTCATCACCAAATTTCTTCTGGAGTAGTAGTTGTTGCAGGATGTCTAGATTCTTTATTCATACCTATGTTCTTAGGTACAATTGTGAATGAGTCCGCTCCATTGGATGAAAAGCAACCTCACACATAGTCTCAGGATGCTTTACTGTTGGCATGACACAGGACCCATGGCAGTACTCGCCTTTTCTTCTCTGAACAAGCCTTCTTCCAGTTGTTCAAAACAGTCTTAAGGCAACTTCATCAGACAGAGTAACTTTATGCCATTCATCTGCAATCCAATCCCTGTATTTCCTGCAGAATATCAGACTGTGCTTGATATTTTTCTTGGAGAAAAGTGACTTCTTTAATGATTGTCTGGAGAAGAAAAGGTGAACGCTACCATTTTTCTGCTAGTACTACAGGCGCCAGTTGTACTTTAGTGTTATGAAAAAAAGAAGTAAAACCGGGTCCAACAATCAAGGAGGAATCCAATAATGATTAAAACTTAACTTTTACTGTTAATGCATAGCTGACTATCACTAAGGAATGGAAAGGTTCCGAAACGCGTTGTTCTAACCCATGGACTGTTTTTTGATCATGGTTGTTTGCACATTATCTTGTTTTTTCATGCATCAACATTAAAAGTTAAGTTTTAATTACTACTGGATTCCTCCTTGATTGCTGGACCCTGTTTTTGCAGCTTTTTTTGTTACATTGTTGATCCAAGCTAAGAGAGTTAGGATCTGTGCACAGGAGTGTTTCCAAGAACGATTAGAGATCGTTGTCTATATATGTGAGATGGGCTGTGTTCACATTTGGTTTATTTTTACTAGTGTTATGAACACTAGCCCTGTGTTAATCCTTTGTATTTTAGATAGCAAATTGTGACTGTCCTTAAAGGGGCTGCCTCTCAAAAACTTGTAGAAGAAAGAAAAACAAAGTATTCCTATTGTTGCAGCTTTTTTACTGTCTTTGCCACTGGTCATTCTCCAGCCACAGCAAGATGTTTTATCATTGTGCCATTTATTATAACTGATACTATTGTAGAGATATAACATTTTCACTCATTGTGTATCACCTGACTGTATGCTGGACACAATAATTCTACAAATGATTGTTCTACATGAATAGTAACAGGGGGCGCATACGACTAGAAAAGGGGAAAACTCATATCTCGCACCCAATCATATTCAGCAGCTCCTTGTATATAACCGTCCACATAATACAACTCAAACATAAAAGAATTGCCAGATTTTAAAAGCTGGTAACAAACATAAAATATGAGCCATCCTCGGCATATGTTTAACAGTTCCTGAAGTTAAGAAAGCAAAATATCATTCCAGCTCTGAGAGTATAATACTTTTCAGGAATAAATCACATAGTATTTTCATGGCAGACGTATAATTTTATGATTTTTATGACGATCATGGAGAACCCTCTCATGTTTTATAGGTTCACTTACTTTTATAGGATTTTATAGAATCATTTGCCTGAAAAAAAGGACGTGGAACATTACAATCATTGTAGGCTCGCTAAAACCTAAATCAGATGCCATATATAGCAGGGTGGCATCAAAGTGCCTACTTTAAATTTTATTTAAAAATATATTAACGCAAGAGAAAGGTTTGTGGTTGGTGTTGTTAAATCTCTCTTTATTCAATCAATTGTTTCTTGGTTTTGGCAGAGGACGTTTTACTTGAATGCAGAGGATTCTGAGATGGAGCCATAATAAAAGGAACACTGGCTGTACAATTCTCTACTCAGCACTGTAGCATAGCTGGTATCGGATACAATCCCGTGCCATCCTTTACGCCTCCGTTAGCAAGCGCAATAGTGACGCCATTCCCCTTATTAGTTTGATCATTCTCATATCTGTGATAAATGAATGAAAGCTGGAATCTGATGGCTGATATGCCAGTGCACCACTTCTTGACGGACTCGTGTACAATAATAATGCCATGCCAGGTTGTGAACACTAGTATAAAGATGCTAAAGATATTACTTACCCTGGTACTGATGGACAACACCATTCATTTTAGTGAAAACATGTCCCAGGTCATCATTTGCAACTTTTCTGCACCAGTTTATATCTAAACGGCAATGTGAACTACTCAGCCAATGTGGGTCATTGTACTGAATTTCCGGGTAAATGTAAACCTATTAACCTGTTCATATTACGGAAAGCCAGGTACTTCTCGTATAGAATGAATTACCACTTAGAGCTGTCATCACACCATTTACAATTAAATTTTCTCACCTACTTGGAAAAAAAAAGACGCATCTTAATTGTACTTTCAGCATGTGTTCAGTTTACATGCAAAGAGACCCTTATATTCACCTCAACTAAATGACTCTTCAAACATGTGCTGGCAAACTTCAAGACAGATGACAAAGGGAATAATGCCACCTGATGAGGAATCATTTATTTCTAGTATGTGGCTGAAAAAAATCCGCTGTCTATGGCCTGCTACAAGTTTACGTGTTTGGATCCATGTGACGGTGTCTTTTGCTGGACCTTTGGGGGCTTGTTGTTTTAAGAACCCAACATTGGGAGATTTACTATGCAAAATGCTCCAGAATTCTATAGAAATTAGAAAACTGTCTAATATGCTGTGCGCTACATTTATCAAGCATTTTAGACAGTTTTGTGACTTGTATAAAAAGGGGCAATGGAAAGAGGGAAGGCTTCACAGAAAGTTGGAGCAGTCTAGGGGCCACACGGTGGCTCAGTGGTTAGCACTGCAGCCTTGCAGCGCTGGAGTCCTGGTGTTCAAATCCTGCCAAGGGCAAAAAACAATCTGCAAGGAGTTTGTATGTTCTCCCCGTGTTTGCATGGATTTCCATCCCATATTCTAAAGACATACTGATAGGGAAAAATGTACATTGTGAGCTCTATGTGGGGCTCGCAATCTACATTAAAAAAAAAAAAGTTGGAGTGGTCTATGGTTCAACATCATGCACTAAAAATGTGCCAAGTTTTGGCACATTTTCTGGAGTAAACTAAGGAAGTGTAAAGTTCCAGAAAATGATTGCAAGCACAAACTCTTTGGTATTAATATCTTCATTTACTTTGCTTGCAATGAAAAAACACAAAAGAGAAGGAAAAAAAAGTCAAATCATTGATCATTTTACACAAAGCTCCAAAAATGGGCTGGACAAAAGTATTGGCCCCCTCAGCCTAATACTTTGTAGCACAACCTTTAGACAAAATAACTGTGAACAACCGGTAACCATCAATGAGTTTCTTACAATGCTCTGCTGGAATTGTAGACCATTCTTCTTTGGCAAACTGCTCCAGGTCCCTGAGATGTGAAGGGGGCCTTCTCCAAACTGCCATTTTGAGATTTCTCCACAGGTGTTCTATGGGATTCAGGTCTGGACTCATTGCTGGCCAGTTTAGAAGTCTCCAGTGCTTTCTCTCAAACCATTTTCTAGTGCTTTTTGAAGTGTGTTTTGGGTCATTGTCCTGCTGGAAGACCCATGACCTCTGAGGGAGACCCAGCTTTCTCACACTGGGCCCTACATTATGCTGCAAAATTTGTTGGTAGTCTTCAGACTTTATAATGCCATGCACACGGTCAAGCAGTCCAGTGCCAGAGGCAGCAAAGCAACCCCAAAACATCAGGGAACCTCCGCCATGTTTGACTGTAGGGACCGTGTTCTTTTCTTTGAAGGCCTCTTTTTTTTTTCCTGTAAACTCTATGTTGATGCCTTTTCCCAAAAAGCTCTACTTTTGTCTCATCTGACCAGAGAACATTCTTCCAAAATGTTTTTGGCTTTCTCAGGTATGTTTTGGCAAACTCCAGCCTGGCTTTTTTTATGTCTTTTTTTATGTCTCTGGATAAGAAGTGGGGTCTTCCTGGGTATCTTACCATACAGTCCCTTTTCATTCAGACGCCGACGGATAGTACGGGTTGACACTGTTGTACCCTCGGATTGCAGGGCAGCTTGAACTTATTTGGATGTTAGTCGAGGTTCTTTATCCACCATCCGCACAATCTTGCATTGAAATCTCTCGTCAATTTTTCTTTTCCGTCCACATCTAGGGAGGTTAGCCA